>NW_008796044.1:9418979-9420988 GCF_000699145.1 Aptenodytes forsteri | reverse complement strand
CCCCCCCCCCCCGCCGGCCGCCATGCAGGAGCCCGCACACGCACACGTCTGCAGCAGCCATGCACGCAGCCGGCACACTCGGGGCAGCGACGCCTGCCTGCCCTGGGCACAGGCAGAGTAGCTGGGGACCCTTGGGGTCCTTCCCGCGGGGCTGGGGAGCAGCCGAGGAGCTCCCCAGCAAGCCTGGGGACATGCCAGCTTCCCTGCGGGCATGGCAGTGGCCAGGGGGTCTCACCTTCAAGTCCGCAGGGAACTCCTCCTTCTTCACCAGCGGTGGCCGCCCCGCAATGTTGCCAGCACCCGAGAATGCCGCTTCGCCCAGCTGGGACGCCTGCTCCTTTGCTTTCTCAGCCACTGCAAGAGCCGGGGGTGCCCATCAGTGCCCCCCCCCCGTGCCAGGGGGGGGTGCCCAGCCATGGCACTGTGCCCTGAACCACCCAGGGGGGGCTGGTGGGGAGTCTCTGGGCAGAATCAGGCCCTCCCCACCTCCCTGTCCGGGCGCTGGGGAGGGGAGGGGGCCGGGACGCTGCTCTGCAGCTGGGCATGGAGTGTGAGCAGCCGCCGCAAATCGTTCGTTGCGGGCCCTGTTATATAAGAGGCTTTAGCCGGGTGACATCAGCCCCTCAATTAGCCTCTGATCTCGTTAGCGTGGCCGCACTCTCACGGCCAGAGGGGTACCGCGGCGGGGAGCCAGAGGGGCCCATACCTGAGGTGACACCTTGCACCACGCCTTGGGTTTTACTCCCTGTGGGTAGGAAGAGACAGAGACAGGGTTAGAGGGGCCGGCGGCTGGGCTCTGCCACATGCCATGCCCGGGACCCTGGCAGGGCTCTGTGAGCCAGGGCAGCATCATGCCCGCACCCCAGCCTGGCCACATCGGGGCAGTCGGGGGGCTGAGCACCTACCTGGCTCACTGCAAGGCTCCTCCAGTCCCTGCAGGAGCCTGGGCTGGGGCAGCACAGGGCCACCGCTGTGTGCCAGGCAGGGCAGAGACCCCGGGGCCCAGCGCCATGCCAGGCCACAGCCAGGCAGGGTGAACACCAGCCGTGCCACTGAGCAAAGCCTCCCGCAGGAGCCGGGATCCATACCCAGAGCTGGGGCCAACACGGCATGGGAAGCCCCACAGCTGGAGCAGCCCTGGGCAGGGTGCTGCTGGTGGCCATGCTGACCCTGCCAGGTTCTCTTCAGGCAGAGCGACACCGCCCGCAGATGCCAGGACACACCACAGGATGGGAGCAGGGTGTCTGTGACTGGGAGGGGGGGCGGGGAAGGCAGGGGCTGGGCAGCTCCTGCAGGATGGGTCCTCAGGGTGCTCCTTGAGCTGCTGGACCCCCGGCCACGGCCAGGGCACACACCCCTGGGCAGGGTGGGGGTCCAGGGCAGGCACCCACCACCACCCGGGGGAACAGCCCTGGGGCCTCAGCCCTCCCGCAGAGCTAGTGCCCTCCGGAGCGGGACGGAGCCCCAGCCCTGCGCCCTCCCTCCCGCTGCAGGCAGGGGCGGCCTCAGCTCCCTCCCCAAGCAGCCCAATACCACAGCCGGGCACACAGCCTGCCCGGCAGCTGCCTCCTCCCTGCCAGCGATGTCTTCTAGGACTTGGCCCCGAATGGACCCCGGCCCCGAGGGGCAGCACAGAGGGACCCCCCCAGCCGCCGGCTGGGTGCAGGGGAGATGCCGGCAGAGCCATGGTGTGGGATGCGCTCCAGGGCACGGCCTCTCCGAGGGGGACAAACGTGTCCCCAGCCCCTGTGCTCTGAGCCGGGCACATCCCAGCACAGGGGTCACCACTTCCATCACGGTCCCTCTGCGCTCCTGCCCCAGAGCATCCTCAGCGAGGAGCCGCAGGGCCCTCGGGCTCAGACCACCGGGAGCTGCAGGGGGTCCAGTCCCCGGTGGTCCCATCTCCTCAGCCCGGGCACCAGCCCCGACCCTGCCGCTGCCCGCGGGGCCCCATCCTCCTGCCTGCACCTGCCCTGCGGGCAGGGGGTGGGCAGGGCACTGCGGGCACC
>NW_008796044.1:9417126-9418202 GCF_000699145.1 Aptenodytes forsteri | reverse complement strand
GCCGTGCCCGGCCGCCCCCGCCCCGCACCGCCCCGCACGGGAGCGGCACCCCCGGCCCTTGGACGCCCCAGCCCGCGGACTCCTTCCCCGCACGGCTCGGCACCCCCGGGACGGTCCCATCATGTCGCATCTTCTCCCCATCCCCACCCGTCCTGATCCCATCCCATGCTGTCCCCACGCTATCCTTGCCCTGGTCCCCATCACGTCCCGTCCCCATCCCACCCTCTCCCTGTCCCATGTCCTCCCGATCCTGATCCCATCTCGTCCTGATCCCATCCCTTCCTCTCTACAGGCTGTCCCCATCCCATCCTGTCCCCATCCCACCCCCTCCATGTTCTATCCTGTCCCTGTGCCATTCCCGTCCCCCATCCCCATGCTGTCCCCACGCTATCCTGGCCCGGGCCCCCATCACGCCCCCCCCCACCCCACCCACTCTATCCTTGCCCTGGCATCACGTCCTCCCACCCTCTCCCTGTCCCATGTCCTCCCGATCCTGATCCCATCTCGTCCTGATCCCATCCCTTCCTCTCTACAGGCTGTCCCCATCCCATCCTGTCCCCATCCCACCCCCTCCATGTTCTATCCTGTCCCTGTGCCATTCCCGTCCCCCATCCCCTCCTCATCATGTCCTCTTCCCACCTCATCCCACCCCATTCCCATCCCACCCTGTCCCTACCCCATCCAATTCTGATCCCATGCCCTCCCCGTCACATCCCACAGTCTCCCCATCCCATTCCATTCCTATCCCATGTTGTTCCCATCCCATCCTACCCTGATCCCATCCTCCCCATTGCATCCCATTACATCCCAACCCCACCCCCCATCCTGATGCTATCCTGCCCTATCTGTGTGCCATCCTGCCCTGCCCCATACCACACCACCTTGATCCCACCCCACGCTGTCCCCACCTTACCCCATCCTAACCCCCCATCCTGATCCCATCCCACCCTGACCCCCTGCCCTCAATCCCCCAGCTCCCTGCCCTAGGGGGGGATCACCCCATCTCCCTGCTCCCCAGGAGGGGCAGGCCTGGCATCCCCCAGGCCAGGCCTGGCATCCCCTCCCCACCGCTCTCC
>NW_008796044.1:9413834-9417102 GCF_000699145.1 Aptenodytes forsteri | reverse complement strand
TGTGGGCACTTAAGAGCCAGGGGTGGCTGGGGGGGAGCCTGAGCTGGGCAGGATGGCTACAGGGGAGCAGGTGAGTGTTCTCCCTGTGGGCTGGGCCTAGCAGCAGAGCCTAGGCAGCCCTGCCGTCCCCTCGGGGCTCCTGGCTGTGGTGTCCGTGTTGTGGTGTGGGGGTGGCTGGGGGGGGCTGCAGGCTCCCTGCTGGGGTGGCCACGGGGCTCCTCGGGGCTGTCCCTCCTTCCCCAGCGGAGGCAAGAGGATCGGCGGCGGCGGAGGGCTCAGCAGCAAGAGTTGCTCCTGGCAGAGAGCCTGGGCAAGCACCCCCTGCAGAACAGGTATGGGGGGCCTGGCCATGGGCAGCCTCTCCTAGCACTGGGAGGGGGGTGCCAGGGCTGGAGGGGGGCTCTAGCATGGCTGACTCCCCCATCTCCCCTCCCTCCCCAGGTGGGCACTGTGGTTCTTCAAGAATGACAAGAGCAAGATGTGGCAGGCAAACCTGCGCCTTGTCACCAAGTTCAGCACTGTGGAGGACTTCTGGGCGTGAGTGTCCCATGGGTGGGCAATGTGCCCCCTCTGGAGAGGCCCCGGTGAGGGGATCTGGGCCAGAGAAGGGTGCTGGGGGTCCCTGAGGCACCACTTCTCACCTGCTTCTGTGTCTTGTCTCCGCCCGGCACAGGCTGTACAGCCACATCCAGCTCGCCAGCAAGCTCACATCTGGCTGTGACTACTCCCTCTTCAAGGTGCGACACCCCCTCAGCTGCAGTCCCTCCTCAGAGCCTCCTGCAGCACCCAGCATTATGGGGGCACACTGGGTGCCAGTGGGGCTGGCAGGGTGCCCTGGTCATAGGGTGGGAGGGGAAGCCTGGCTGGCTGCTCACAGCTCCGCGAGCTGGCTCTGGCTGGGTGCTTGGTGCCCCTGACCATCCCTTTGCCTGTCCCTAGGACGGCATCGAGCCCATGTGGGAGGACAGCCAGAACAAGCGTGGCGGGCGCTGGCTCATCACCCTGGCCAAGCAGCAGCGGCACACTGAGCTGGACCGTTTCTGGCTGGAGACGGTGAGTGCGGCCCCGCTCGGGCTGGCCTGCAGTGTTCTGGCAGCGGTGTTTCCCCCTGCCGCAGCGCTGAGCCCCAGTGGGGACTGTCCCGGTCTCCCCTTCTCCCGGCAGCTGCTGTGCCTCATTGGGGAGATGTTTGATGAGTACAGCAATGAGGTGTGCGGGGCTGTCATCAACATCCGCGCCAAGGGGGACAAGATCGCCATCTGGACCCGGGAAGCGGAGAACCGGGAAGGGGTCACCCACATTGGGTAATTCAGCTTTGTGAGGGGGCTGTGTGGGGCCATGTTTGGGGGTAATGGGGTCCCTGGGCAGGGAGCCAGTGGGAGAAGTGATGCTGCCCCATTCACGTAGCCCCTTCCCTCTTCCAGGCGTGTCTACAAGGAGCACCTGGGCCTGTCACAGAAGGTGGCCATTGGGTACCAGGCTCACGCGGACACGGCCACCAAGAGTGGTTCCCTCACCAAGACCAAATTTGTGGTGTGACTGCGGGGGGAGCGGCGCGCTGCCCACGGGGTCCCTCTGTCCTGTCCCACAATGAATGGCTGCAGCTGAGCATGATCTGTATGTCCAGGGCTAGGCCAGGGCTCTGGCACCCTGGGGTGGGCCTTACTTGGGAGGGTCTCCTGGGAGGGGAATGATGCGTTGCCATATCCTGCACCAGCCTGCTGGGTGAGCGGGGCCAGGAGCACAGAGTTGGCATTGCCATCACTGTGGGCTTGGGGCACTGTGTGTATCCCCCTGCCTCCCCCAGTGCCTGGGACCAGTGCCCTCTCTCTGGGGCTGTGGGGGTGTCCTGCTCTGGGGGGACCCTGGATAGTCCCCAGGAGGATGCTGGGCTCTGTCCTCCCCTGGCCAAGGCACAGGCACAGCTCACTGCCCTGCGAGCCTAGGTGTGGGAGAGGGTACCAGAGCCCAGCTCCTCTGGGTTGTCTCAGCCTGAGGAGCTGGTCCCCATCTCTCCCAAGCCCCTGCACATCAGCGGGACACAGGTCTGCCTTCTCGGGAAGACCAGCTCCCAGCTGAGGGTTGCCCAGCGTCTCTGCAGGGTCAGTGCTGGGGCTGCAGCACAGCATCGTCCCCACGCTGCCCACCTCAGGCTGTGTTTGCTCACATCCCCTCCCACAGGCACCTGCAGCACAGGTGGTATGAAGCTTATTTGCTTCCTAAGGGTTTATTGGTGCCAGACCTGCAGGTTCACAGCCCCAGTCCATTGAGCCCTAGGAGTTTGCTGGCTCCTCCTTTCCATGGCCCATGTCCTCTGCTGTCCCTCCTGGCTCTGGCTGCAGAGGGACCCCCCCCTTACTCTTCCCCGCCCTGCTCCAGCACCACCCAGCCCACACTCTGTACTTTAGTCTTGTATTTGTGTTTTTGATTGTTGGGTCTGTTCTTTCCCCTGCCTATTAAGGTTCTTGAGGTGGAGCTGCCTGCTCACCTCCTGACCATGCTGCCTGCACTGCTGGCCTCGCTGCAGCTCTCCTCCAAGAGAGCTCCTCCTCCATCCCTCTTCTCCAGGAGCACCTGGGCAGCTCCAGCTCAGCCCAGCGTTGCACCCTGTTGAGGGCAGCACATCCAGCCCATACATGCCTCCCTGTGAGTGCAGAGCCGGGTCCATTTGTCCCCCCACTGCTGTGTGGTGCCTGTGCTGGCTCAGTGCTGCCCTGCCTGCAGCTGGGGCTGCTGCCTACACCTGGGGTTTGCAGAGAGCTGGTCCTGCAGAAGGACAGAGTCTTGACTATGTCTCCGCTATTGCAGTTGGTTGAGGCATGTCCGGCCACAGCTCTGCAGGCAGGTGGTGCGGCCGTGGCACCCTGGGCCCTTGGCTGCCTGCAATGCAACCCTTGTGGGGTTTGCTGGAGCGTGCTGAGCCCTGCCTGCTCTGGGATGCTGCCATGGCTGCACAGAGCTGTGCCCCTGGGACTCAGCTGCCCTTCTCCAGCGCCAACAGCCCTGCAGCTCCCCTGGGGCAGCTGTGCCAGGGCTCTGCCTGCAGCCTGCCTGCCCTTCACCACCCCCATTGCCCCCTGTGCCAGGCGCACTGGGGGTGAGAGATGCTGCCAGAGAGGGAAGGTGCTTGTCCCTGGCATGCCATGTCCCTGTGTCCTTGCATCATGTGCTGGCCCTGGGCTGCTTCTCTGTGCAGGTACAAGGGGGACAGGACCCTGCTGCCCTCCCCTGTAGGGCAACTGGGGCAGGGGGTGCTGCGGGTCACACT
>NW_008796044.1:9413035-9413741 GCF_000699145.1 Aptenodytes forsteri | reverse complement strand
CCCCTTCTCCAGCGCCAACAGCCCTGCAGCTCCCCTGGGGCAGCTGTGCCAGGGCTCTGCCTGCAGCCTGCCTGCCCTTCACCATGCCCCCTGCCCCCTGTGCCAGGCGCACTGGGGGTGAGAGATGCTGCCAGAGAGGGATGTCCCTGGCATGCCATGTCCCTGTGTCCTTG
This sequence comes from Aptenodytes forsteri, assembly GCF_000699145.1. Classification (NCBI taxonomy): domain Eukaryota; kingdom Metazoa; phylum Chordata; class Aves; order Sphenisciformes; family Spheniscidae; genus Aptenodytes; species Aptenodytes forsteri. The sequence goes on along the minus strand of NW_008796044.1, from coordinate 9,413,568 downwards.
CATCATGTGCTGGCCCCGGGCCCTTCTCTGTGGTGCCAGGGCTCTGCCTGCAGCCTGCCTGCCCTTCACCACCCCCATTGCCCCCTGTGCCAGGCGCACTGGGGGTGAGAGATGCTGCCAGAGAGGGAAGGTGCTTGTCCCTGGCATGCCATGTCCCTGTGTCCTTGCATCATGTGCTGGCCCTGGGCTGCTTCTCTGTGCAGGTACAAGGGGGACAGGACCCTGCTGCCCTCCCCTGTAGGGCAACTGGGGCAGGGGGTGCTGCGGGTCACACTGGCCCCACAGCAGAGCCAGGCAGGGAGGGGGGGGAACGGCAGTATAGGGGTGGCTGGTACCCCCAAGCCTGGGGTGCCTGCAGGCGGGACAGCCGGGAGGCCCTGAAGAGGGGACCCGGGCATAGGGTCTACCTGCTGGGGCTGGGGCTAGGGGCTGCAGCCTGCCCTGCCCGGGCTCGGTCCGCACGGGCAGCGTGTCCCGCCGGGCGGGCAGCCCGGCTGCTGCCTGCACTGCCGGCTCGTCGCCACGCGATGGTG
>NW_008796044.1:9412706-9412987 GCF_000699145.1 Aptenodytes forsteri | reverse complement strand
GCAGTGGGGTACCTGGCACAGCCCTGCCTGCGGTGGGGTACCCTCCGTTCTGCCCTACCTGCAGGAGGGTACCCCCTGCCTGCCCTGCTGCAGAGCTGCCCCAGCCCCCCCCGCGTGAGAGGCAGGCAGGAGCCACGCGTGGGGCACGGGTTGTGGGGCTGGCAGGCCTGAAGCTGGAGGGGGGGGTGAAAACATGAGGGGTGCGTGGGGTGCTGAGACCCCATCCAATGCACTGTTGGCCCCTGTTGTTTGTGCCCCCCCCCCCCCCCCCCCCCCGGAGC
>NW_008796044.1:9410741-9412681 GCF_000699145.1 Aptenodytes forsteri | reverse complement strand
AGTTGTCCCCTGTTGGTCCCCCCCCCCCCCCAGCAGTAGCAGCACGAAGTGGGTGAGGGCAAGGGGTTGCCTGTCCCTCTGCCCCTTCAACCTGCTCCTCTGCCTGGCATGGCCCCCCTCATAGCCCCCCACCTGGCTCTGGGGCTGAGTCCCCCTGTGCCACGCTGGCACGCTGTCCCTGTCTCCTCACCCCCACAATGGGCGCAGCAAGGGGGCTGTGCTCATGGGGTGCCCTGCACCCTGCCACGCGGGGAGGCCAAGGTTACCTGGGGGGGGGTGGCGGGGTCGGTGGCAGAAGCTGCTGCGCGCTGCCGTGGTTCATTGCCATTCGCATGCAGCCGCGGTGGGATTTCATTTGATTGGAAAAGTAATAGGGGCCATTTATCTCCGTGGCTTTATGGGATCCCAGCAGCACTGCAGCCCAGCTGGGCCAGGGGCGGGGGGCTGGTGGTGCCCACCTGGAGCCCACCCTGTGGGTACATGATGGTCTCCATCCTTGGTTCCTGCACCCCGGGGTCCCTGCCTGAGGGGGAAGAGGGTGCTGAGAGGTGGGGGGTACTCGGGGACCCCCCCGGGTGGGCACAGTGGTGGCTGGGAGCCACCCAGTGAGCGCAGCAGTGCCAGCGCTGCCCCCGGCCTGTCTCACACTGGGCAGCTGTCCCAGCTGGCAGCCGAGCTGGCAGTCCTGTCAATAATCATAATTAAAAATTAATACTAATCAAAAGGGAGAGGCAGATGGCAGCAGACATGCGGCAGGGCTGCAGGTGGGGGCAGGGGGCACTGGAGCCAGGGGGGCTGGTGAGGACAGGGATGGGGGGGCCCGGGGAGCCATGGGGTGCAGTGGGGCAGGAGGGTCAGGGTGCTGTGGGGTCCAGTGAGGATGGGGGGTGCAGGGTAAGGGACCCATAGGGCACAGCAGGATGAGGATGTGGGGCCAGGGTTGCTGTGGGGCACAGTGGGGATGGGGACAGCAGCATGGCGCTGGGCTGGCACAGGGATGGGGACCTGTGTCCCCCTCTCCAGGTGGGTGGCACAGGTTGGTGGTGCCAGGCGCCTGCTCAGGGTCACCTTACCGGCAGCTGGCATGCAGCCAGGGCCGGGCGCTGCTGGTCCGCACCTCGGCTCGGCAGGCTGCCAGCCCAGCCTCTCCCTGCGCCACCAGCTCTGACGGCTCCAGCAGCGAGGACAGATCCTGCCTCCTGCCCCCAGCACACGCATGGTGCCAGGCTGGGTGCAGGCACCCATCCCACTGTGACCAGTGGGTGCTGCAGGGTTAAAAATCCCCTAAAGTAACTGGGGAAGGAGCTGCGGGCTCCATGGCACGTGGGCTAGGGAAGAACTGGCAGCGCTGGCTCACTGTGGGAGTGGGCAGGCAGCATGGCTGCCAGCGCTGGGGTTGTGCCACGCTGTTCTCGTGGTGCCTGTGCCCACCTCCCTGCCCCATTGCCTGCCCGGGGGCCATGGGGATGCTCTGGGCCCTGGCAGGGGGTACGTCGGCATGCAGGGGACCTCCAGCCCTGTGTACCGCCAGCATCCCGGGGGGACGGGCCCCCACGAGGTGCCCTGTGCCCTCCTTGCCCACCCTGCTGGGCCCTGCTGAGGGCACAGGCTGAGCTCGCCCTTCGTCCATGAACACCATGGCATGTGAGGAGGGGTACCCAGGGTGAGGGGTACCTACCGTGCACCGTTCCCATGACAACCTCCCCGGAGACAGCAGCCGGTGCGGGAGAAGTGGGAGGCGAGGGGCCTACGGACCCCTCCACGCTCAGGCTCCTGCATGGCAGGCCACAGCAGGGCGCAGCAGAGGGGCTGCACTCATGGGTCTTGCTCCCGGCCTCAGCCTGTGCCTGCCCCATCCTGCTCCTTGCCCACTGTCCCTGCAGTGTGGGGCAGGCATGGCAGTACTGATGCTGTCCACCCGCGCTGGGTTTGCACGGGGG
>NW_008796044.1:9409563-9410441 GCF_000699145.1 Aptenodytes forsteri | reverse complement strand
GGGCGCGGGTGGGATGGGGACAGGGACAGGAGCCGCATGGCCACAGACCTGCAGGCATCAGACCTGCAGGCATGGCTGCAGCACGGTGCTGTGGCAGGCTGCAGGCAGTGCCCCGCCGCAGGCAGAGCTGTCCCTGCCACTCTGCCTTATGCCCCCCATCCACCATCACTTTGGGGTTTGGTCTGCTGGCCCTGTGCCATGGCCTGGGTGCCCCCCAGCTGGCTGGCACATGCCCACAGGGCCTTGTCTCCCCCCCAAAGCACCGTGCCCAAGCTGTCCCTGAGCCTCCACCACGGGCACGGCGCAGCCCCTGCCTGCAGCCCTGTCCCTCAGCTCCCTCAGCCTACGCTTGGAAGGACCAGCCTTTGCATCCCTCGACACAGATGCATCCCAACAGCTGGGAAAGGGGGGTGCTCCATTAGCACCTCCACGTCCTCCCAGCGTGGCACAGGGACCGGCTGCTCTCCTGGCTAAGGGGGAGCAGCCGCCAGCCCTGTGGCTGCTGGGGCACAGGGCACACGGAGGGCAGTGCCACCAGTGCCTGTCCTTTCCCTCCTGGCCCTGTGCACCCCTGTGTTACCTTGCAAGGGGATGGTGATGCTGCAGCCCACAGCCAACCCCCTGCCAGCAGCCAGCTGTGGGGCCGGGGGGCTGCCAGGCTCCCTGCCAGACTCCCTGCTTGTCTCCCTGCCCACCCGCCCCAGCACCGCGTCTCTGGCTGGGAGGGCTGGTGTTTCCCAGGCGGTCGATGTGCCCATCGATCCCGCACAGCTCTGCCGGCTGCTCTGCCACCGCCCTGCTAATTAATTGTCTGCTGCTGTTGCTGCTGTTGCTGCTGCTGCAAGGGGGACCCGGCACCCCGGGGGGCCGGGGTGCCC
>NW_008796044.1:9404539-9407242 GCF_000699145.1 Aptenodytes forsteri | reverse complement strand
GATGTGATGTGCCCATCGATCCCGCACTGCCGGCTGTGTTGCTGCTGTTGCTGCTGCTGCAAGGAGCACCGGGCACCCGGGGTGCCTGGGCTGCCTGCACCCTGCCCTGCCTGCCCTGCCTGCGAGCTCACAGCCCCTGCCCCACACGTGGTCTGGAGGCCCCGTGGGAGCTGGCACCCACCTTGGACCCATGCCTGGCCCACCTGCACCACAGAGGGGGGATCTGTGTCAGGCTGGGGAGGGGGCTGGCAGGCCCTGGGCTGGGCTGAGGGGTACACGGGACTGAGGAGGGGGTTGGGGTGCAGCACATGGCCCCTTTCAGCCCTGTCGGCTGCCCTTGTCCAGGACACCCTCCCGCTGCTCGCAGTCGTGCCTGCACCAGCCTGCGCCAGCCCCCGGCCAGGCGCGGGGACAGGGATGGGGACGCTGCCTTTGTGCCGGGCTGTAATGAGATTTCTGCTTGGCTGCCTGGATAGAAAATCCCAGCCGGAAGATGCGAAAAGCCTCTCCGAGCCCCTGCAGCCTCCTGCCCCTGGCCACCCCGGGGGCATCCGGAGGTTGCCCCCGCCCCAGCACCCACAGCACTGCTAGGGGGGCATTGGCACCAGCTCTGTCTGGGAGCACCTGCTGCGCTGGCTGGCACGAGGCACCCATGGGATGCACAAGCCAGCAGCTTCGCTACCTATTCACCCCAATCCCCCCATCCCAGCCCCACACTGCCATCGGTGCAGCCATCACACACCCGGGCTGGGGGTGCCAGGCACACCCTTGGGGACCCCGGACTGCACAACATTGCCATGCCCACCTTCCTGTCTGTCCAGGCGCAGGCACCAGCACTCCAGTGCCTCCGGCCACTGCCACTCTCCGGTGAGGTCCCGGCGCTGTGGCACCACGTCTGCAGGACCCGTGTGTGCAGGGTGGCACCGTGCTGTGCCCCGGCCCCTCCAGCTGCCCCCTTTTCCCCCACAGCAGCAGCAAATCTGTCTTCTTAAAAGGCGGGGAGTGGCTCTGCGGGCACTGGGGGCTGCAAGGAGCGGGCTGTGCTGGGACGGGCTTTGCTGCGTGTCTTAATGGAGCCCTTCCCGCCCCTGGCGCCGGGTGCTGTTAATCTACTCTTGCAAATGGCTAATTTTGAAAATCCTCTTATCAGAATTAGGTCCTGAACATCCATATTTATTTACTTTTCATTTTCATAATCTTTCTGTTCCTCGTGCAGCTGGGGTTGTTCTCGGGCTCCTGGCTCCGTGGCCGAGCATCCCCGTGCAGTATGTGCTGTGCCATACCGTGCCATGCCATGCCATGCCATGCCATGCCACACTCTGACATGTGTCCCTTGCACAGCACACATGTTCCTCGCACCCTCAGCTCTGTCATCGACACCAGCAGTGCCAGTGCCCGCTCCCCGCTGGAGCACCCTCCTGGCTCCAGCACCCTGCACAGCCCTGTCCCTGTCCGGCGCCAGGGTCCTGGCCGCATCCTGCTCGTGGGAGGCATTATGCATTGTTTATTCGTCAGCACCTTCCCCCTTTGTAACTCAATTAGGCAGGCAGCGGTTTTGCTAATACAATGGTGTTTAATATTCAACTTCCTTAAATACCACAAATGGATGGGGAGGCAGCGCGCAGGCGATCCATTATACATGAGCTCAAATACCTATTTAAATATTTGATGGGAGTTTAGAAAATCTCGGGGCTGGCCTTGCCCGCGGCTGCTGGACCTGGGCAGGAGGTCAGGCACGGCACGGGCAGGGGCTCTGCCAGACCCGGTGATGGGTGGGAGCTGCTTTGCCTCGGCTGGCCCAGCTGGATGTGGTGCCCAGGGCATGTGGTGAGGGGGGAGCAGTGCCGGGGCGGTGCCGTCCCCAGGGAGGTGGCAGCCACAGCCGGCGGAGCCCGGGTACCGCCACCCGCCAGGTGATGCCCTCCCTCCACCTCCACCCCAATCCAATTTCTTTCAGGAGAAAGCCCTGGCACAACGGCTGCAGCACGTGGCTGAGCCATGACCACGGTGCGCCAGAGAAGAGAATTAATTTTTAATTCCATCTTAATTACTCTGAGTAATAATCCATTTACAGCGCCCGGTGGGGCCAGCAGTTCCAGTGGGGCTGGGGCGGGACACCCAGGTGCTGAGCACGCCGTGCTGGGGGCACCAGACCAGGCACCACGCTCTCCTCCTCGAAGCCCCCGAGTCCCACGGCTCCCCACATGCTGTGTCTCCTCATGTCACCCCAGCAGGTGGTCAGGGCTCCCAGGTGTCCCCATAGGCACAGGCCAGGCTGGCACAGCACCGGTGGCAGCGGGGCTTGGAGCTCGGGTGAAGCAGGATCTGGCTCATCCACCCCCTCAGCTCCTCGGCAAGAGGGAGAGGGAGCAGAATTGAAAGTGATCTCCCCAATCTGTATTAATTAGAGTCTATTAACTCGTCAGCACACCCTGCCGCTTCCAAACTGACGGCCCGGCCATGCCAGCCTGCAAGCGCAGGAGGGACACGCAGGGTGATGCCGTGTGGCCTTGGCGCGGCACCTGCGTGGCACTCTGTGTCACGAGCACATGGCGAGGGAATCAGGCGAAGTTGGGGCAGGACCGGGCACCCCCAGCACCCCCAGGCGGGTGGTAGGGCAGGCAGGGTGTGATGGGCACCTGGGCAGTGGGAGTGTTGTTGCTGCCACCGCCGGCGCAGGGCCAGGGGCCGGGGCGGGAAGCC
>NW_008796044.1:9403203-9404076 GCF_000699145.1 Aptenodytes forsteri | reverse complement strand
CCGCGGAAGGCCAGGGGTCTCCTCTGCGGGCTGGCCCCCACCAGTGCCCGTGCAGGATGTGCTGGGGCTCGGGGCACTGCCTGGGGCAGCACAGCAGGATGAGAGCCGGCACCCATGGGTGCCACCCTGCGCGCGCTGCCCTGCCTGCGCACACAGCTGGTGCACAACCATATTGGCACGAGAGGTCCCCAGCAAGGGGGTGATGGTGGGAGACGGTTCTGGCCTTGCTCTGGGGCTGTTCTGGCCATGGCCTCTGCTCTGCCTGGTACCGCCAGTGCTGCGCTGGGGTGGATGGAGGCCGCGGCACAGCTGGTGCCACCTGGGAGAGCTGCGCTGGCTTCACACCCGCTTCACTGCCCAGCCCTGCCCCCGCCCGGCCCCCACCGCTAGGAACAGGGGGCTGCTTGGCACCGCCGGCGTGGGCTCTGGCTCCCATGGGTTCGAGGATCAGCTCGGGCACCCCAACGCAGCCTCACCCCCCTTCACCCCCCACCCCTTGCCCACACTGTGATCTGCCTGCTGGTGATGGCAGCGCTGCTTGCCAGGCACCTTGGCTGTGTGGCACCGGTGCCTGTGCCACCCCCTGTGTGCGGGGACGGCATGGGGAGGGAAGGGGCCGCATCCTGCAGCCAGGGCAGAGCCAAATCCCCTGGGAGAGGCCAGCCTGGCTGAGTGTGGGGGACCTTGGAGCCAGACCCCCATGCGCAGTGGTGAGGTGGGGCCCCACGGGTGGCACACATTCCCGCCAAGACGGTGGCCCCGCTTCCGTGACATTTCCCAGCACAAGACACCGCGCTCACCTGCCGGAGCCGTGGTGGCTGGAGGGTGCAGGGCAGGGTGCCAGCAGGACCCTCTGCTCATGGCCTCCCCACC
>NW_008796044.1:9401797-9402047 GCF_000699145.1 Aptenodytes forsteri | reverse complement strand
CCCGCGCCCCTGCCGCCCCCAACACCTGGCCGAGGCACGGGGGATAGCCTGGAGGGGTGCTGTCACCCCGCGGAGGTGCGCGTGGGTGGCCGTGGCGTGGGGGGGTATGCGGGGCTGCGTCGGTGTTGCCGCAGATGCGGAGGGTCCGGAGCCCGGCTGCCCCCGGCTCTGCCCCTCCGGGCAGGACCCGGCGGCTGGTGGAGCGGGCTGGGCCGGACCCCCGGGGCTGAGCTGCACCAGCTGCCGGGCC
>NW_008796044.1:9399242-9401462 GCF_000699145.1 Aptenodytes forsteri | reverse complement strand
GCTGGGAGGGCACGGTGGGCACCCGGGGGGGGTGCAGCGCCCGTGCTCCCCGCACCCATCCTTCTCAGCCAGGCACCCTGGGGACCCTGTGCCCAGCGCTCCCAGCATGGCCCCGTCTGCAGGGGGACACTGCAGAGCTGGCGCGGTGGGTGGGCACCCCTTGGGTGCAGGGGACCCCCTATGGAGGGTGCTGTGGGTACGGACCCCCAGCTGGGCATGGAGCACTGCTGTCCCCACAGCACCTGTGGGGCCGGGGTGACCCACAGATGGAGGTGGGGGACAACAGGACAGGGGGTGCGCCAGGTCACCCCACTCTGACTCTGCGGCGGGAGGTCTGGGGGGGACTGGCGGTGCCAGTGCCGGCTCGGGGCAGTGCGGTGCAGGAGCTCGTCCCCGCCGCTTGCTTGGTAGGCAGCTCACAGCCGGCCGCGGCACGACTGAGACCAGCCACCTGCATGGCCACCGCTCGGCACAGACATGGCAGGGCTGGGCCTCTGCACACCGGGTGCTGCTCCAGCCTGGCATGGCACGGCATGGCACGGCATGCCCCTTCCCCAGGGGCACCAAGGCACAGGTTGGGGACGGGAACCGAGGTATCCAGGCAATGGGTCCCTGCCTTGCAGCCATGGCAGAGCACCCCTGGTGTGGGCTGTCTCCTCTGCTGACGGTGCCCACAGGGGAAGGGCGACAGCAGCAGCGAGGGCTGGGGCTCACCTGTGGGCAGCAGTGCGGGGCAAGCACCCGAGGCACATGGGCTGCCCAGCTCAACTGCTGCGCTGGCGGGTGGGCAAGGGCAGAGGGGCAGGGTCCTTCCCCGGAGCTACCCCTGGCCCAGCACTGCCATGGGCCCTTCCTCTTGGCATCTGCAGCAACCAGTGCCAGGCCCCAGAGCATCTCCTGCCCCCAGGCTGGCACTTGCCCCAGCGAGTGTGACCCACACCGGCACCTGCCCCAGCTCCTCTGGCCGGGGCCAGGGGCTCTGCTCTCACTGCATGTGAGCCACATGGTGCCGCTGGCTTCACCGGGCTGCTGGGGACCCTCAGGCTCCAGCAGGCAGCCCCTGACCACTGCACCCCACAACTTGGTGCCCCACAGCCTGGCACCCCAGGTTGCTGCATCCCATCAGCGCCCCACAACCTGCGCCTGGCTGGGCACCGGTGCCTCGGCGGGGCAGGCAGGAGGGCAGGGCGGCGGGCAGGGCTGGCGTGCGCCGGGCGGCCGGCAGGCAGGGCTGGCGTGCGCCGGCCAAGAAGCTGCCGTGCCGGCTGTCAGCGCGAGCACGCGGCAGACGCAGCCCGCCCAGGGCTGTTTGTTCTGGCTCAGTGCCATGCAGGGCTGGCACTACATCAAACCGTGAGGAGCCTGGCAGGTGCTTGCAGGAGGGGACCGGGGCCCTGGCGGTGCCATCAGAGGCTGGGCCCCCCCGGTGCCACCATGGGCACCTCACAGCCGTGGGTGCAGCTGAGCGCCCATCCTATCTGGGTGGTCAGCAGTGCCCGGGACCACCCCAGGACTGGTGCTGGTTCCTGAGGGATGATGGCACAGGGACCATGCACCGTGCATGTCCCGCCATGCCCTGTCCTGCACCCAGGGGTGCACCCTCAGTGCCAGCACTGCTCTGGCTGTTGGCACCATCACTGCTCCATGCATCGCATGTCTCCCCACGGGCAGGCTGGGGTGGGCTGGCTCCAGACGGTGCAAACTGGGACCCTGTCCTCATCCTAGTCAGGCCCAGTTGCCCAGTATCTCTTGTCCCTGCCCCCTGCCCACTCTTTGGGTGCTGCTCCCGGGTGGGTGTCAGGCAGATCACAGCTCACCCTGGCTCCCCCAGACCCTGCCCAGCCTGGGGCTCCTGCCCACAGGATGGGTGTCTCAGGTCCCAGCCCCCTCCAGCCAGCCCTTGCTGCCGCGGGGTTATTATGGGGTGTGGGCCTGCCGTCACAGCCACATACCACCCATGAGTGGGAGGAGGAGAAGCCATGGGGCCAGACCCTGGCACCCATGACTGTTGTGTGGCTGGAGGGGCCTTCCCCAGCCCCCCACCTGGCTCCCCCCGCCTCCGGTGGGGACGCGGGGCTGAGGGTGACCTTGACACTCTTCATGGCGGGGCCGGGGCTCAGCGGGAGCATTTGCTCTTCACTGTCAGTTAAAGGAGAGTCAGGAAATCCGCTTGGCTCCCTTGGGCTCAGGACCCCAGCGACAACCCCAGCACGTGGGGCT
>NW_008796044.1:9382965-9385073 GCF_000699145.1 Aptenodytes forsteri | reverse complement strand
GTGTCGCGGTTTGGGGTGAGGTGTGGGGGGGGGGGGGGCTGTGGGGCTCAGTGGGCACCCGGGGCTGGCGGGGAACAGGGCTCTGTGTGTGCCATGGGGCCGAGAGGGAACTGGCTCCATGGGTGCCTGGGGAAGGGAGCCCAGCACTGGGTGCCTGGGCCGGTAGCCCCCAGGCAGGCAGAGATGGTCCCTGGGGAGGGGCTGCCACCCCCAGCTGCCTTTGCTGGCATTGTTGTCCCCAGACCCCAGGCACAGGTCAGTGTGGGCCAGGGCCGTGCACCGTGCAGCCCCCTTGGTGGGGTGGGGCGATGGGTGCTGGGGTGGGGCGAGGGCACAGCCCGACGGGAGCTCTGCCCGCCTGGCACATGCTAATTGCATGTAATGGGGAGAGCATTATCAGCTCAAATCCGTAATTAGGCAGCTCCATTGTCATGCAAACCCGCCTGACTAATTCATTCATAACGAGCGCTTGCTTAATCAGCGCCCAGACGCTGCCACACGCTTGCCCAGACTCTCCCGTGGCCGTGGGGCTGGCACATGTGGGGCACACGCCTGGGGGGCAGGACAGCGGCCGGCTCATGGGGACGCTCTGGGAAATTGGGGACACGGTCCTGGGGCAGGTGGGGACACCCCTGGGGGCACTGTGCCCGTTGGAGCACAGAGGACGCATCGGCACTCTGTGCCCATCGTTGCATCGTCCCCGGTGCTCACCATGCGCCAGACTGGCTGGGAGCCGGGCCGTGCTGCCCGGCGTTGGCATCTGACCCTGCTGGCTCCCTGCCCAGCCGGGGCTGGCACCGGCACCTGGCTGGCATCACTGTGTGGGCTGTGTGGGGTGGGAAGGTGGGTGCAGGGGGAGCGTTTGCCGATGCCCAGATGCTCCAGATGAGCATTGGAGCCACTGCGGGCAGCTGGGCAGTGCCACACGATGCTGCAGCCCCTGGCTGGGGGTGTCCCAGGGGCAGCACTGGCTCATCGCGGCTCAGAGCCAGCCTCTCCCGGCAGGATGGTGCGCGGCTCAAAGCCTCAGACAAGCTTTTTGATGGCGGTGAGTCGTGCCAGCTCTCCTCCTCCGCGTCCTGCAGAGAGCAAAGTGCTGGCGGTGGGGACCCCTGTGTGCGGGGCGGCAGGCAGGGCTGGCACCCCCAGGCTGCCCTGGGCACAGCCGGGCATCCTTTGCCCTCCCCCTGATGCCCACCCTTCCCTCGTTTAGGCTGGTGCTATCAGCAGCAATTATTGCTTTAATTACCTGCTGCCAGGGTGCAGGCTGAGCGCCGGCGAAGTGCGAGGAAATCTTTCATGTTAATGGCGTGCCAGGCCTGGCGCGGGCGCGATGGATGGGGCGCCAGCTGGGATTGAATCTGCCGGCTGCAAAGCATGTGGGGATTTGGGGAGGTCCCTGGAGGGGGGCACAGCCGTCAGGGGCAGGTGCTGGCGTTGAGGTCCCCACCTCGCCGCGGCACCAGGCAGGGGTGCAGGCAGGGGATGGGGGCAGAGGGAGGCTGGGGCAGGGCTGCCGGGGACAGCTTGGTGCCCTGCTGGGGACAGCCGATGCACTGGGCCCGGCTGGGCAGCAGCATTTGGGGTGGACCCGTGCCATCAGAGCGCTCTCCTGCTGCAGGCAGCTGCCTGCTCCCTCCCGGGGACAGCTGTGCTGAGCGGGTGCACACCGGCGTGCCGGTGCTGGGACTGGCGTTGAGCCCCCGGCGGGCAGCCTCTCCTCGCCAAGAACACACTGACCTTCACAGCGTCTCCCCACGGCAGGCATCGAGGTGCCCGGTGTGCTGCTCTCAGCACCACCGGGGAGCGTGGCACCGGCGCCGGGTGCAGGATCAGCCCCTTGAGCACCAGAGGGACCAGGCTGGGGGGGCACCCACTGGCATGTGGTGGGTCCTGGCAGTGCCCCCCGTGCTGGGCAGTGAAGCAGGAATTCCTGCAGTCTCTCCCTGCCGAGTAACCCCAGTACACCTGGTGTTTCTGATGCTGGGGGGGGCAGGCGCTATAGTGAGTGGCTCTGTGGCCAGCTGGGGTGGCAGCGGCTGGGGGGCACAGGGAGCAGGGGTGGCTCTGTGCATGGGGAGGGGGCCGGGAGCGGCTGGGGGTCCCGC
>NW_008796044.1:9381282-9382574 GCF_000699145.1 Aptenodytes forsteri | reverse complement strand
TAGGGTGCCCACGCTGCGCCCACGCCCACAGGCTAGGGGTGCCCATGCTGTGTGTGGCGTCTGTGGTGTGGGGGGGGCCCACGGTGCATGGGGGTGTCTGCAGGGGGAGGGTGCCCATGGTGCATGGGGTGCCTGCAGGGTATGGGGCACCCATGGGGCGTGGGGTGCCCGCAAGGCGTGGGGCACCCATGGTGCGTGTGATACCTGTGGTATTTGGGATAGCCGTACTGCTTGGGGTGCCTGTGGTGCATTGGATGGCCATGGGGTGCACGGCGTGCCCGTTGTGGATGGGGTGCCTGTGGTGCATTGGGTGCCCATTGTGCATGCAGTGCCCACGGTGCGTGGGGTACCTGTCAGACATGGGGTGCCTGTGGTGCATGGGGCACCCACACGACAGCCCCTTCACTCCCTCACCGGGGCTCCAGGCCAGCTCCGGCCTCCTGGCCGTGCTGCATGGCTTTGTCCATGACCACCCACAGTGTAGAGCCCCGCTGGTGCCCAGCATGGTGCCAAGCAGCAGGACAGCATCCCACCCAGGGGCTCTGCGGGGTGCCTGGCAGCCCCCCAGCTCTGCCGCTTGCTGCATGTCCCCAGCTTCATTTGCTGCCCGTGGTCCCACCCTGCCCACAAGGCACCCGACACCCCGGTTGGGTGGGCAGCTGGGGGGGGGGCTCCATGCCCATCCTGCCTCCCCCACCCATAGCTGCTGGCCCCGGGCTTTCCATGCCCCTCCGCTCGGCCATGATGGATAGACACACAGCTTGGCGACCGCTGTACTTATTTCACGTGTGATTAAGAGGCCGGTCCCCACAGCACTGCTCCCTCGTTCACCCGGCATGCCCACTGCAGCCACCCGGGCAGGCAGTGGTGGTGCTGTGCAGCAGCAAACCTGGTATTTAATAAATAAATTGGGTTGCCTTTCTGCCCGTCTCAGCCCCCCGGTCAGCACAGCATGGAGCCCCACGTGCCAGTGCGGGCAGTGTGGCGTGGGCACCCAGGGGTGCCCAAGCGGGAGGCGCAGGGGGGCGAGCCACAGGGGGTGGAGCGAGGCGCGGTGGCCAGCAGGGACGGCACCACACCGGGTACCGCAGCGCCTGTCCGCACCATGACCCCCCAGGCTGGCCCCAGGCTGCGGCTGGGGGGGTCGTTAAACCAGTGAAATATGAAATGCCTGTATATCCCCGACAGGGGTTTTAATTAAATTAATTGCCAGCGACATTGTAAAAGTGCTGATGGGGTAATAACCGGCGCATTATGGTGGCCGTTTATCTTCCCGCGTAAATTTAGCTCCT
>NW_008796044.1:9375407-9381163 GCF_000699145.1 Aptenodytes forsteri | reverse complement strand
GGCCACAGGCTGCGGCTGGGGGGGTCGTTAAACCAGTGAAATATGAAATGCCTGTATATCCCCGACAGGGGTTTTAATTAAATTAATTGCCAGCGACATTGTAAAAGTGCTGATGGGGTAATAACCGGCGCATTATGGTGGCCGTTTATCTTCCCCGCGTAAATTAGCTGCTGTACCTTGCCCGTCCCGGCGGGCATCGCGGCAGGCTCGCTCGGCGCCCGCTCCCTGGCTCGGAGGGGCCTGATCCAGCTGGGGGGAGCAGCAGGGCCCAGAGCCCCCCTGGGGGATTCAGCCAGGGCCCGAGGGACCCCCATGTCCCCTGCGTCCCTGTCCCCGTCGCACAGGCGGCTGTGCCAGGCAGGAGCTGGCCAGGGTGAGCATGGGCATCAGGGGTCCCACGGGCATGTGGGGGGCAGCGGGCAGTTGCCAAAGAACGCACTTAATTACTGCGCATTCCATCCCATTTAATTGCTTATTAAATCCTAACCAGCCAATTAGCAGCAGCAATTACAGCTTCATTCAGTGACACAATCGCTATTTTATCGTTTGTTAATCAAATGCTTATTTAGGGCCCTGGTTTATTTAACTCTTTCTGCAGCGGGTGCCAGCGGGGTGGGGGGAGCAGGGGCACCTGGCCACGTCCGGGCTGGGGGACGCAGGCACCATGGGACTGTGCCACAAGCCATGTCCCCAGCACTGCTGTCCCCGTGGGGACCCTGCCCTGGTGGGTGGCATCCGCAGCCCCCAAGCAAAGCTGGGGGATGCTCGACCCCCCAAGGGATGTGTGTACAACCCTGAGCCGCCCTCGTCACCCTGGGGACAGCCAGCCCCCGTGTGCTGGGGGCACACTCCAAGGCGGGTGCCAGCGGCACAGGACAGGGCACACCACTGTGCCACCCTGCCGTGTCACCAGGGCATAGGGCGCACACCCCACCGCTCGCCCTGCATCCCTGTGCCACCCCAGGGCGCAACAGGGCAGGATGCGGCCCCTGGCTGGTGCCTCACAGTGTGCTGGGGAGGGGGGGCTGCGGGTGCCCCGGGAGGCGTGAGCAATGGCCCTTGTTGGTCACACTACATTTCCTTTTCATTAGCGCTAAGTGCGGACATGAGGGATCGGCACGGGTTCAGCGGGTGCAGCCACCACGCGGCTGCTCTCCCTGATGGATGGCAGGGCCGGGAGGGGGCTGCCGCATCGCTGGTGGCGGGGGGGCGGCGGCGGGGCACGGGGCCACTGGCACAGGGCCATGCTGGGACAAGTGATCACCCAGCTCAGGCACGCTGGAGGTGGCCAAGCCCCCGTTTCCCCGCAGGTGCTCAGCAAAGCGCGACCGTGGCCAACCCGGTGTCCGGTGCGTCCCCAGACCTGCTGCCGCACTTCCAGCTGGAGCCGGAGGACGTCTACATCGTGAAGAACAAGGCGGTGAGCCTGGCCTGCCGCGCCACCCCTGCCACCCAGATCTACTTCAAGTGCAACGGCGAGTGGGTGCACCAGGGTGACCACGTCACGCAGCAGAGCACCGACCGCAGCACCGGTGAGCGCCAGCGGGAGGGACAGCGCTGGCGCCGGTCACAAGGAGCCACGTGCACTGATCTTGGCGGGGAGGGGTTGCATGGGGCTGGAGCCACGGGGATGGCTCCCAGTGTGCCAGTGCTGATGTGCCGCCTGCTGGTGGCAGGGCTGCCGGTGATGGAGGTGCGCATCGAGGTCACCCGCCAGCAAGTGGAGAAGATCTTTGGGCTGGAGGAGTACTGGTGCCAGTGCGTGGCCTGGAGCTCCTCTGGCACCACCAAGAGCCAGAAAGCCTTCGTGCGCATCGCCTGTGAGTGTCTGTGGTGGCCCAGGTGGGACAGGGCACTGGCCCCGGCCGCCCCTCACCTCTGCACCTCCCCAGATCTGCGCAAGAACTTTGAGCAGGAGCCGATGGCCAGGGAGGTCTCCATCGAACAGGGCATCGTGCTGCCATGCCGCCCTCCTGAGGGCATCCCCCCTGCCGAGGTGAGCCCCTGGGTCCGGCAGGTCAGGATGCAGCTGGGTGTGCCCCTTGCCCGCAGGGCCACCGTGGGTGCTCCCTGAGGGGGTGGCCCGGCCGGGCACCCAGTGACGTCCCCGTGTCCTGCAGGTGGAGTGGCTGCGCAACGAGGAGCTGGTGGACCCGGCGCTGGACGCCAACGTCTACGTGACGCCGGAGCACAGCCTGGTGCTGCGGCAGGCCCGCCTGGCCGACACCGCCAACTACACCTGCGTGGCCAAAAACATCGTGGCCCGTCGCCGCAGTGCCTCTGCCGCCATCACCGTCTACGGTATGGCCCCACCGTGCCAGTCCCCACCGTGCTGCCCCGGTGTCACCCTCCCTGTCCTATCCCTCCCTGCATCCCCCTCCCGGCGGGGTGCTGACGGGTCCCTCTCCACCCAGTGAACGGCGGCTGGTCAACGTGGACGCAGTGGTCGGGCTGCAGCACCAGCTGTGGACGGGGCTGGCAGAAGCGGAGCCGGACCTGCACCAACCCCACGCCCCTCAATGGGGGGGCTTTCTGTGAGGGCCAAAACGTGCAGAAAACCGCCTGCACCACCCTCTGCCCAGGTACCCGCCCTGCCTGGGGCACCGATGCTGTGCCCACCATGCCAGTGCTGCACTCCCCGCTGCACCCATCGCCGTCCCTGTCCCCTCGGGTGTCTCATCCTCTCACTCCCTGTGTGTCCGTCTCTGCCGGCCCCGGGGCAGGGGAGGGGGATGGCAACAGGGCACTGACCCCCGGCTGTGCCCGCAGTGGATGGCGCCTGGTCAGAGTGGAGCAAGTGGTCAGTGTGCGGGGCCGAGTGCACCCACTGGCGGAGCCGGGAGTGCTCGGAGCCGGCGCCACGCAATGGGGGCCGGGATTGCCGTGGCTCCGAGCTGGACACCCGCAACTGCACCTCCGAGCTCTGCAGCCATGGTGAGCACAGCAGGGACGGCGGGGACGGCCCCCAGGATGGGGGACTGGGGGTGCCCATGGGTGCTGATGCCCTGCCCCGTGCAGCCACCCCCGGCGCAGAGGACGTGGCGCTGTACGTGGGGCTGGTGGCTGTGGCTGTGTGCCTGGTGCTGCTGCTGCTGGTGGGGGTGCTGGTGTACTGCCGCAAGAAGGGGGGCCTGGATGCCGACGTGGCCGACTCCTCCATCCTCACCGCCGGCTTCCAGCCCGTCAGCATCAAGCCCAGCAAGGCCGGTGAGCGAGGGCTGCAGGGATGGGGCTGTGCAGCCGTGCTGGGACACAGTGTCCCTCGGGATCTGGGGGGCAGCTGTCCCCCTGGGGGAGGCTCTGAGAGCAGGCTCTCTTCCCCATGGGGTCCCTGGCCTTGACTGGAGGGGTCTGTCCCCTATGGGATCCCTGACATAGGAACAGGGACCTTATCTTATAGGGTCCCTGACTGTGGGGTCAGTGCTTTGTGCCCCATAGGGTCCCTGGCTGTGGGTAGGGGCTCTGTGTCCTATAAGGTCCCTGGTCCCTATAGGGCCTGTGCCCTGGGTTGGTGCTGTGTGCGCTGGGGACCCCAGGAGTGACTGTGCCCCAAGGGTCTGTGCCATGGGGCAGGGCCTCGATGCCCTTTGAACCCCCAGGGGTGGCTGTGCCCCATAGGGTCCTTACCATGGGGCAGAGGCTGTGTGCCCCATGCCCCCCAGGGCCGGCTGTGCCGCTGCATTGCTGGTGGGGTCTCCCCATCCCTGCTGTGCCCCAGCACCACGGCCCCCTGCTCTGTGCCGCAGACAACCCCAGCCTGCTCACCATCCAGCCCGACCTCAGCACCGCCACCATGACCTACCAGGGCTCGCTCTGCCCACGCCAGGACGGCCCCGCCAAGCTCCAGCTGCCCAACGGGCACCTGCTGAGCCCGCTGGGTGCCGGGCGGCACACGCTGCACCACAGCTCGCCTGCCATCGAGGGCGCTGACTTCGTGGCCCGGCTCTCCACCCAGAGCTACTTTCGCTCCCTGCCCCGTGGCACCACCAACATGGCCTACGGCACCTTCAACTTCTTGGGGGGGCGGCTCATGATCCCCAACACAGGTACAGTGGGGTGGGCACAGGGTGCCAGAGCATCACCTGGTGCGGGTGGGTCCCCATGGGGCTCACCCCCGCTGCCTGCGCCCTCCCCCCCCCCCAGGGATCAGCCTGCTCATCCCACCTGATGCCATCCCACGGGGGAAGATCTATGAGGTCTACCTGACCCTGCACAAGCAGGAGGAGGTGAGGTAGGTGCCGTGGCTGGGGCTGCCGGGGCATGGGGCTGCTGGGGAGGGGGGGGCTGGCTCTGCTCAGCTGCCCCCATCGCTGCCACAGGCTGCCCCTGTCCCCCCCCCCCAGGGATCAGCCTGCTCATCCCACCTGATGCCATCCCACGGGGGAAGATCTATGAGGTCTACCTGACCCTGCACAAGCAGGAGGAGGTGAGGTAGGTGCCGTGGCTGGGGCTGCCGGGGCATGGGGCTGCTGGGGAGGGGGGGGCTGGCTCTGCTCAGCTGCCCCCATCGCTGCCACAGGCTGCCCCTGGCTCGCCGACGCGTCTTGGTGAGCCCCACCGCAAGGCGGCCCCCCTGGGGTCCTCCTCACCCGCCCCGCCATCCTGGCCATGGGTCACTGCGTGGAGGCCAGCGCTGAGAACTGGAGCATCCGGCTGAAGAAGCAGTCATGCGAGGGCACATGGGAGGTGAGCACCCGCTGTGGGGCTCGAGGGGGTCGGGGTTGGCGGTGGGATGCCCGTGTCTGGGGTGCATCTCTGCCTGGGTGTCGCAGGATGTGCTACAGCTGGGTGCCGAGCCGTGCACGGAGCTCTATTACTGCCAGCTGGAAGCGCAGGCTTGCTACATCTTCACGGAGCAGCTGGGGCGCTTCGCCCTGGTCGGGGAGTCCCTCAGCATGGCGGCCTCCAAGCGCCTCAAGCTGGTCCTGTTCGCGCCGGCCGCCTGCCCCTCGCTCGAGTACAACATCCGCGTGTACTGCCTCAGCGATACCCAGGATGTCCTCAAGGTACTGGGAGGTCCCCATGCAACACCCCCCCATCCCGGCTCAGGGTGACGGCCATGCAGGCAGGGCTGGGCTCCTGGGGTGCAGCAGCTCCTGCCTGACCGCTGCCTGTGCTGGCAGGAGGTGATCCAGCTGGAGAAGCAGCTGGGGGGGCAGCTGATCGGAGCCCCCCGGGTGCTGCACTTCAAGGACAGCTACCACAACCTGCGCCTCTCCATCCATGACATGCCCAGCTCCCTCTGGAAGAGCAAGCTCCTTGCCAGCTACCAGGTGAGGAGCCCAGCCAGTGGGTGGGGATGGGGATGGGGGGGTGTCCCTGCCACCCTGACCCCCCCACCCATCACCCCACCACAGGAGATCCCCTTCTACCATATCTGGAGCGGGCTGCAGCCCTTCCTGCACTGCACCTTCACCCTGGAGCGCCTGAGCCCCAGCACCTGCGAGCTGGCCTGCAAGATCTGGGTCTGGCAGGTGGAAGGCGATGGGCAGAGCTTCACTGTCAACTTCAACATCGCCAAGGTGAGGGCAGGGCCGGGGGGGTCCCAGGGGTGACGCCAGGATGGGCTCACATCCCCCCCCCGCGGTGCTCTCCCCTAGGACACGAGGTTTTCGGACTGGCTGGTCCCCGACAGTGAGGTGGGCGCCCCGGCCCTGGTGGGCCCCAGTGCCTTCAAGATCCCCTTCCTCATCCGCCAGAAGATCATCAGCAGCCTGGACCCGCCGGGCACCCGGGGAGCTGACTGGAGGATGCTG
>NW_008796044.1:9374098-9374676 GCF_000699145.1 Aptenodytes forsteri | reverse complement strand
GGTTTTCGTACTGGCGGGGCCCCGACAGTGAGGTGGGCGCCCCGGCCCTGGTGGGCCCCAGTGCCTTCAAGATCCCCTTCCTCATCCGCCAGAAGATCATCAGCAGCCTGGACCCGCCGGGCACCCGGGGAGCTGACTGGAGGACGCTGGCCCAGAAGCTCAACCTCGACAGGTGGCCCGGGATGGGGACAGCACTGGGGACGGGGTGGCACAGCGGATGGGACGGGGGGCTTCTGGCCTCATCCTGCACCTATGGATGGATGCTGGAATGCTGTGGGACCCTGGGAGCGGGATGGTGCCCAAGGTGAGGCCAGCATGGGGCTGGTCCCGGGGTGCGGAGCCATCCCAGTGCCCTGACATGGTCCCTCTGTCCCCCCCTCCAGCCATCTCAGCTTCTTCGCCTCGAAGCCCAGCCCCACGGCCATGATCCTCAACCTGTGGGAAGCACGGCACTTCCCCAACGGCAACCTCTCGCAGTTGGCCACCGCCGTGGCTGAGGTGGGCAAGCAGGACAGTGCCCTCTTCGCCGTCTCCGAGGCCGAGTGCTGAGCGCGGCCCAACCCCAGTCCCGGGGGACC
>NW_008796044.1:9369896-9373576 GCF_000699145.1 Aptenodytes forsteri | reverse complement strand
CCCCGCCCCGGCGCCAGCCCACGCCCGCCACAAGTGCAGCCCCTTTCCCCGAGCCGTCCTCCGACTGCAGGAAGGTGACGGTGCAGTTGGGCGCCAGGTCCCGCAGCATCTGCTGGAGGTGCTGAGAGAAGCTGGGGGGAACAGGAGGGGAGGGTGAGGGCTGGTGCCCCCCACCCTGAGCACCCCATGGCTCCCCCAGACCCCTGCCGTAGGGCATGGGTCCCTGATGGGTGCCTGCCACCCCTGGCCCCACTCACCGTGGGTGCATCTTGTACAAAGTGCCGTCCACCCCCACGGTGACGGCCAGCCGGGCCAGGCCCCGGTTCTCCCGCATCTTCTCTACCACAGCAGCCAGGCCGGCGGCGCAGAGCTGGGCTGCCCGCAGGGACACGGTCTGGCACACCTCCCGCACCAGCACGCTGTCCTCAAAGCTGGCCTGGAGCTCCAGGTCCTGCAGAATGGCCCGCACCTGCCGAAGGGCCAGCCCATCGCTGCCCCGGACCAGGAGCACCGTTAGCACTGCCGTCCCCATCACCATCCCCATCCTATGGGCTGGACGTGGCATGGCCCCCTCCTGGGGCTCTGGCTTCACAGCCCCCACCCTGGGCTAAGGGAACCCACCGGAGCCCAGCACTCACATCTCGATGGTGGAGAGGAACTTGGTCTGGAAGATGTCCCTGGTCTGGAGCTTGGGGCAGGGCTTGCCGCGGAACAGGAGCTGTTTCTTCACCAGCGCCAGTAGGATGTGGCGCACGATCTCGCCCAGGTACATGCCACTGATGAGCTTCTCGAACCTGCCCGGGCACAGCCCTGGCAGCCTTAGCCGGGCACAGCCACCCCCCAACCAGCCCCCTCCCCACCCCGGGGCCCTCGCCCACCTCTGCTTGCCCGCGTTGATTGTTTTCTCATCCACCAGCCGGTCGAAGTCGGTGAAGATGTCGTCCAAGCAGCCGTTGTCCCCGAAGGCCCCCCACTCCATGTTGATGCACATGCGGCCCTGCTCCCCCTCCACGGTGCCCACATTCTGCATCTCCTCCATGTAGCAGGCATTGGTCCCTGTCCCTGCGGGCCCCGTGCTGGTGTCACCCCCACAGCAGAGCTGCCTGGCAACCTGTGGCCAGGCCAGGTGGGCTGGTGGTGAGGGGATGGGAGATCCCCTGGGTGCAGAGGTGCTCCTCACCCACGATGAGGCCGATTTCACATTTGGGGTCATCATAGCCACAGGACATCATGGTTCCCACCGTGTCGTTGACCACGGCCACCACCTTCAGCCCTAAGTGCTGCCAAACCGGACACAGGGACACATGCAACTTAGTGGCACCCAGCTGGCTCCTGGGGCTGGCACCGCCTGGGTACAGGGTAGCACCCCGGGGACAGGGGATGGGCCCCCAGCCCTGCCCTACCTTTTTGCGCTGGGCAGCCTCCCGCAGCAGGTGGACCACGTCCTGCCCCACGCAGCCCGAGGCGCTGAAGCCTTTGGTCCAGCTCAGCAGCACTGCCTGCAAGAGAGGCAGGAGCAGGGGCTGGGCAGCTGCCTCGTACCAGGGCCCTCCCCATCTCCCTGGGGCCGGAGACACCCCCTCACCTTATCCAGGCCCAGCTGCTGGCAGGGGAAGGAGAAGGTGAAGCCAAGCGGCAGGACCTGCTCCATCAGATCCTGCTTCAGCTGGAAGTCCATGATGCACTCGATGATGTGGTCGAAGAGCTGCAGAGAGTGGCCACGATCTCAGGGGCCAAGCTGGGGCGATGCCGTGGGGGGGTCTCCCAGCCCCCTCCCGGGCCTGTGGGCAGCAAGGGGGGAGGCAACTCCCACCCCCTGCCCCATCCCTTGGCCACGGGTCCTCAGCCTCACCGCCTCGCCAGTGCCCTGCATGATGGCGGTTGGGATGACGTAGATCTCGCTGGCCATGCGGATGTCGTCCTGTGCCACGCGCACCACCAGCACCCGGAAATTGGTCCCCCCCAGGTCCAATGCCAGGAATTCGCCTCGCTCTGCGGGTAGCCAGCACGGGGCATCAGCGGGGCCACGGCCTCCCCGCACCCCCTTCCCCAGGCCCCCGGCCCTCACCAGTGCCGTCAGGCGTGCCGCAGACATAGGTGGGCAGCATGCGGATGGAGGCGTTGGCGTTGCTCTCCCGGCCCAGCCCCAGCTCCATCTCCCGCCTCATCAGCACCTGGACACGCTCCAGGTCAGTGCGGCTGAGCCGCAGTGGGGCCAGCAGCCGGTCCACCTCACGGCGCTGGGCAGCCAGGCGCAAAGTCACCGCTGTCACCATGGCCGCCCCCTGCCCAGTCCCATCCACTGAGGGCAGGAGGGTGGCCGTGCACTCCGGGGCCAGCAGCCCTGTCACACTCTGCAGGATCTCCCTGAACCTGCCGGAGGAAGAAGATGGTGAGGGTGGGGCATGAGGCTTCCCACTGGGGTGGAACCCTGCCAGGAGCCCCGTGTCCCTCCTCACCTGGTGTGGCCCCGGTACAATTCACCGTCCACCCCGACGTTGACCACCAACCGCTCCAGCTCCCGGCTCTGGCACATGTGGCTGAGGATGGCGGCCAGCCCAGCAGCGCAGAGTGCGGCGGCACGGCTCACCACTGCCCGGCAGATCTGCTGCACCCGACAGCAATCCCGCTCACTTGGCCGCAGCCCCAGAGCCTCCAGAGCCCCCCTCGCCTTGGCCATGCCTTCCTCGTTGCTGCAAGGGAGAGCACAGCACTGGCTTATGGGGCCATCCGCTCACGGACAGGGGCACCCACCCATCACCCCCACCTCCTCCCACCTGCAGCAGCTCCTGGTCCCCAGACACTCACTCGATGATCTCCAGGACCTGCTGGGTCTTGAGCACATCCTTGGTCCTCAGGACGGCAACACTGCTCCCAATGAAAAGCGCTTTCTCTGCAGCCAGGGCAGTCAGCGCGTGCCGGACGATCTCCCCCAGGTAGAGGCTGCCCACCAGCTTCTCAAACCTGTGTGCAGCCCAAGCAGGGGTCAGTCGTCCCCCCCTGGCACCCCTCAGCCCTTTGAGAGCACCCAGGAGTGTCGCAGGGGGCCATGTGCTCCTGTTGGTGGGGCCTGGCATGCTCAGGGATGGACGGGGAGCCCCAGGCACCCCGCCCTCACTGGGGGGGTGGGAGCACCTCTTCTCCCCGGGGCTGGAGGATTCCTGGTCCACGCGCTGGTCATAGGGGGTCAGGACGTCACTCAGGGTGCCATCGTCCCCGAAGCAGCCCCACTCGGTGTTGACACACATCCGCCCACTGGTCTCCTCCGCCATCTCCACCTGCTGTGCTTCGGCCATGAAGCAGCTGTTGGTGCCCGTGTCTGCAGGAAGCAATGGGGATAAGCACCGGCGCAGCCCCCCCAGCACCCACCACCCTGGCATGTGGGGTGCCCGCTGCTCACCCACGACCAAGGCGACCTCACAGGGTTCTCCCCCCATGCTGCAGGTCATCATGGTGCCCACAGTGTCATTCATCAGGGCAACAACGTCCACGTGGTAGAGCTGGCCGGGGGCAAAGCAAGAGCATTGTTAGCCCTTCCACGGGGGCAGCCCCCAGCCAGGCCCCCCTACCCCCCCCCCCCCACCCCCCCCGCTTGATGATGGCCGACTGCAGCAACTGCACAACATCCTTCCCCTCCACATCACTGCAGCTGAAGCCCTTGGACCAGGAGATGAGTTCGT
>NW_008796044.1:9366916-9368633 GCF_000699145.1 Aptenodytes forsteri | reverse complement strand
CCAGCCAGGCCCCCCTACCCCCACAGCCCCCCACCTCCTGCTTGTTGATGGCCGACTGCAGCAACTGCACAACATCCTTCCCCTCCACATCACTGCAGCTGAAGCCCTTGGACCAGGAGATGAGTTCGGCCTGTGGAGAGAACATGGCCGAGCTGTTGGCTTCCGTGACCGGGCCGGCTCCGCTCCCCGCCGATGACGTGCTGGGGAGGAGGCGTCCATGGCCGTGGGGCAGGATTGTCCCACTCACCTTGTCCAGCCGTGTCTGCCTGCAGCTGAAGGGGAAGACGAAGCCTAAGGGGAGGCGATGTTGGGGGCTGCCGATGCCAGCCAGGAACTGGCGTACGCATTGCGCAATGAAGTCGAAGAGCTGCAAAGGCACGGCCGGGGTGACCGGCTGCTCCCCCTTCCCCAGCACCCAGGCTGCGGGAGGCAGCCCAAAGCCCCAGCACCAGCCTGGAGCCCTGCCGAGCCTCCGTGGTGCTGGGCAGCCCAGCACCAGCCACCTTCTGCCATGGCCTCCTCGTACCGCTTCCCCCTTGCCCTTCATGATGTCCCCCGGCGTGTCGAAGATCTTATACATCACTTGGGGGCTCTGGTTCCCATCACCCAGGAGGGTCACCCACAGGGTCCGGACATGGCTCTGGCACAGCTCCACCACCAGCAAGTCGCCCTTCTCTACAGGGGAGCAGAGGTGGTGTCAGGCAGAGACGTGCCCTGCGGCAGATCCCCCAAATCTGCTCCTCACCCTGTCCCAGCAACAGTCACTCACCCATGGGGGAGGCTCCTGAGAGCCTGAGACCACCGCAGGGGATAAGGGAGCTGGCTCCTGGCTTCTGCCACTGCACTGGGGACTGGTAGAGGCAGCGCAAGGGCAGCTTATGGACCCCATAACTGGCCGGATACTGGTGCACCCCTCCCCAGCACCCCCAGGGCCATGTCCAGCAAGGCGTGCGGGGATGCAGGTAGCAGAGCAGCCCGTCCCCAGGCTGGGTTGTCTTACCGCTGCCATCGGGCGTGGAGCAGATGTAGGTGGGCAGCATCCGCACGTTGGCCTGTGCATGCGTCTGGCGGCTCAGCCCCTTGCGCATGGCCTGCAGCATGCGGCCCTTCACTGCCTGCAGCATCTCCAGCGGGACAGTGAGCGCCAGCAGGGCTCGTTGTACCTGGGGACAGCTCATTAGGGCAGGCCTAAAGGGCAGGGGATGCCTCTTGCTGGGTGCGGGGCAGGGATGGGCCTTACCGGTGTGCAGGTGGGACCATCATTCCGGTGGCCCAGCTGATGGCTCACTGGGGACCTGCGTGGAGGGAGGTGGCATGTCACCCGCTGAGCCCCAGCCCGCAGGAGGACAGGACGCACGCCTGCCCACGCCCAAGCACATGAGCGGGGCTGGGGGGGCCCGTCCCCGGCTCTGCCTCCCACCTCCCCTCTGCGTCCCTGCTCCACGGGGCCGTGGTCTCAACGGCATCGTCACTTTGCAGTGTCCTTCCACTGCAATCGCGACCCAGCAGCCGGGGGTAGAGGAGGCAGCTGTGCCCCACGACGGCGATGGTGCCGGGGCCGTCCTCGGGGGCTGCGGGAGAAGGGGGCTGCCCCCACCTCGCCCTGCCCACGTCTCCCCTCCACCTGCAAGAGGCCGGAGGCTGGTCTCTCCCCTGCCCAGGGAGATGCGACACCCGGCGGGCAGGGGGAGCCTGCTCAGCTCCATCCCCGGCCCCT
>NW_008796044.1:9326895-9366062 GCF_000699145.1 Aptenodytes forsteri | reverse complement strand
GGCGGGTCCCTGAACTCACACCACCACCCCCCACCACCCCCCCCAGAGCCCGAGGACAGGTCTCAGGAAGTGTGATTTTGGACGCAGCGCCTGCTGTTCCTCCTCTCCTCCCTCCAGCGCCTCCCATTCCCCAGAGAAAGACAGCACAGCTCCTCCGTGTTACTGCAGTTTCATAAAAACATACATAAATATATTTCCATTTCTTTAACAGAGAGCAAAGCTGCACAGGCACCTATAAAACACACAGTCACTTCTCCACCTGGCGCTCCCTGCACAGGTCGTACAAAACATATAAAAGGGGGATGGGAGAACAAGGCTGCAGGTGAAGCAGGGGTAGGGTGCCGTGCAGACCCTCGCCAGGGCGTGGGGCGCCGTTGGGGGGGGCCCGCCACACCGCTGGCCTCAGAACTTGCGTTTTCTCCGCCGGCAGCCTTTGGTCTGCTGCTGGCTGCCCAAGCGAAGAGCCGCGTGCGGCTCCAAGTCCACCACGCAGTCCGTGGCTTCCGAGGAGACGCCAGGTTTCGCAGGGGAGACGTCAAAAGGAAGGTGCCGAAGGGAGTTGGGGCTGTCCGCCGCCGGCTCCCTGGCTCTGGCTGAAAGTGCAGGAGGGGACTGTTGGTCTCCTAGTCCAGCGAGGGGGGTCCCCGCATCAGCACCTGCAACAAGAGCGCACGTCAGCCCTGCCTGGCCACCCTCTGGTGCAAGCCATGAGCAAGGGGAGGAGGGTGCTGCTGAGAGCATTTCTCCCTACTCATCTCCTCCTGTCCTTGGACCCATGGGGGGAAGCGCCGGTGTGCAGGCAGGGAGGGCAGCACCCTGCCACCCACCCCCCCAGGAAGCCGGACATGTCTTGGTGCAATGGCTCAGAGCACGCTCCTACCCCTGCAAGGGCTCTGGGTGCTGGCAGAGGTCCAGCGGGCACAGGCAGGGATGTGTGCAGCCAGCTGGGGGATGACAACCGCCAGCTAAGCCCACAGCCTAAGCTCTGCTCAGGAAGAACAGACACCTTCAAGGGGCATTTGCTGTCCCAGCACAGCCCAGGACCACAACAGGAGAGCTAGGAAAGGGCAGCCCTGACCCAGCCAGGCAGGCACAGAAAGCAGCTTCCCACCTGCAGACTTGCTCTCCGAGAGCTCCAGCATCCTGAGGAGTCCCCTCTCCTGCCTTCCAATGTCCTGCCAAGGAGAGGAGAACCACCGTCACAGCGCTGCCATGAGGCACCCCCATAGCCAGGGTGGCCCCATGTTCGCCCAGCCCATGGGGTCAGGCTGGGCACAAGTGGCAGTGCTGCATTTCCAGGGCCTCCAGCTGAGCACGGCCAGCCACCAACAAGATGGGCACTGCTCCGTGCCAGCCTGACCGGTGCCCGAGCAGAGGCAGCTGAGAGCAGTTGATAAAGCAGAGCCCAGTAAGAAGGGAGGCCA
The DNA here is from genome assembly GCF_000699145.1 of Aptenodytes forsteri. Lineage (NCBI taxonomy): Eukaryota > Metazoa > Chordata > Aves > Sphenisciformes > Spheniscidae > Aptenodytes > Aptenodytes forsteri. Next base: position 9,364,638 of record NW_008796044.1, on the reverse strand, counting down.
GGGTGCGGGAAGCCATCCCCAAGCCCAGCCACTGAGTACAGGCCTGCAACAGAGAAATCTGGGCACCAGGGGCTCTGCCACAGCTCGGGCACATCCCCCAGCACTGCACCTCCGAGGGCAGGCCCTGTCCTGCTCTGTCCGAGGGCACAGAGGCTTGGTGCTGGAGGGAAGGGCCTTCCTCCAGGGCACAGCCAGATGAGGAATGCACATCTCGTGTCCCCTCTCAGCCCCCGGGAAGATGCAGCCACGCTGGTCACGCAGGCTAAGGGAAGACCACTTGGCCTGGCTGCTTTGAGCCTTGCTGGCCCAGCAAAGTCCCCTCTCCTGACTGCTGCCCTGCCCCAAGAACTGTTCTAGAAGGCACTAGCATCCCAGCTGCGGGGTTAGAGCTGCAAAGCACCCCAAAATGGGCCGTGACAGGAACCCGCAAGCCCAACAGTGCCACTAGGAAACTTTCCAACAGACCAGCCCATGCCCAGGCATGGCCTGCTCCCCCCGGTGAGCTGCTACCTCAGCACAAGGCAGGGCCAGAGGAAACACAGAGCCCTGCCGCGCCGTACCAAAGGGCTGCCTGGCTCCAGCACCTTTCCCCCCTGCCCTGTGCCCGTGTCTGCATGCAGGACCCCGCACGCCCACCAGCTGTGGGGCGCAGGGACAGAGTCAAACAGCCCCCACGGAGCCGGTCACATGCAGGAGCAGCCACACCCTGCAGTACTCTGAACCACACAGCACTTGGCTGTATCCCAGCCAAAATCAACCAGAAATCTCATCATTTGCATCTGAATCCCCAAAGGGCTGAGGCCTGTGATGGATTAAAGGGATTATACAAAACTAAGACATCATGTTGCATCTTCATGCTGAGAATCACATTTCTGAGCGCAGGCAAAGCTTTGCCCGCAGGAACCAGCAGGAAGGCCCAGAAGGACCCTCTCTGCGCTCTCCTGGGACCACCACGGGCAGGAAAAAGCACGGTGGGGGCCAACACCTGGCAAGTGACTGCGAGCCAGCTGCTACCCATGCTCCTGCCTCCCACCTCCCCTAGCAAGGCACATCCCTCACACCCGGCACACCTCTACCACAGTCGCTCCCCCACGTTTCTCCCGGGATGCTGTGGTTTGCTCCCAGCACCGAGCGGTTCTCCCTGCTCCAGCTCTAAAGCCTTCCCCATGGGAAAGGGCTTGTGGATAGAGTCAGATACGCTTGTCACCCTGACACTGCCCTCCACTCCATCTATATTCAGCCGAGGAAGCCTGCAGGACTGAGGCGTGCTGTCTGGCAGCGGGACAGCCCTGGCTGCCGGCCTGCTGGAGAGGTTACTGGCAGCTCCGCTGGATTAGCTCACCCCTGGGACTGGTCCATGCTCTCGCAGAGCATCGTGGGAAGGAGGGCAACGAGTTCTCTGGCCACGGCAGCCCACAGGGACAGGCAATCCTACACCAGGTCAGCTCACCCCGTCAACCAGGGAAACTGCTCCTGCTGCCAACCCAGCCCCAAACCCAGTGCAAAGCAAAGGAGACGGTCTGCAGGGTCGCCCCTCACCTTGGTGCTTCGCAGCCTCCTGGTTCCCTGAGCTTGCCTAGCAGCCTGAAGGCAGCTGTCCACGTGCCTCTGATACTGCAGCAGTGGCACCAGTGACTTACAGAGGTAGCACTTCTCACACCTGCCAGGCAGCAAAGGACAGAGCACTGCATTAGGATTCGCCCTGCACCAGGCTCCCAGCCACCAGTGGTGACTTTCCTCCTCCAGGCCACGCCACAGAGAAGGCATGTCACCAGATCAGGTCTCGCTCAGTGGGGTCAGGCCGGCACCAGTCGCAAAGACTGAGTGATTATCAGTTTTCCCTGCCTGCTCCTCTGTATCCTGCTGCTGCAGCAGCGGGACGGTAATCAAATCTGCTCATCTAACTATCTCAAACACCGCTGATTTCTCCCCAGACATAAAGCACCCTGTCAAAATCCACAGAAATGAAGTGTGAGGGCTTTGCAAAGGGGAGTTAAATTCTGCCTGAAAAGCAAACGAAGTGTGTTAAATCAGAGAGACATTTTACCAGGGCTGGATGAACTTGTCTGACTAGTAAATCAAGTCTTTCTCTGCACTGTCTCCATTTTACATCATGCCATCTTGGGAGAGGAATGCAGAGCACGCGCTCCTGCTGGGGGGCTGGCACAGCATGTTCCTCAAACCCCCTCATTTGTGTAGAAGATGCCCAGGCTCACGCAGGACAACTGAGTGTGCTTGGGAAGAAAATTATCCTGGGTGAAAGGAGATGAAGGTCAAGCATGTATTTTACACAGCTACACTTGCTTCCACACCAGCTCCCGGCGGGGACCGAACCGTGCAGAAGAGGGCACTGGTTCTTCAAGAGGGGAGCATCCACCCGGAGAGCTATTCAGGAATGGACCATCTCCAAGGAGAGATGAGCCCCCAGGGACCAGCCCCAGCAGCATTGTGTTCAGTTTGATAAGCAGTACTCTCCTAGTAAAACTCACCCCAGGCTCTAAAATGTGTATGGAGAGCCCCCATCGAGAAAAACTCTGCAGTACTTTTCCTGTATTTTCTTTCCAGTCAGTGCTGATTACCCAGATAATGTGTCTAAACAGAAGCTGTCCTCTCTATAATTAGCCTAATTCCATTAGTGATGTTGCCATCCACTGTTTGTAACAGCAAAATTGCTTCCATAGCAGGGATTTTACTGTCAGATCCTCTCTTATGATGCTTTGTGTGGGTGGCAGGAGGAGGGGCTGCATGGGAAGAGATTAAACAAAGCCACTGCTATTCTGAAAGTCTAATTTAATTAAGAATATCACTAAAGGTGCCATATTGACAGCCTCCCTGTCCTAGCCTCTTCTTTTCCCAGGGTTACCAAGCTCAAATCTCCCATTAGAAACTGGCTGAGTTAGCACCATTTTAGCTACAGTTCCCCCCACAGCGGCCAGAGACCACACATCCCTGACCCACCATGGATTGGGCTGAAAGGAAATTAGTGCAAAAATAGTCTGAGAACAGCAAATTACTCTTGCTTCAGTATAAATATAGCCAGCACTGCAACAAGAGGCACTGAGAGAAGGCAATTTCTTAGGGAAACATTGCTGTAAGGCCAACAGCCAGCATTTATACAGGAATAAAGACATCCACAGGCAAGCTAGAACTGAAGCACAGAAACAATCTGGGAGGAGCAAGCATACCTACTTACTTGTCAATGTCTAAGGATGTTGGGCCGCTTTCACCACTGGCAGCTTTACTTCTTGCCTCTCTCTGACGCCGGGTGAGCACTGGAGGAAAAACAAAGGGTTACCTGCCATCCACCCCAAAAGCATCCCTACATCATGTCCAAAGGCAATACGTTTCAACCTCTTCCACTCAAGGCTGCAGCAGAAGTGATGGTAGAGGCAAAGAAATACTGGACTGGATCGGGCAGGGTCTTCTTTCCTGCAGAAGAGGTAGCTGGCCAATTCTCCTTTTTTTCTGGGGGGATACTGAAGAAGTTACCTTCCCTGGACTCAGAAGCCAGCTAGCCATTTCACACTGTAACTTGTCTTCTGCCAGAAACAGCTGGATCAACAGTATGCAGTTTACAGTAATTTTAAAGCTGAGGCACAGCAGCGCAACAGCCTGGGAGAAGAGTTACACAGCTGCTCCAGCAGCACAGCACCGCTCCCTGCCAAACTAAGCACCCGTGTCTACTGCAGGGGAGGGAGCGTGGTAACTGTGAGCTCAGGGGGAAGGAGAGCTGAGGTGGGCGCTGTGCAGAGGCACCAGCCCTTCTGCAGATGTGGTAAGAAAAGCGAGCCCTGCTGGGGAAGGATACAGCTCACGCTGGAAAGGGAAGGTTACAACAATTAGCCTACACTCACTGCTTTTTCCACTGCCCATGTGAACTGGGGGTGATCTGTACTGTTGTCCACGTACAGCTCTGTGGGGCCTCTGGATGAAGATCTCTGCCAGGGCTAAGCATCAGTGGTGCTGCTCTCCAGTGGCAGCAGGGAAGGGCCAGCTCCAACACACGTGGGTAGCTAGCGAGATCCCGGCTGACCAGCACGCTGATGACGGGTCCAACAGTTTCTGTTCCTTCAGCAAGCCCCAGCAGCCTTTCCAAATCTGCTCTCCAGGCATCTGCAGGGAGCATGTCAGAGTGTTGTTGCTTTCAGTCAAATTCCTCTCAGCGTATTCCTATTGACATGCCACCAGCGAAGATCCTCGGGGAACATATCCGATAGCTTAGCTTGCTTCACCAGGGACGTTCAAGACTCCAGCTCCAGAACAGATGTCACAGTAAGCTGGCTAAGGGGACAATGCAGGGAGCTGTTTTACAGCCCGGTAACATTGCTTCCCATACTCTCTTTAAGAGAAAGGCCTGAATCCAAGGTACAGGCATGACAAACCTGTTCTTGTTGGCACATCATCTGTGATAAAGAAAAGGACGCACAAAATTTTGTGCGGAACAAAGGGAATCCTTCAGAGTTTTAGCAAAACCCCATTTCCAGAGTGTTAGGCAACCCCAATATCTATCCACAATGGTGATACAACACGGCCTTTTCCTTAGTAGCAATCACTGATCTGCAGCCATGACCAGCAAATGCACTGCGAGATGCTCAGGAGCTGTTGGGGCCGACAGGAGACATCCACACTGAAGAAATAAGCTCGAGCGTTTCCTAGGACATGGGTATTGTCTTGTAGGCGATGACTGATACCAACAGCTCATTTCTCACAGGCCCTGAAGCAGACGTCTCTCTTTAACTTAGCCTGGCCCAGATTTGAAGTGGCAGCCTGACGAGGAGGACTGATAACCACGGCCACCCCCCAGGCCATCCAGCCTCCCAACAATCCAACTAACACGTGCATTTGACAGGGTGGTGAAAGCTACTCTCCAAACCAGCGTGCACTCGTTAATATTCCTTTAACACCATCTTGGGAGCCTCATGCACCAGCTCAGGTGTTAACCAGTTCTATTTTCTTCCAAAAGCAGTGAACACATCTGGCATAATGGGACCATTAGAGATGTCTGGGACCAGCTCTGCAGCTGCCCAGGGGAAGACCCCCAGCTGTGCTGCTGGAAGCAGAGGCACAAGAGAGAGAACAGGCCCAGCTGGTGAGGTATGATCCCTGCCAAAACACACTGGCCGCCCACAGGAAGGGGGTTCAGAACACGGGAAAACACTTGCCATGGGGAAAATCCCCACCACAGAGCAGTGCTGACCCGCTGCACTGACAGGAGCCTTGTAACTCTCCCAGATGTGATCCTCTTCGCTGGGTCAGACACACTCTGCAGCCCGAGAACTACCTTTTCCCTGGCTCGGCATTTCTTCTGGGTGACAAGTCATCCTTGGCCTGCTTGGCTCCAGCTCACACCCTGGAGAAGAGGAGCAAACCCTCCACAGCACAGCCCCATTATCAGCACACCCACCCAAGGCATCTCCTGGGGCTGCCAGGTCAGCTCAGCACATGGAGCTGTGAGGCCACAGTCACCAAGCTCCTCGCCTCGCTGCACGACCCACCTGCGGTTCGACCCACCAGCTTCCTCCCCATTGTCACTACCAGCTGTACCACTTTTTGTGCAGGATCCTATTAGTGGCAGGCTCACCATCATCTTGTCCTTTCTCAGAAGCGATGAAGCTTTCCACTGCACCCGTTCCATTACTCTTTCTGCTGGTATCAGTGCCACTTCTATTGATGTCAGGAGCTTTTTAACAGCACTAGTGCTGCTGCTGAAGACTGACAGCTGCATCGGGTTGCATTTGAGGCTTTGGGAGGAAGGGATATACCAAATCCTCATTTTCCTGGGCTCGCTTGGGAACTGAGAGGTTGGGAGCATGTAGATGGAAAGCAAGAGGAATAGAGTATGTCCCAAAGCTTGAGACTATTTGCTGTACTCAGCAGCGGCCAAGACTCGCTTCCAGACTGAGACCAGCGGATTTCTGCGTTGGCAGCAGCAGCGGGCGATGGATGTGGTGACCCCAGCAGAGAGCCCCTCTCACACAAGCGAGCCCTTCAGCTGAGTGCATGAAGGAAGAGGGAGCTGGCACAGCACTTGTATGGCTCCACTCATTCACTCGGAATTAACAGCAGTCACTGAACTGGAAACCCAAGACCTGAACCTTTCCCAGCCTGGTACAGTATCTAACACAACAGCAGGCTCTTCTTTTTTATTTACTCAGACCACAGGAAAATGGAAATTAATGATCAGATTTTCATACTGCCCAGGTATGTGGTGGTTTGGGCATTCAGCCAGGGCAACCATGTACATACATAGGGGAAGCAACTGTAACTCATCTTGCCCAGCTAACTCATTTGAAAACCTGTCCTTAAATATCAGCCAGACTGAGCTGGCCTCCTGATGTATAACACTGAAAGACTTCGGTGCATGATTAGAAGAGGGAAGAAGAGAAGTAAAACCAGCAAGAACCCATCCTTTTGTAATTTTAAAACAAAAAACACTGACAGCTATAGTCTGCAGGACTGCATAATCTGCAATTCTAGAGACATCAGGAGTAAATCCAATTAACAAGTCCGAAGACAGACCAGGAACCCCTGACCCAGTGCACCAAAGGACAACTGAAGCCGTCTTTTCTTAATAGATCAGGACATGGCTTAGAGGGCAGAACTTTGATTTTCTCTCACACAACGCTGTTGCTGTGCTCTCGAGGAAGCCAGCAGCCAGCCAAGAGCACACAGTGCTGCAGCAGTACAGAACAGCTTCTGGACCCACACAGGAGTTGGTGTTTGCTTCAGAAGACAATTCTCCCACCTCTTTTTTCTCCCCATGCATTAGCTTTACCTATGGATTTTGTGCTAGTGATGGATGCCAAGGTAACAGCCCTGGAAACAGAGTCCTTTTGTACCCGCACAGCTGTGCCAGGCTACTGTCTGGCCTCTGCTCAGAGTTAAACATCATCCCTGCCTATTCAACCCAAACCCCACCGACCAGCCCATCAGCTGAGACCTCTCCGGGTGACCGCTGCCTTTGTACAGCCGCCGGGAAGTGGTGCCCCGCAAGCCAGAGCCCCAGCAGGCAGGCAGGATCCTGCCCTGCGTTACATGCTGCTCTAAGTCCAGGAAGCCCACGGTCCTGCAAAGAGTCTTGGTGCAAATAACACAGGTGTCACAGACTGTTACGGCTAATAAAGCCTGGTCTCTACAGGGAAAATACTAGAATAACCAGCAATAGAAAACCCAAATTACTGTGATATTGTCCCAAAACCATTGCTCCGCTTAGACCCATTATTGTAGACCAAAATCCCTTTTATTCCAGGCTAGTTTTCTTACGGGGGGATTGTTCTGAACAAGCCAGAACAGCAGAGTAGCAATTCCAAAATAACTACTCTTACAAACATCCCCAAGGAGACCAGTCTGGAAGCAGAGTGGAGAGGCCAGCCTTGAACTCTGTCTTGCTGAAAGCCAACACCAAAGGAAAGAACAAATTCCCTCGCACTGCCAAAGAATTCAAAGCCTTTTCCTGATCACAGTCAGGATTCCCCAGGATCAATGGATATACTCACAGTCCAGCCACATCAGGGACCCGATTACCACAGGGCCAAAGACATACCTGCTAAAAGGCATACTAAAAATTGTGCTCCATTTTGTAGCACAGATAAGACCTTTATCAGTGTTGAGGATGGGAGAGGAACTGTGATAATTTGTGATTTGCCTGAGCTGAACACTTTGCATTAGTAGCTGGTTTGTGCCTGCAGAGAGAACTCCCCACCAAAATTCAGCACCAAGCAGTAACAGGAGCCAGAGTAGCGGCTGATATCTTGACAGGACCCATGTCATATCCCCAAAGATTTAGTATAACAGGGACGTTGTATTTTAAAACTACATCGACTCTGCATTAAGATGACATGGTGAAACTTCCTCCTGCCAGAGGAATGCAGAAGTTGTGGTTCTTGTACTAGCTCCGATTTGCTCAAATTGCTTAAACATCATAGATTTAGGTTGCATTTAATAATCCAGTATGTAACTGAAAATTATATATTCACAACCTGAAAAGTTAATCTTATTAAAAGCTACTACTTTGATATTACCTGACATTGTGCTAACACAGACTTTACATGTCAAGCAGCAGCTAAAACATAACTTATTGAATATGTTGATAACGAACTGGTGTATTTGTTCACTTAAGCTCTACAAAGGTTGGCTATGGAAAACTGATAGGGAGAAGACTGCAAAGAGGATTAATATGGGCATTCTGACCATGCTTCTATGCCTCACTCTTCACATGAAGGAGAAAAATCCAAGCTCCCAGATCGATAGCTATCATTTTGCAATTTTAGAGGAACAAGAAGGAAACTTTTCTGCAATCTCTTGCAGCTGAACAAGCCATTTTTGCACACACAAATGTCAAACTCATTGCAGAGCGCAGGCCATGCTTGGGGTGGTACAGAACATTATCCCTTCTCGAGAGCCCTGAAGGACGCTCACCCATGTGGCTCAGGAGTCTGCCATTTTCTACCACTGGCAGATGCTCTGCAGGTCCTCACAAAACACACAATAGAGGTGGCTTATAGGTACTGCTTGAAGCATCCAGGGCTAGATCCTGGGGTAATATTCAGCTTATACACTTTCCAAGGGACTAATAATGTGATGAATTACAAACTCAATCAGAGAGAAGATGTCTCTGTGCAGGAGGTGCTGGAAACATAGGAGCCTCTGATGCCACTCTCCTGGCTGGCTCGGAGATGGAACAAAGCAGAGTGAACAAACCTCCCTACATGCCACAGCATGCACCAAGTATCCCGAGAGGGACAAGACTGCAGCACCTGGCCGCAACTAACAGGAAAGGGGGACGAGCACAAAGAGCAAACACACAGAAGCAGTGCTTGGCAGACCTGGACTGTCCTCGCCAGCCTCCTCTCCCACGATGCCGTTGCAGTACATGGCATGCAGCTCGATCTCCGTAGCTGGAAAGCCTTGGTCACACAGCGGGCACGACACACGGTCAGCAGCTGTAGGACTGCACTCAGACACAGTCCTGCCAGCATCTTCATCTCCACCAGCCTAAGGAAGAAGAAAAAATTAGCCAGACAGTTAATTGTGCCATTTCTCTTTTTTTGCTAGGTGCAGAGCTCCGTGTTGTCTGGTAGCTACTCACCCTCCCATAGACCCAGTTTTTCTTGGAAAGTTTTATTCTCCCTTCACCACATACCAGTCAGAAATAACACCACTGGCTGAGTAAACTGTGCAGCACTAATAACTAATTCTTCTTCCAAAGGCAACATGTCCTGCTGAATCATGGTGAAACCTCCCTGCACAGCCATGTACACCATTTAAGGCAAACATCACCTGTACTATCGTGGAAAAATGGCAAAGCTGCCATTAATCAGGAAAGCTCAGAAGCGAAACTGATGGAAAATTCATGGGGCAAAGCAAGAGTTCACCACCTGACTTGTGCTCATCAGTTTCTGGACATGATCCACGCTACACAGGCAGCACTGTCTGGGAACACAGCTTCCCCCAGGATGAAAGGAGGCTGCTGTGGTCTTAGGGAGTCCAGAGAGATCACTGGGAAGCTCCTCCTCTCCAGAGGAGGTGGCTGGAGCAGTCATCAGAGGGGACACAGATCAAGGAGAGAGGCAATACCATTAAAAATCCATGTCACAAAATTACTAGCAGTGGCTTTTCACCAGGGCAAAATGTCACAGCCCGTGTTTGTTCTCCAGGTGCCATTACCACTTACCAATACTCCCTTTTTGCATTGGTTACACAGCTGCAAAGGTGCTCCACTACCCACCCGTGGAGATACAGCATTCTCCCTACACTATTGACGTTCCCAAGACACAGCAGACTGCTGCCATCTCACTCATAACTAGATGTCTGCCTAGTCAGGCCTGCTACAAGATTTCTCCACATTTAAGAAAGAACCTTCCCCCCACAATGATTAAAAAAAGTTATTTAAATATTAACCATGTAGAAGAAACCCATAGGAAAATAATACAGGAGAGTTTTCTGTTCTTAGGGCTAAGCAGTGACATGTAGACAGTATGCAGCAAAACTACTCTCTGCTTCCCTCCAACGGTATAATTTTAGGGAAGCAGTAATTGGGGTCAGCAAGATGCTCAGTGCCACTGGAGCACTTTGCCATATTACTTGGTTTATTACTTGCTTTTCCAAATGAGGGTCTGATCCTGATTTTTATGTCCTAAAGGGAAGGAGGGTGCTTTGTTGACTCAGAGGAGCTATGCAAAAAATTGCAGGACTGGGCCTTAAACTGAGAATCCAACTCACAAAACGCATTTCTCCTAGACACCGGCTGAAAGGCCACGGCACCGAGCCCCAGGAACACCTCTCATTTCCAGGGAGGCTCTCTGCCCTGGATTTCTGCAAAAGAGTTGCCACAAGAGTTCCTCCACCTGAACACAGGCTGTTGAAGTACATCACTTACAGCATTAGCACTCGTACCCTGCTCTCACATCTCAGTGTCACTACCTCTTGTGAAGTCCTCACCGTGGGGCGTCACACAGAAGAGTTGTAAAAAACAAGATGTGTCAAATATGAATGATCAGATCAAACCTGCATTATCCTAGTCAGACAACACACATGAAAAAATATGATGGGAAAAACAGCAGGCACTGCTCCTTCTAGCTGCCATTTTTAAAGCAATCTCAGGAGATCACCAATTCTGCCCACCCTGCCCACCTACATTCGGTGGTAAATTACTAATTTTAAATGGAAATGCAACATTCTGTAGCAAAAGACACCATGGTCCCAAAACTGCTTGTACAAAACCTTGCTGTAACAGTCTGGAAAACCTAAACTGCAGAACCAATCACCACTGTCAGAGGCAGAGGCTGTTGCCTCTCCTCTTTAGCAGAGGAAATTGCCTACAGGACATAGTACTTCCAGCCAACAGCCAGCCAAGAGCAACGCTAGAGGCTGAGCTCAACAACAAGACTCCTGTGTCCTGGCTCAGCATCTGCTAGGAAGAAGTCAGTCCCAGCGGTGTCTGTGCTCACTTCATGCTAACTGCTGATGCACAAGGTAGCTGTTTCTGTCGTCTTCCTGGAGGGCTGCAGGCTCTGGACCGGTACCTGCTGCCAGCGATAATGTTGTCAAACAATCCCCAGGAAGCCCCACAGCACCGCTCCCAAATGCTGTGCTGACCACCTTGTGCCGCCTAGGCGGAGGTGTGAGTCCCAGGGAACCCTCTGCAAAGCACGAGGGACAGGGCAGTGTCCTGGCCACAGCCAAATGGGTCATGAATGTGTTTTGGTGGCTGCGGCTCCCCAGCTCGCCACAGGCCCGCCGCCTCTCCCTGCTGCAGTCTCTAATTGACCGAGCAGTGCTTTGATATACCTGCAGAATGAAAGGCACATGAGAGCAGAAGCTGGTTTATTAAGAGGCCTGTGACAATGAGACACTGGAGCTGCAGACGCACTGTACAAGCTGCAGACTCCCAAAATGAGCTTTCCACAAATGAATCCTCTTGTCAAGAGCTGCATGATTCTGTATTCATGTACCCTGCCAGAGGAGTACTTGGCAACCCCTTTGATATCGCTCTCTAAATTAATAGACAAAGGGAGTTTTATCAGAAGCAGGAACTGAAGTCAGATGTCAGTACAGCGACAGCTGCAAAGCAATTGCTGCGCAGGTGTGACAACACAGGGAAAGGAGCCGCACAACAGCACACATCTGCATCGGGAGGTAAGAGGATGGCCCTGCCACAGACTTACTATTGCTATTAACTATTACTGCACAGAAATTAAGATTCCCGGGCTCAGGTCACTCTCCTTGGACTGCAAACCACCACCAGCCCTCAACACTTCAATGTCATCTTTATCCCAGCCCAGTCTCTGGATGAACCTCTCCTCTTAGTCTCTTGGAGATGGTCTGTGGAGAACAAACACTGAAGTTCAGAGGCCTGTAATAGGGAAAAGCATGTCAGAACACGAGTGACTGAGGTTTACTAGGACTCCCCTCACAGCTCCTGGGGTCCCTCTGCATCGCTAACCATCACAGCACTATACCTCTGAGCATGGGCAAGCAACAGCACTGCCGTCCACACTGACGGCATCCTCCAGCACAGCAGTGCACATGGTATAAAAGAACAAGCTGGAATTGATAACAACTCTCCAGCTACAGCACTGAAAGGCTCCAGAAGCAGCTGCACGCAGCCCCCAGCCAAAAGGGACTGGAGTTATGAAGCAGCGGAGAAAAGTGAAGAGAGAACCGATTGTGAGGATCCCAACAGCAGAAGCCCAAGCTCCCAGCTACCCAAGGGGAAACGCTAGCACAGCCCAGCTGAACCAAGGTCTAGAAGGCAGGACTGGAAACAGGACCCTTCCCCAACTTCAGGCTCTTTTACCTGCATAGGTGCATCTCTGCTGCCCGAGCAGAGCTCTTCTCTCTCCACCTCAATAGCTTCCAGTGGATTTGGCTGGGTCTCTGCAGAAAAACACCTCCATGTCAGTACAGGTTTACAGCCCCCAAACTATCTCCTCACTTGTTGATGTAACTTAGCCCGTTTCTTAACAGCGTTTTCACAGTTTCAAAACATTTTTTAGACTTGCCACAAATGTTATCAGACAATGTGCAACAACACAGCCAGATTAGGGGTTAAAAGTCACAGCACGGTGGTGTGAGGACAAAGCCACCGCAGCTTTGCAGCTTCATGGGGAGTGAGACTAGACACCGGGAAAAGTGCGTGGGACACTTGCTGGGATGGAGACAAAGCAAGAACAGAGCTCTCCCTTGCATTGAGACAAACAGAGCCCCCGTTCTGCGGTCTGCCTCACAGCCGCACCTTCTTTAGACCTCCACATCTTCCGTAGCAACAAAATATGCCTCCAAGCACCACCATGACGTCTCTCTCTACAGCTGCTCGTGAACAGGAGCAGTCCCTTCATTAATTTTCTCACTTAAAACCCTGGACTGGAAAATCTCAAACATGGTAAGAGAGACCAAGGAAGAAAAACTCGTTGGTCCCACACATGTTTAATTAACGTAAGATAAAAATTATTTCAGCTCTTATGCTTTACACATATCCTGACACTGAAAAATCTGAAAATTTCTTGATTGCATTGAAGAGACCACTCCTGACACCTTGTTTTGAGTGATCCCTCTGTACCGACGTACATCCTGGTGTCTTTTCAGCAGCAAGTCCCCAGCAATCTCTGGTCACAGAACTGTCTTAGAGGAAATGGGTCCAAAAACAGGGAATCAAACTAAATTACCTGGATAATTTCAGCCCTGACAAAACAGAGCTGAGAAACAAATCTCATTTTGTTCAAACAACTTGAAAATTTTCTTCTTTTCTCTGAATTTTATAAGCGTGTAACTTTTGGTGCAAAATTCAGAACATTCTCAAGTGCCTCTTACCCGGGCAAACAGAGATCTCTTCTTCAGCAGAGTTTTCTGTGGCAACATCTGGGCTCCTTTTACTGCCAAGTGGGGTCAACACGGAGATGCTGTTCAAAATATAAATATAATATAAATCTCCAATCCAGTAGGTGTGACAGCACACACCCTCCTGTCTCACGCAGTTCAGAACAGCAGACAATGCCATAATCTCCAAGTGGTCAATATCTGTTAGCCAGAAATGACCAGGATAACAGCAAAATATGGGTATAAAATGCTGCCCTAAGCAAAAACCCCAAACGGAACAGTTTTTCTTCTAGAAGCCCTTGACAAAAAGGCACGAAGGGTCACTACCTCCTGTCAGGGGAGCAAAAATACCTTCTCACAACTGTGGTACTATCTTGATTCTTTCTACTCTTAGAAAATTTGGGAGCTGTGCAGGTACCAGCACCGTGGTTCTTTCTGTCTGGGGAAGGAAATCCTCAGAGAGGAAAGACACAGACTTGCTTTAACCCGCATTACCCTCTCCCTCCTCATACTGCTAATTTTCTTCCTTATCACTGTGCATGGCAGCCAGAAGCAGCACAGATGCAACACCAGGCAAGGCTTCCCTGCAGCGAAGTCCTAACAACATTAGCGTGGCAGTTCCTCCAAGCAGCACCGAGCCCCGCTCCTCTCGTTTTGACCTTCGGATTCCTCCTTTTTTTTCCTCCCCCCACACTGCACAGTGTCTTTCTGAAACAGGCAGGCATTGCTGAGTAAGTCTGGCACCCATGCTGACACGCTCCGCGCTTTGCGTGGCTTTCTGATTAGTCTGATCAAGTATGCAAGAACACACTTTAAAAACATGAATCCCCATATTGACAAATAGAAGATTTATCAAGCTCAACCACAGGCCTTAGAGAGGAGAGAACAGCCACTGCTGATTTATGATAAATAACAAAATTCTGATAGGAAATCACAAGTGGCTTTTCTCTCTAAATAAAGCATCTCAAAGCATTTGTTATGAATCCAGGCTTAGCGTGTTTTACTCTGTGTCTAACATCAGGGATCACTTCAAAAGAACTCACACAAAACAACTTGCTATGACATTTATAAAATGGGCTAATCAATTTGAAGTCAAACCACATTTCTTGCTACACCAACTATCTCCTGGTAACAAAGCCTATAATCATTTATTAAAACCCCAACCTACCGTGCTCCGCACAAAGCGTAAAACAATCGGGCATAGCGGCCCGCAGAAAGCAAAGCAGCCTCCTCTCACTGCTGCCGCTTCCAAAACTGCCTCCAGACAGCTCAGAGCTGTGTTTTCCTATTAAGTGCTGCTGAGGCCAGCCAGTCAGGGTGCCTGAGCCTTACCCGAGAGAGTACTGCACTTGGCAAATTACCAGGAGCCAGATGGCAACACTTAATGTGCACAAAACTGCAAAGACTGCAGCCATTTCTTGCCTTGCTGCAGATGTGCCAGCTGCTCAAGGAGGGGCCGCAGCACCCAGGTGCGTCCCGGCCCCAAGGGGGACAGCCAGGAGCTCCTGGGCTGCTTGGGGAATGTCCCAAACTAACCCCATCAGCTACACCAAAGGGAAGAGGTCCCGCTCTTTTCATATTCAGCTCTGGCCTCTTCTGCCTTAAGCAGGCGGGAGGCCAGCGCTGCGGAGCGCACACCTCGGTGCCTTCTATGCAAACACACAAGCTCCGACCTCAGCTGTCACAGACTCATCAGCCTCGGCAGCAACGGCATCTGCAGGTTCCTCCTGCTCCCCAAGGCGAGCTTTAAGCTTTTTAGAAAGGTGCAAGCAAGAGGGATTTTCATACTCTGCATATTGATATTAACTGCTCAGGCCAAATGCTGTTAGATCAGAAGAAAGTTGGCAGTTTTGTTCCAAAGCAGGTTTAAACTATAAAACCCAGCAAATTAAAGACATGACATTATCTGCCCTCTCTTGTAACTTGCTCCTTGAATCCTCTCCCATTTGCCCTTCTTTTCCCGGAGCCTTTGCTGCAGAATTGCATCCCACAGGAAGGACAAGAAAAAAGGAAAAGAGGAGTAGGCTTAAATCTGAAGAAAATCATGTTGACTTGTCCCACACTTGTCATCTGCTGAAGTGGCTTTTCTGGAGCACTGCATTCTATCTTTGGCTGATAGGCAGTGCCGTCTGGCTTCCTCCTCCCTTCTTTCCTCTTCAGCAGTAAGGCAAGAACATAAAAATACACAGAGAAATCCAGTAAACCCTCCACCATGCTGCCTATGTGCCTTCCCAGACAGACCACGTGATGACATCGCTATAACTCACCTTCAGCTCAACTACCCATCTCCACAGCTTAACTGCACCATGTCACATTAGCTTCAGAGGGCAAGGATCAAGTCCTTGTACTAGGATGCACCTTGCACGTTTTATAGAGTAACAAGAGTAACTGATCTCTTCTCCCCAGTTGTGTCCCACCTCTCTCCCACGCTGCTCCAAAGCCATGCATTTCCAGGGACACCTAACAGCAGCGACTGCAGACAGCCTTTCCAGCAAGCCCTGCTGCCAGGCCCGGCAGCGAGCCCTGGTGAGACTGTGCCCCAAAATGCTCCAAGGAGACTGGAAGAGCCCACGTCAGCAGAGCGAGCCCGTGGCCCCCACGCTCTGATATCATCCTCCTCACCTCTGTGCAATTTGCATGGGTTCCCCGTCTCCACACACATCCTCTGCAGGCAGCACCTGGGAGGCCTGGAAAGGAAAATTCTGATATTACATAAAACATCGTACACAGCTAACTGGGATCTGCTGGGTCATCAGATTCTGTCCACGGCATTGCACCCAATCTGTTATGTATTTTTTTCTGGAAATGGCTAAGTATCCATCCTGAACTAGTCAGCTTTTTGCCTCCATCACTCCTTTTGGTAAGGTGTTTCAGCAGCTGCCTGCAATAATGCCTGGCAGTACTTTTTGCTACCTTGCTGCCTAGACATGTTCCTGGACAGTCCGTGGCCATTCATTCATGCCAACCTTGTCCATCACCTTCCACACCCTCTGCCTGTTCCTAGCATCTACCCTGATGTACTTGTAGGCAGCAACCATAGCTCTTCTCCATCTCCATTCGTGCTGGGCTAAACAATCCAAGGTTTTTAGAGTACCCTTGCACTCCCCTCAAGCACCCCAGCAGCCCTCGCCTACTCCAGTTTAAAATCTATTTGCCTGAGCCGGGATGACCTGATCAGCTGGTACAGCTGATGTTTGACCATGAGAAGTACTTTTCTGAAATTTCGTACAGATAAGATCTGTTGCATTTTTCTTGACTGGGAAATCAGCTGTCCCATCAAAGAGTGGGAACAGATTAACCTGCACAATCAACAGCTGGTAAATCTGTGTGCATTTTATCCCATGTTTCATTTAGCTCTACGACTCCACCTATTCTTTCCTTTAAAATTTGTTCAAAAGCCTTATGCACTGCCGAGGTCAGGCTAACATGCCAGTCATTACCCAGATCCCTTTCTTCTTCTTCAGTGTACACGTTACACTTGCCATTCTCTAATCAGGTGGAATTACAACGGTTTATTAGCAGTCCTTGCTGTCAGGCCCGCGATTTCTCATGCTAGTTCTCAAAGAAATCCAAGGGGTTTTCCTCCCTCTTCCTCGAGTCTATTAAACCCTCCGAGTTTGATTTCCACCATAGGTTTCAACTTCGATCAGCTCCACTCCTGGATGGCTGATATACTTCCCCAGCAAGCCCCAAAACAAAGCCTCCTGCCAGATTTCCCTAAAGTGACTCCAACCCCCACAAATATTCTGTTTTATCTACACTGTTCTTTATTTCTTCACAGCCTAACTCATCATTAACATAAAATACCACACTTCCTCCTTTATTTTTATTTCTCTTTTTCCTGAACTGTACATATCTTAATGCCTCTGCCCTGGTCACGAATACTGGGCCATGTTTCTGTTTCTCCTAGTACATATGTTATAAGGTATGGCATTAATTCAGGTCACCAGATTCTAACTCTCCAGATTTGGGTCTTTTCCCTCTGAATCTTTTAAAGACCAAGAGTCCCCCCTAACCTTATTTGAAAGGCTATGAAGGAATTGATTCTATTAGCACTGAAGTTCGTTAGTGCAGGTTCACAGGCTATGAGATCTGACAACCAGGATTTGCTCTGTGCAAACATCCCATGGCTGCGGGCAACAGTCGCAGCAGTTGGCCACTGCCATGGTGGAAGGTCTCTGCCCGCTCCAGGTGAGGGTTTCAAAGCAGGGGTACAGGCAGGCTCCCTCGAGCACAGCATTTGCACCTTCATTTCACTGGTACAACACAAGGCACAGGGCCTTTTTGAGGACAGTTTTGAGTCCCCATGGATGGTTTCTAGCCTTGGCACAGCCTAACATCTCCCACCGTCCTCACCAGCAAAGCAGCCCTGGTGGCACCGGGGGAGCCCCAGGGCAGTACAGGCAGCAGGGGTCTCCAAGCGATGCAGCACACCAGGGACACGACTGCTCTGGGCCTCTCCTTTGTCACTGCTGGTGGAATTGTATTTGATAGAAGGAAAAAAATGGAGACAAGGCACAAGCAAACATCAAACACATCAATCTTGCAAGTAAGTCACCTGCACTGGCCTCAGTGTGCGACTGCACAGAGAGGCGAGAGAAGGGAGCAACCTCTCAAGCTGGGAGTGATAAGGCAGATGAAAGGGCATTTAGAAATTATTTTCTCTCAAGTAAATAAAAGACTGGCAAATTTTGGGCTAGGGTTGAAATTTTAAAGCCTGCTCCCCCTCCCCCTTCCTTATTAAAGAAAGACTGGCAAATTTTGGGGGGTTGAAATTTTAAAGCCTGCTCCCCCTCCCTTACTTTTTCACCTTAAAAAATATCAGAAAGGCTACATCTACATACACGTTATGGCTCTCTGAGACAGCTCTTGTGGTCAGGATGAGTACATTACAAGTTCACACTCAGCACCACTGAAACCTCCTTTCTCCCCAAGAATTATTTAGGTGTTAGCATTAAACGGAAAATATAAAAAAAAATACCCCACAATTTTCAATACTGATTAAAAGTTCACACCCTTCCTAGCTGCTGTAGCTTTCCAAGGGCTTTAGCGTACACCTCCATAGACCTGCAGTCACCCCAATCTTCCAGATTAATGACACCTCCATTTCCAAAGGAAAAGACACAGAAGAAAAAAAGCAGTTTGCCTTAAGATCCTTTCAGGTCTTTTGTATCTATCCTAAAGAAATTAAAAAGGGCACAAGTCAGTTTCTTTCCTCTGCAGGTCACCTTTAAGGCTTGTTTAAATCTGTATCTGCTAAACCCAAGCCAAAGCACTGTCATGAAAAGTCACATTTCAGCACAGGCTGCTCTGCACTTTTGCTGCAACCAGAAAATGCAGACATGTTGTTTTTCCTAAGTGTTCAATATTACAAGACAGAATATAAATATCACAAAACAAGTTAAGTATCTTTCTAACACCAGGGTAAATGATCAAATACACTTGAAAACAGGAACAACAGAGCTGAGGCTTCAGTCATAGAGAAGATAAAGTTATACAATGATCCGGGAGTGAAGTCATTATGAAAAATGAGGGTTGGAAAAGGCTGACACAAACCTAAAATACAGCAGTAATAAATACTTCATCTGACTAGCAATCTGTTTAAACTTAGCAGTGACAGAAAGCTGCCTTCCGCTCCAACAAGAGAGCCCTGACGGAGACAGAGGCTGACACCTAGCGTCTAGCAGACCCAACAAGCAAGCCGGAGAGAAGGTGCCCAACCACCAGAACAAGGACAGTGAGCACTGCTGTGATGACAGATCACTCTGGGCAGGCAGAAGACCATGCAGAGCCTCTCCTGGCCACAACCGCAGGACCACGAGGGAAAAGAGCACTTGCAATGATGAAGCACGTACAGACGCGGATGAACATATAGGTGCAAAAAGGAGAGGCTGTGCTGCAAGGACAAAAGCCACACTTCTGTCTGCGAAGGAAAACGCAGAGCTCCCCACACGGCCATGGGTTTATAAGCTGGTTTGCCAGAGCTGGCGGTGGTCAGCATCATCTCTGTGCTCCCTACCCTGACACGCTGCCAGGCTACTCTTTTGAGAAGGACAAGTCAGCTGGAAGTCTTTATCTCAGTGGTGCATTAATGATCGACTGCCAGGCTGCATGATGGTCCCTACCATTTGTGAGCTGGGTATCAGCCTGTACACTTTTCCTCTCCCTTTCACAGTAAGCTGTGTGGCTAGGGGAGGAAGTCCCTAAATTTAACAGGAGCATTAAACAGCAGTGCCTGCTTTGCAGAAGGGACTGAATCCTAAAATGGACAGAAGAGCGGGACTGTTCAACCTCTGCTCAGTGACAAAGGTCTTACCTGGCAGTAGCTGGTGGTCGGTTCATCATCGGAAGTGGAGTTCTTCTCTTCTTCCATGCTGTGCCCTGGACTCTCTGCTTCCCTTCTCTTTGAAGGGAGGAGCCAGGTGATGCTCTCAGACTCCTTCTGCCCATCTGGGTCTCCATCTTCTGTATCATCAGCAACCCCGTTCTCCCTGCTTATCTGCTCTCCTTTCCCAAGCTCGTTTTGGCTCAAGGAAGAACTGGGCACAACTGGGTTACCAAACTCCTTCTTATGCAATAGCTGCCTCTGAGCCTGCTTCAGGCTCTTCTGGTAAACCTCCAGCTGACACAAGATGACTTTGGTGTACTGGTTGGGGTCCACCCCTTTGGGGCAGAAGGGGATGCCCCAGTAATAGTGCACTGTGTCTCTCGCCTCCTCCTGCTTGTGCTTCTCCTCCGCTGCATTCAGCACGCAAAGCTCAGGGGTACTGTCGGGCACCTCATTCTGCTCTGCTTGCTCTGTGGAAACACAGACTTCGGCGGCATGCCCGGGCTGTGATGTGTGCCTGGTACCTGCTCCTCCACTACTCCTGCTGGGGCTGCTACACCGTTCTGCGGTCCAGCTCTTCCAGAGCGTGGCTGAGCTCCCGGCACCAGCTTCTCCCGCAGAATGGCCAGTGCAGGGCAGGGGCTGCTCTTTTGGTTCGTGGCCTGTTGCTTCGGAAGAGCTGAAGGGGCTTGTGAACAGTCTCCGAGGTGTCAGTCGCCGGGAGCCTGAAGCCACCCTGCCAAAGGTGGGACTCAAAGAGATGAGGTCATCTCCGAGAGTGCTGGGTAACATGTTACTAGAATCACTTTTTGCTGGTGAGGAAGGCTTTTCACTTGACCTTGTCACAGGCTGGCCCTTCCCCGGAGACACGATTATGCTGGATACTAGTGAGCTTTCAACGATTTCCTGGCTTAACCTCCTCAACACTACCAGGGGGCTCCAGGCAACATCCATCTGTCCGTTCCCATCAGCTCTGGCGCTCTGTGAGTGGGAGCTGCACCCAGAGCAAGGGGTGTCAGGGCAAAGCGCCAGACCTCCCAGGATCTCAGCACCTTCTTTCTCGGCAGGATGGCTTTGGCTTCGCACACCCAGTGCTTCTGCAGACAACTGAGGGGTTGCATCAGAGGAGTCCGAGGGCTGACAGCTCTGGAAAACAAAAGGTTGATTCTCCGAGAGGCACATTCTTTATCAGCAGAGCAAGGGCTCCCCCGGCAAACAGGCAGCCATCACCCAGACTGCAGAACAACCCCCCAGATCAGAACTGTGTACCTCAAAACAGGGGACAGCTGAGGTTAGGCTTCCTATGCCTCTCACTAGGAATGGTACAAAACAACTACTCTGTGACTGCTGTAGTTCCAGCTTGCACTGGAGATAGCTAGGCCGCCTAGCTATCTTGTGCAGTGTGGCAAAGCAAGCACAGAAAGCAATGTTGCTGAAGAACCCTAGTAAGCCTCTTCACAGAAGTACACTTACGTTAAGGCTCTCAGCAATGGCCTTCCTCAAGAGCTCCTCCTCTTCCTCTTCCTGACAGTTCACTTGTCTGGCTTCTTGCTCACTCATTTTCAGGGCCAGTGCAAACTGTTCCTCTTCAGTCATCTCTACAGCAGAAAAAAAAAAAAGGATAATGTCAAGTCACAGCTGCAGGTGTATGTAAACACCCAACATATATCCAACATGTTGGGAGAGATGTCCAAGGGTCCCACCTCCCCAGGAGGAACGCAGAGCAAAACATCTAAACCTCAGCTTTCCTGAAAAAGTGTTACCAAAACCAGAGCAGGCAACACTAAATGGAAAAAGTAACCCAAGTCAGGAACTTCAGTTAGGGTTTCTACAGCAATCTAAACTCCGACTCCCTGGGTATATTAACTGCAACAGGACATTTTATTTGCCCTCATCAAACACCACACTCTACAGCTGCAGAACGCATGTTCAAGGAGAGAGGAAAAGGACAGATTTCTAAAGCGTGCTCATTTTTATATCAGACAGGCTCAGCAGCAAGGCAGGATAAAGAACACATCTTCTTTATTTAATACACTTTTTTACTAGCCAAATAGCATGTCTCACTGCCTTCTGACATGCAGATACCTGCAATACCACAGGAGACCTACCCAAGAGCAAGAGCTACATCTTGTTCATCCTGAGCTGCAGGTGGAAAGCTCTGTGGAGGGTAATGTTACTTGCTCGGTGGTATTATGGAGGATCTTTCACATGCATACATCCCACTTCTGCTCACATCACCACTCCACTGCATCACTCAGTCAGTCATGCATAGGAAACAGGCTTCCTACAGTTGTAACCACTATTTCAGCAGAAAATTTCTTCCTGAAATATTCCTCACTCAGAGCAAACCAGAAGTCAAGACTGGCTGTTCAGAAACAAAGCAGTTAGTTACTTTGAAAAACACTTACTTACTTAGACTCAATCCAACACTTTCACTATGCTTAAAATATACAATGCCTGCAGAATAGAGTGCAGCTTGGAAAACAACTCAACAGCACTCTCAGGAGCTGAAAAATACATCTTCTCACTCGAAACAAATTGACAGATTTCCTTCAAAACCCGCTCCCTCCTTCAGGCAGAATCCTGCACGCGCCATCTCATGCATGAACCAAAAGGCTTGCTCTCTGATGGGCCAGAAGAGCTTTAAGAGACACGATTTGAACAGGAAGGCCGCCCAAGCACAAAACATGCCTTCACTGCAGCCAGTTTGAGAAACAGACGTTTCCCTAGATAAAGATGCATTCAGAAGTTGCAGGCTCCCATTTTCTAACCCATCCTCTTCCTACCAGCTGCCACCAAAATACAGCAGCAAGCCTCCCTTGAAGTAGCCTGGGATTGCACTGGTCTTAGCACAGCCTGTGCATCACCACGGCACGACTGCATTGAGGTGCATCCACACAGCAGCAGGCTTTGCTTTGCCCTTCCCCCAGCTCGTTGCTAATGGCAGGCTGGTTCTCCCCCACTCAAGCAGGATTTGAAGCATTTTTGGACTGTTCTGATTACCAGCCGTAGATTCCTTTACATGTCCTACTAAATCAGCACTTAACTTTAGGTTGGGTGGGGTTTTTTTAATTTCTTTAAAAATTAAGAAAGAGGTTGAAGTGAAGGCAGGCTGCAGCGCGCTCAAGGCTCGTGGGGATCTTTTGTCCTTGGACAAAGTCACACTATGATGTTACAGACAGGAGGGATCAGGGACAAAAAAACCCACATCCTTTAATGGAAAGCACACGACAGCCCAGTGCATGAAGGCGGCTCCCGTCCCGAAGAACAGCAGTAATACGCAGCATTTCCTCAATAGCAAACATCTTCCAAGCATTCAAGTAAGGGCGTGTTGATTTGTTTCCCTGCCCAAACCATCACAGCAATCAGGCCAGGTCCTGCAAACTCTGACATGTGCAAGAAAACCAGTGCACATGATCAGTGTCCCACAACACAAGACTTTCCACGTGCCTAAATTAAAACGGGGGCCCGAGTGTTCACCAGTTCAGGCTATCAACATCCATGAAGCTTAATAAAAAGAAACATTTTCTGGCGAGTTACTACTGTACATTTTGTTTTCTTCTCCCTTCCTGGCACAGCAATTTCCCCTCTGGGGACAGGGAATGTGCCAGACAAATGCTGCCTCTCACAAAGAAACCAGCGACAAACAAAATGCACTTAGTGCACGTTCCAGTTGAGTAGGTGCTCCAGAGACGAGGAAATCTCGAGCTTAAATCCACCTGGCATTACAGTGGGGAGAGCAAAGAGCAGCTCTGCTCATGCCTTCTGGGAGACCTGACCTGCTTTAAGCCGAGCGGTCGGGAGCTGACGGTATTTTGTGCTCCACGTCTGATCATTTCTCAGCACCATGCATTTTACTAAACTTGATGTTGATTGCACCAGTCATAATTTATGATGATTAGAAATCCAAAGTGTTGTGTTAGCCCCCAACCAGTGTGTGCAAACAGACCTCTGGAGCGCTTCAGGAGCGAGCACTGAGCGCACAGCGGAGGCGAGCCATGATCCTGGAGCATGCCGGCAGGGCAGGGGCTCCCGCAGCCCTTGGGAGGAACGACCCCTCTCCGTCAGGACAGACACACTCGGTTACACTCAGCTCACACACATCGCATGCCTCGCAGAAGCCCGTCCCCGCTGCCGTGTGGGGAAGCGCTGGCACCTCCAGCTGGGAATTCTGTGTCTCGCACTCCAATATCCACTCGCCACACGTCCATCCCAACGCAGCACGGAACCCCAGTGCCTCTCCGGGGACCAGGGCATCCAAGAAACCCACAGATGGGAAGGAGGGGTCAGGGAGAAACTGTTTTTAAGACATTGCAGCCCTAAACAAATTAAACCATTTCAGAGCCTTTTTAAATGCTAATACAGCAATTTGCTAAGCGATTTATGTTCCATTTTGACATTTGCAAAGTGAATTAGATGCAAAACCCCACTAGTTGTAGTTCTAACACTTACTAATAAGAGATTTACTCAAAAATAATGGAAATGCGGGATCTCAGTATTTCCACATATCCAAAGTGCAATTACAGTAAAAAATTCAAATGTGCTTTAAAGCACTGACTTCCTCCAGAAAAAGAGAGAGAGACTTCTTTAGGGTTTGTATTTCCATTTATCCTGTCAGGATGAAACGTCACAGATATATTTTAGTTATGGCTTTAGGTTAAAATGAATAAAACCACAACAAAGCAAAAATGGGAGGATATGCTTTATAACCAGAGCCTGCAAATATCTGAAATTTTCCAGTTTTGAGGAGAAAGAACTTGCTCTACCCAGAAGCACCGAATCTTTACAAAAGACCAATTTGCTTCGCAATTCAAAGAATTTATTTAAAGGCACTGAGAAAAATAATTACTACTTCAAATCTTAATTTGCCTAAAAGCAAACACCAAAAGTCTAATTTTAGCTTTCCATAAATGAGAGGACAGACCCACCATCACATGGGCTTAAACAAGCGACCACTCTCTGATCGAGCAGCGCCGGGCAACCCCAGCCTCCTGCGCTTCAAGGAGGCAGACGCGCACACTTAAAAAAAAGGCAGCTTTTGCCCCAGGAAGAGAAAAACTATTATCAAGAATTTCAATATCTAGAAATGCAGCAAAACTCCTCCATTATACAACGGCTAGAGAGCCAGCCCTGTCTCCCATGGGTTTTCTGGAGCACACCGAACACCTTTCTCACAGCACCAGCTCCTGAAACCCGGCGTGCTCAACGATGCAATGAGGACATCCAACTTCAGCAACTCCCTGTTCTTAGCCATATGTTTGGTCACATTTTAACAGCATCTCCAAGGGGGGTTCAGCTTGTATTTTGTGTTCCGTTTCTTTTGGGAGAAAAAAACCAAAATGAACTCTTCCCCCATCTCTGACTTTGCTATCTTACTTGTTCAACACAGGACGTGCACGGTGGGTTTCAACTGCCACAAAGAGCCAGGCTGTTTCATGCTATGGCCTTAGGCCTCTATTAAAAACAATTTAATTCACACAAGCCCTCTGAGGACTGACAAGCCCAACTGCTGCTGCTTGTGGAGCACTGGCGTGCTCCACTTTGTTCTTTGGGTTTTGCAGGAGACAACATCTCTCCCATTTTAAAACATTCCGAATTTAACATCCTAGATGGACCACTGCCTTGCAGAGCGCAAGAACGGGAGAGTGGATCCACTGGGGCAGAGCAATGGTCCACCTGCCTGGCTGCTGTAACAAGTGGTGCTGTACAGGGAGTACAGGCAAGCCTGGCCACGCTCAGTGGTCCCTTCTGCTTGCACATCCCCAGCATTCAGAAATGCTGTTTGCAGAATATGAGCGGGAACATCCCAGCCTGTTCCCTTTAGCATCTGTTTACAGACCTATAGTCCATGAACGCATTTAATCCCTTATTAAAGCTGCTGGTACTGACCCCTCCACAACCTCCTGTGACAAAAACTTCCAGGAGTTCACTACATGCTGTGTGAAGCATTACTTTCCTTCACCCGTTTTAAACCTATCTATCTCCTGCTATTTCCACCAACTGCACCCTGGCTTTAGGAGCTGGTAAACAACAGCTCTGTGTTCAGCTGAGGCACTGCCTTCCTGATGTGAACTATGATCCCACCTTCCTCTCCTAACAGAGCAGCCCCAGGCTTTCCAGTCGCTCCTCGTAAGGCAGCTGCTCCCTCCCCTTCATGGCTTGGGTTGCCCTTCTCCGGATGTCCCCTAACTCCACCGTGTCCCTGAGATGCAGAGACCAGAACTGCACACACCACTGTTGATGTGGGTGCACCCATGCTTTATATAACAGCAA
Organism: Aptenodytes forsteri; assembly: GCF_000699145.1. Lineage (NCBI taxonomy): Eukaryota > Metazoa > Chordata > Aves > Sphenisciformes > Spheniscidae > Aptenodytes > Aptenodytes forsteri. The sequence goes on along the minus strand of NW_008796044.1, from coordinate 9,338,720 downwards.
AATGACGTAAAACAAATCTCTTGTTCTTAACATCCTTCCTTATGATGCCCAATGTTGCTGGCTCCTCCAGCTGCCCCCGCGCCACAAGATGATGATTTCAGAGAACTGTCAGCTGCGACTCAGATCTTTCCTGAGCTGCGACTGCCAGGTCAGAGCATCATGACATTTCAGGGAAAGACAGCAGCAGAGGGGCCTGAACAGGAAAGCAGTTTGTGAGTGACAGTGCTTTCGGATTGGCTTCAACCAATTTTGAAACCCGGTGAGGTACCGACACCCTCACACACTTATATTGGAAGTGCACCCGTCTGTGCACATACTGCCTGGGGGGCAAACAGGTGACAGTCTGCCTATTCAGAAAGGCAAATTTTACCCCTGAGAAGGGTCTTCTCTGAAAACCGTGCATCCCCAGCCACATCACAGGCTTTCTGCCAGGGAAATAACCTCTAACACAAACAGCAGAAGCTGCTCAGCACCAGTCTACTTCCCCAGCCCCACCCTCGAGACCTACGTGCAATTTTTCTCTTAGCAGCAAACTTCGTTCTATCCAGCTGCTGTTTTGTTCTCTTCTTTTGCAATCCACTCTCCTCCTTTGACTCCTGCTGTAATAGAAAAAAATATGGTGAGTGCATACAATATGTACCAGCCCCCTCCCCCCCAACTACTCAGACACAAACACTGGTTCAAGAACAAGCCTCTATTTGTGTGAAATTTGAATTTCAAACATAATTCAAGCACATTCTGTAACTATTAAAAGCTGTGTGATAAGCATAACGAGCAAAAAGAGTTACAGACTGACATAAACAGAGAAATAGGAGAGACAATAGACTTCATGCCAGTCACCACCATGCGCTGCACCTGCTGCCCATGATTTTAGAGAGAATTTGTTTGGCCTTGCTAAAACATTGGTATTTGTAAGCACTCGAAACAGAAAAACAAAACCCTTTTATAACTGAACATCGCACACCTGTAAGCCAGGACTGTTTCCTGCCACGCAGCTTCTGTACTCTGCCCAGACAATTTTAGGTGACCAAAACTAGAATCCTAACTGGTTTTGGGGATCCACACTAATGTACCTCGAGAGCAGGAGAGCCAGCTGTATTTACTCCTGGTGCTATTCTCTCATTATATTGCCACAGTGTTTCATTTTTGAAGCCTGAATACTTCAGAAATTTGTCGACTCGAGGCCTCCCGGAATAATACCCACATGAACAACCTAAATGCTTGCTGCTTTAAGCATACTGACTGCAACAAGAATGGTCACAGGCTTAATTAGCACACATTTATGCAAGTTACTGTCCTAACGGCTTAAGCGAGGGCGTACACATCACCAAAGGCTGGCACTGGACCCCTTCCAATTTGTCTCTCTAGATCAGGTAGGATTAGAATCAAACCCCGTGCTTCAGGCAGAGACCCACGCCTGGCCAGGAAGGGGGTTCGCACAGCTCTGTCTGCAGCTGCGGTTGTGTTTGCTGTCCATGAGACTCACGGCGAACTGGCCACATGCTTGGGCCTCACACCACCTCCTGTGCCAGGAGGGGGGCTTCAAGATGGGGCACGTGGCTTGGGCTACTTTAATGCAAATGGATACCCTGCTTATTTTCAAGTGTAATCTATTTCTGCTGTCTATTGCCTGTGTTTCTGAACCTCTGAAGTCTTTTGGACTGCACCTCTATGCTGAGTTTTGTTCAAGACATCTCCGCCTTTAGTGTTATCTGTAAATTTTATTAATGTATATACACCACTTGCTCCCTCTTACAGATCATTAATGAGGATGTTAAAACACACACAGACCTAATATTGATCCTCTTGGCCTCAGCTTTACATCTCCCCCAAATGAGCCTCTCTTCTGTTCATCACCAGCTTTTGCTGACAGTCTTTTAGTAACATTCCTGGATTGAAATCCTGCTATCTAGACCAAATTGAATTATTTATCCAGCTAAGATTTTGCAAGACATACTATTAAGTGGTTTCCTGAAACCCTAATACATTACAGCTTTTACATGCCCTAATATCTACGGCATTCCTCACTTCCACTGATTTAAGAATCAGCTCACAATAAGGCAGCAATCACGGTCAGCAAGTCCCCCCCCACACTCATGCTCACACCTAAGGGTTTCTTCCTTTGACTGATTCCTTCCCTTCCCCACCCAACCTAGTTTCGGTACCCCGTTTCTAAGATCTGCCCCCGTGTCTCCAAAATGCTGCTTCACAGCCAGATTCTCTCTTGCTAGAAGATGGATGCTCTCTATTTCTGAGCCTGCCTAGCTCATGCCTAGCAGGTGAAATCCTCTCTCTTCCAGGGCCCTCACATGTTGCCCTTCTCCAGTTTTCCATAAGCCACAGGTATTCCTACTCCGAGTTGCCCTGCCTTGGTCTGCAGCAGCAGCCCCACGCTGACCTTGCGGTCAGCTCACACCTAAGGGAGCGGGGAACAGTTTGTGGGATCGTATCAGGATCATGCTAGGATTATATGCTGGATGAGGTTAAGCAATAGGTCTCCCGCTCTCCCCCAAAGCCCTGTCTAACAGTGCTAAACCTACTCCAGCTTAAGACAGGGGCAACTTAATCCTAGCAGGCTCTGTAAATCCCCAGCTCTTCTCTCTAGGCATCAATCTTCCCCTCATCACTCTTGCACTTGCCGGAAGGTCAACCCTGACACTCCCATCTGCAGCTCTCTTCCAGGGCACGGATGTGATTTATGAGCACATCAAACTTTCCACGGCTGCCAGTGTCTGCTCTGTGCAGAGAGACACACGTTTACAATATGCACCACAGGACAAGACAGGGTTCAAACGCCGCCGGGGCTTGGAGGGGAATGGCATGCCTGGTGCTGAGCGGGCTGCCCGGTTTCAGCATGCAGCCGAGCACATGCCTCGGTTCCCCATGCTGGGTCCTGAAGAATCTCGACATTTACAACACTGGCAGGAGCAAAATTATTGCAGGACATGTGTTGTATGAACCTGATACATTTGAGAAAGATGTTTAAATTGCTTAACAGCATTCTACCAAACAGCCACGGTACAGCGAACCGCTGAAGCAAATCCAATTAATCCTGATGGGCCAAAATATACACACACATCTCAGTCCCAAGAATTCTTAAATCTTCTTTATTTTTAAACCCAGAAAATAAAACATACCTTTTAATTAGGATTTATGGCTGTTTGTACCTCTGCTGGGAGAGCGCCCCGCAGGCCCCGGAGTGCTCTCCATAAATGCAGGCATGGATGGTGGAAACAGAAGGGGCCAAGAAAATTCAGAGAAGGCAACAGGGCTTGCTCTTTCTGACCCAACCTTTTAATGCTCATCTGTCTACAAGGATAATAGGAACTCAGGGGGCCACTCAACCAACTGCCTTTCTAATAAGATCACTAGTCCAAAAATAATCTTAATCAATTAAAATATTCCCAAACTGCAGCCAATACTCTTAGTTACAAGGTCATCTCCAACACACAACTTCCAGGGGAAACTAATTATTATAACGGAGGCGAGGTGGGAACTGCGCACCTCTGCTCAGTGCCAGCCTGGATAGTGTCTCTCCTCCTTTGCCGTCAATTTAAAGCATAATGGCCAGAAGGAATCCAAATTCTCTTCCTGTGTGTCAGGCTCTGCAGTTTAATTTATGATGCTCTCTTATGAGCAATTTCACTGTCAGTATTGTACACAGATCAAGAAAAAGACGGGTTTCCAAAGTTCCCTACACATCTAGTGGAAGGCAGCCACTATTCTTCCTTGTTTTTTTAACCTGCTTGGTTTCACCAGACAGCAGGAAATCAAATTCCCATTTTAAAAATGCTTTTGCACATACTTAAGAAAACCTGACTCTGCCAGCAGAAACAGATACAGCTCTACTCGCTTCTAAAAGCCCGTAAATGGAAGCCAGTAGCCAGCCTCCCACATCCTGCTCCCTCGAATCCACATCATAAACCACAGAAATCAGCTGCTACTGACTCAGGGAAGGAAAGGCTACAGAAGAATGTCTCCATAGCTAACAGTGCAGACTGCGAAGTCAAAAGGTCTGGGTAATTTTACTGCTCAACAGCAGTTGGGACCATTTAACAATAGGGCACAGCCAAACACCACACGTCCTGCATGGGAAATACGCAGATGAAAACCAGACTAATTTATTTTTAAAAGCCAATTAGATGTTGGAAGTGCCACGTTTGGCCCTAGCCAAGGCTGCTGCTGAAATTAATATCACACCCTACTTTATTAGTCTCTGACTTCAGTTCAGAATCTGTTTCAGCTCTGCTCTGTCTTTTAGCTCATTAGAACAAACCTGCTGGAAGTGGAGACTTGAACAACGAGACACAACGGAGCTCATGCCAGATGTGTAGTTCCTGACACACGGGAGGGAGGCCTCTGTAGAAAAAAGGGCTTTTACTAGGCTGCAAGGAGCCTGGATTCAGACTAATCTGATTTCCGAGGAGTGAGCACAGCAGAGCCGCCGAGCCTCCTTGGGAGCACACTCGTACTACCTTCTCCTCTGGGAACTGGAGGCACCGGGTCCCTCGGTACCACGGCAGAGCCCGTGGGGACAGCAGGGTGCTGCAACGATATTCCCATGTGGCTCTGCTTCACTCGGATGGTCAGTGGTGTGAGGTGGGCACTGCCACCCTAGCTGCGACGTTTCCAGCACGATCTTCTCCATAGCAAGATGCCCCTCAGGCCATGCCTGGTCCCGAGACGAGTGCCCACTGCCACAATTGATGGAGAACAGGACAGGGCGGTGGCCAGGTATTCCAGCCAATGCCCAAACACACCTCCCTCTTCCTACCAAAAACCAGCATCTGATCTGGAACATTGACACGCGCTGCTATTTACCCAGACTGCAAGTATCTCCAAACACAGGAATACTCAGGCAAAGGGATGCTCCACACCAAAGGGAAGACAGACCCTGGATGCCATGCAGAAATAGATGGCAATGTCACCCTGGAGTCTTGTCATGCTCCCCAAGGGCTGGCAGAGCTGATGAATCTGGCAGAAAGAGCCTGTGAGACTTCATGCAAACTCTACGAGTGGAGGCAGGTACTCTCAAAGCTCCCAAAGGATCTACCCAGGAAAAACAGACCCTTCTGAAAGGTCCCACAGCAGATCAGCAGCATTTTGGGATCAACTGCACTGAAGGCTGCAGATCAGTCAAACAGGTTAGCACAACTACTGGGCCTCTGGCTGTGCTCAATGCTCACTCCTGGCCAGGCCTCCTGCTGGGTGACAATCACCTTTCAGACATGGCTTCAGAAAACCTTGGGGATCAAAGAGTCTTTATCAACAGCCCAATTCAAGAAGGAGGCTCATGAGACAGACCAGGAGTTGCTATGCTTGGAAAGCACTTTCTTGGGCACTATTCGAAATATTGTGTATTTGTGAATAACCACCCATCTTCTGGCGTGGGCAACTAATTCCCCGCAGGATTTAAACAGTCAGGGGAGACAGGAACCACTTTGCCCATTCGTCATGTCTGTGTTTCAGAGACACGGTCTGCACAAAGAAGGTCATATCCTCTTGTTTCCACAAAGCCAGAGAGACTGTTCTTATTTTGTCTGACCCTTCCCAAAAAAGAGAGAAGTGTTTCCTGAATCCAGGATTATATATAGCAGAGATCAAAAAGCCCCATGTCCAGAAAACTTCCTTCTGATGCAGCTCTGCAGATGCCACAGCATAGACATGAGCAAAGAAAGAAAGCTTGGCAAAATAACATGGATGAGCTTGATAATCCAGCATGACTGAAAAATTCCTGGGAGAGGCAGTCTGCCAAAGATCATCAAAAGTGAGAAGCTGGAGGCTTTCCAGGTGCAGCTGCTACAAGATCTGCTGGTCTGGAAGCAGAACCAGGGACTTGTTCTATAGATACCTGCCAAGAGACTGCCAAGGAAGAAAGCCATCGAATCAGTGATGCCCAAATTGTCCTTGTAGCTTTTGATTCATAAGGAACCATGTCCTAACAGATGCAAGATTAATTGAGAATGTATTGTTCTCTAAAATTGCTATTGATCTGAGCTTCCCACATCTCTTCTCGAACACATAACAAGGTCTTACTAGAGCAAGAACAGCAGTTACAAGGTTCGAAATTGAAATTCAACTTGATGTACACTGAAGAGCTGAGACAGTTACAGAAGCCAGACAGTTATTTTTTTGAGATCCCAAGTAAATCACAGTTTTGGGTTTGATTTTGCAGAAAACAACACGACAAGAGACTGTGGCACTGGATCTGGAAGCTGATGACTCACAGAAAGAAAGAGACTGAACTGAATAAATCCACTCATTCAACTGACTGAACTGTTGTCACTTAAACAGAACCTAATTGGCTCTTTAACGGCCTCTCTGAGCATATCCTTTTCTGTAATATGACCGATTATGCCATCAGAATTTATTGTTTATAGACAAACTTACAGAACAGTCAGGGAGCCTAACCTTTTTATAGATGTGTTTTAAGAGACGTTTGTTTCCTCTTTTTCAGATACATGCACATTGAGATGAATAATTGCAGACAATAACAGGTCCTGATCTTTTATGTACTGCAGCAGCTCTTATAGCTGCTGATTTCTTTTTTCCTTATAGGTTTCACAATAAAGGCCAGTGATGCAGCAGACATCTGAAGTTAACTTAGCATATTGCAGAGCTAAGGGTTTAACCCCACTGAACTATTACTGCCATATGTTCCATTTCTTTCAGGGAATTTCCCAATGGGAAAGAACTCAGACAATGTGAAGAAAAAACATCCAATATCATTTGCCCTACAGCTTCTTACTGTTTATTTCTAGTGCTTTTCCTCTCCTCACATGATAATCACCTTATTGTAGAGAAGCACGCTGCAGATGTGGGAGCAAAAGATTTAAGATCTACAGCTTGAAAGTGAACTGAAATGCTTTTGAAAATGGTGGAATTACAAAAAGCAGCTTAGGATCCCCAGCCACTGGCAAGACAGAGCAAAGCCTTAACAGTCATACATAAAAAAATTGATTCTAATAATTTCCTCTCATGTACCTCACTAAGTTGAGGACAGATTCTCAGGGCTCTGGGTTTCCCCCAGGCGGGAGTTCCTGCACTCATCCCAATGCCAGTGTAACAGACGCAGACATTTCAATCTTTTAGGGTAAGGCTGATGTTTGTAAGACGACGCTAGGGATCACTGATCTGAGCCTTTATGTCTTAGCCAGGCACACCCACACCACAGTTCACCTTTACACCCTATGGAAGTGGGTTAAAAACTCAGGCTTCTGTAATTCAGGATCAGTTTATCAGACACCAGCTGTGTCTGAGCTATTCGCAAGCCTGTGTTCTGAATCATTTTCTTATCTATTTGCACATAATACAGAATCATGTTTCTATGGTTTAGCTGGAAATCAATCAAATAAAAATTATGAAAAAAAGATTTGTAAAGGGATTGAGAAAAGGTTACTTTTAAATTACGTTTCAAATTCAGTTCTGAGAGGATTTGGTTATCAAATCCCAGACTCATAACTCACCCTCACGAAGCACACCATTCATTTCCTAGTCAAATAGGATTTGATTCATCTCATATGTAAGAAAAGGAACGGCACTATACCCTCTGTGCAAAGCCTGACCCCGGCACATACAGCGTGGGATGCTCAGGCACTCTCCTGCAACAGCAGGCCCAGCACAGGCTCTGGACACCACAAGCCGATCACTGACCTCTCCATCGCTGTCAGATATAACAATAAACGCATCCACAAAACTGCGCTTCTTCTTGGCGTTGGCTGGGTTCCTCTTCTCTTCCTCCTCTTCGTCCCCATCCTGACCTCGAGAGTCCAGGCCCTCTGTGGGCTTCTTCTTCCTCGGCATCCTTCACTCTGAAACAGAGGGAAAGATTAAAGCCATTTGTTTCCTTCCGATTTAGATTTCCCCTAACAGCCATCCTTTTTTTGCTATTTTTAGGCAAAATACCCCAGGCATTAGAACCTTATTACAAAGCGTGGTGGATTTAGCATTACTGGGAGCCACATGTACTAGTCACCGCTCATCTAGTTAAGAATACTTTATTATAGCTGATGCTAAAAAGGGGTTTCAGGGGAACAGCAACACAGACCAAAGCCACTCTGAATGCCCTTGCTCCAAAGCAATGAGGCTTTCCTCTTAGCTTCTCCTGTTAAAGCTCTTCAGCAAACTGCTCCAAAGCATCACTTCACAGCAGGTCTCCCACCCTCCAAGACAACCCCAGACTTCCCCTCCTCAGCCCACACCCTCACCGTCCTGGTGCAGAACAAACCAGGCTGTGGTAGTGGATCAGGTGGAAACTTGCATGCCAGAACAAGAAGCCACCGCAGCACAGCCATTTGTCAGCTTTTATATTCAAGAAAACAAGGGGGAAAGGCATGTTCCTCAAAGGATGCGGTTTTGCTTTCAGCACAGCAGCTCCGTGGAAGGCTGCACCAGCACTACGAAAAGGGAAAACACAGGCAGTGGCAGTAGGCAGGTTGGAAACAAGACAATAGGTTTATCTCGCAGCCTGGATTTCTCAATGAGCATCAGCCTCCGGAAGTCCTCTGCACAGACATGCCCGAACCATTCGTATTAAAGAAGGCACTTGACAAGCAGGGAGGAACCTGCTGAGCGTTATTAGTGCAAACCTGAGTGCTCTATGAACAGCACAATTGAGGGCAGGTGCCCACACAATGCAAGCTAGTACTTCAGCATCTCCTTTCCTTGCCAGCCCATAGACTGTTGGAGAGAGATGCACAGCAAGCATTAGCTGCTTTGATCAAAAAGGACTCAGACGAGAGGATCAGGAAGAGATCTCAGCGAATGAGAGCAGTAGGACAGCACACAGAGTTAGACCAACCTTTCCTGTCTACATTTGTCATTCGGCAAATAACTCGACAGAAACATTTGGTGCTTCCTGAACTGTGATCTAAAAGAGCTTTACAAAGCAGGCTGAGCACGATCAGCTCTGTTTAAGTTAGAATTAAACATGTGCGGAGCGGTTCAGCAACAAGCCCCTCGTTACACACCAGAGAACGGCAGAGCTGGAAATGCAAGTCAAGTTGGCCAGTTCCCAGAACAGTGTCCTTCCACAGGATCATTCTGCCTTCCTTCAAGATCACTGAAATAGCTCAAATGTGCTGCTTAGGTCTAAAATAAGAGTAAGAGAAGATGCAACAAAGACCCTACATTACCCAATATAGAGCCAAACCCTCCTGTGTTACACCACAAAATTGCAAACAGCCACTGTGTGTAGAAATACTAATGAGCAAGTTCAAAATCCCCATCAGCGCTAAGAACAGCAGTGCGCTGCTCCATCTACAGTCCGAGGCAGCAAGGTGAGGCTGAGAGAGGAATACATACATTCCCTTCCTACTATCTGCAGCCTTTGAAAGCTCCCTTAGCCTGTCTGCCTCCCTTCCTCTGCAAATACATGCACACACATGCCTAGAGACAAAAGATGATTATCCTGGTGAGTCATGATTTGCACTGAAGGTTTGCTGAGCCCTCTGAAGACAGAATATTGTACTAATGGCATGCACAGCTCCAGAAGCAACTGCAACCACCACTGCAGTCCACAAATGTTTGCCTGTTTAGGAAGGGGAAATAAAGACAAGCACTGCTTTTGGAAAAGCATTGGCTCTTGCAAAACAAAGCTGTTCTGCTCCAGCTGAGCTGAACTCAGCTCTTGTTGGAATACCCTCATTATACTTTCTCCATTTTTTATCTTTTGCTCCAAATGGTGTCTTTGCCCTCTGCCTAGAGAGATGAGCCAAGCCTCACACCCAACTGCTGAGAAATGCCCCCACGAAGGGCGTCCGTCGCGGTGGGGAACACTCCCTTATCGGAAGAAAAAACACTTAGGCACTTTGGCATGACAATGGGGAGGAGCACTGGAGAGGCCCGCGCCTCCAGTACATGAGCCTATGCAGGGTCACTCTGGTTTTGGTGAGACAGCCTGTAAACCTTTTTACCACCGAAACAAAAGCAAACAGCAACAAGCAACTGCCACGCTGTCTTTTTTTTTTTTTTTTTTAAATCCATGCTGGTATCACCAGCTCTCCTCTGACTCTGCGATACATCTTCTGCTTGATGCACTGTGCTAAATAAGAGATCACTGAGAAATATCAGCTGGAGTTATGATGAGTCACCTACCTTCAACATTCAAAGGAAAGAAAAAAAAAAAAGATGTAAGAGATGTAACCACACAACTCCCACAACGCTTCTGAAAATGAAGGGACTTGTGGCAAAGAGAGTCCCTGTAAATGTAACTAAGGGAACAAGACAAGTAAGAGATCACTCGTAGCTATGCTAGTCTGAGGCTATGAGTAGGAGAGCGGTAATAGCTTTTATTAGACAAGCTGGTATAGCTGAGGGAAGAAAACACGCATCAGAGTGCACCCCCCCTCTTCAGGTAGGGAAGTTAAGCACAGAAGCTGTATTTTGCTTTTAGCACTCTTAGAAAGGAGAGTTGCTAGTACCTGAGGTGACGATACCTGCTTTCAGGCTCAGCAAAAAAGGCCAAAGACTGAATTATCTAAAACTACCTTTGCAGGTTGGCTCACAGACTCGTTTTCCAGTTATCCAGATTTTTTTCTAACTCTGAATTTAAGAAAATTTCTTCGTAAATGCTCTGACAGCAAAGGTGACCTCCTGACAAGGGACTCGCACATGCCACACTTCTCCAGTCACATTTTTAGGGATATCCTTGAAGATCCCCCAACTTATGATTATTTGTCATTTTCCCTCTCATCTATCATTCTGATGAATCAGAAAGCAATTACCGACAGAATAATTCTAAATCTTGACACTGCAGCTACAGACCTGCCAAGCTGTGACAGCTTGAAAAATGCTTGAAAATGAAGCCAAAAATGAATGACTCTCATCCCCGGATGAGTTTCTGAGCCGTTTGAGACACAGACTGTCGCTTTGTAAACAACTCCCCCCACCTCAGGAAGAAGAGGCACGACGCTCCCCGGCAGCACCGCAAAGCGGCTCTGTGTTCAGGCAGGTCAGCACCGCAAACCTCCTTGGAAATATCATCCCCAGACCCTCGGCTCGACCTGGCACGCAGGGCCCAGCTGATGCTCTGCGACCAGCAGGACACGAGGGCTCACAGCGCCCCGGGGGGAGAGGAACTGTTTACAGGATTTACCCATTTATAGAGCTGGTTCTTCACAAGAAGGGACACAGGCACTGCAGAGGTCACGCACACCCAGGCACTGTGCATCTGCAAACGCCGCTGAGCTCCACGGGAGATGCTAACTGCTCAGCTTCCCTCTAGCCCAGCCTAAGCAAGTCCCACACACAACACCTCTCCCTCCTCCAAGGACAGGCCCTGCATGGTGGGGGGAGAGCAACCCTCTCCCCAGCACCCATCCGAGGTCCTCCTGTCCCCTTCCCAACCCGCTGCCCTCGGGCACGGAGGGCTCTGCAGGGAGACTGACAAGGGCAGGGTCAGGGCTACTCAACAAGCATCACCCTGGGGAGGAAGCATGGGGGGTCGCAGGCGGGATGGGGGGGTGAGCTTGGGAGGAAGAGGATCAGCCATAGGTGGGGTAAATCAAGGGGAGCGTGCTGGGGCTGCCCCAGGAGAAGAGGGAGGAGGGAGCCAGCACCTGCAGGAGGAAACAGAAGGGGCAGGAGCTGGCCCCAGGGCCTAGCCTGGGGAGATGCCTCAGGGGATGGGGCCAGGGCAGAGCGCTGGGAGGTCGGTTTTGGGGTGCCCTCCCCAGGGGACTGCTCTGGGAAAGGAGTTCCAGGGTGTGCCCAGGGGAAGAGGCACAGTACCAGGGTCCCCTCCAGAGCAAGGGACTGGGAACAGCCCTTGAGGAGAATGATACTGGGTGTCCCTTCCCCCCCACGGGACAGGGCTGGCGCCGGGG
>NW_008796044.1:9311281-9325742 GCF_000699145.1 Aptenodytes forsteri | reverse complement strand
CCGAGGGGGGGGGAGGAAAAGAAGGGGGGGGGGGGGGGGGGGGGGGGGGGGGGGGGGGGGGGCCGCCGCCGCCGGGCGCCGCGGGGTGCTGAGCAGCAGGGCAGGTGGGTTTCTCTCTGCTTTCTCCAGAGCAAGAAGCACGCCAACAAGGTGAGGCGGTATCTGTCCATCCACGGCGGAGAGGAGCTGGCCCACGGGAAGAAGATGAGGCTGGATGCGAAGCAGGTGAGAGGAGAGCGTAGAGCCCTTCAGGCCTAAGTACTGCCGAGCGGGACCTGCTGGGCTAGAGGCTGTTGTGTGGCCTGGGCGCCTTTATGAATAAATGAAGAAAACACTCGGAAAGGGCGTTGCAAGAATTGAAGAGCTCGATGGCAGGTGTGTCACCAGGCCTTGTCTCAGCGAGCACAGTTCCTGCTGCCCTTCCCATTTAAACAGCCTCTGTGAGTATGTCTTCCCCATCTAAACAAATGCACGTTGCCTTTTATTGATAGTCTTGCTTGAAAGGACAGGGGAAAGTGAATAGGAGGGACAACTTGTCAGGACTATCGTTGTGTAACCTTTACTGTCACGGAGAGCACGTTGGGTTGACTGTCTACTGGAATTCTCTTTCCAGAGCGATCCTTTTTTTACTTATTTAGGTTTCCTCGGCCAGTAGCTGGAGCCTGTTGGTCAGTAAAGGCACCACGTTCCACTTGGCCATCTGTCTGCCCCATGACTCATTTGGGAAACAGATCCTACTTTTATGATTGCTTCAGCTTTAATCCCTAACTCTCCAACATTTGCGGCGGGGGGGGTGGGGGATAAAGGCGGATGCCTTCGCACGTGGGGTTAGGCTTAGAAATGACTGCTGCTGCCTGCTCTGCTGGCATCGTGTTGCAGATGACCCAGCTGATAACGATGTTTGTGTTGCTCAGTTCGCACCTTGCAGAGTAAAAGGCTGTCTGGTCCAATTCTGGCAGCCACACGCTTAACCTTGTCCTTAACCCATACAGGCCAGGGCTGCCCCTCTGCCTGGAGCGGTTCACTAACAGATTAAAAAAAGTAATCTGGTGCAAGAACACTCTCCAATGAAGGAGAGGATGATGCTGCATCACAGAAGTCCTGCTTAGTCACACTTCTTCAACTGAACACCCAAATGTCTCTGATTACCTTCTTTTCTTAGACCCCCAAGCCTTAGCGTTTCTTCTCCTAACAAGAAGGTTGGACGAGGTGACCTGCAGAGGTCCCTCCCAACCTCAGCCACTCTGCGATTCTGTGTGCCCAGGACAGCAAGCAGGAAGGCAGCAGTGGGGAAGACAGGAACAAGTGTTGTCCCATCTGCAACATGACCTTTTCCTCTCCGGCCGTTGCAACGTCTCACTACTTGGGCAAGACTCATGCCAAGAACATGAAGCAGCAGTCCCCCAAAGTGGAAGGTATGACTGTCTGCAGCGCCTTCATGTTGTACCGAGGGGCTGTTCAAGCAATAAAAAAGTTGAGAGGTTAATTGGACCCCAAGTGTAAGCTCTTGTGAGGAGGTGTGTACTCTTTACTGTGAAACAGAGTAAGCCAGCAGTGCACCTCCAGAGACGCGGCCTCTCTCAGCAGCTTGCTTGGTGGGTTGGCATTGGCTAAAAGTTGCCTGGTTTTTTGTTTTGCTTTGTTTGGGAGAAATACAGCTTGCAGCAGCGTTGTACCCATCCCTGTGTGCAGGGACCAGGAGAGAGCTGCTCTTCAGGGAGCATGATGTTAAGCTGTAGAAATGCCTGTCACAGGATACGACGCTCGCTAAAAGCTTACAGAGACTGAAGTGAAACTCCATGGTGAAACTCCGATATGGCAAATTCGTCAGGGCTGCTCAGCTACAAAGATGTAGCCTCTGAGGTTCAGGGACTTGTGAGCTGCAGATGGCTGGGGACTGGGAGAGTATAGCTAGGAAGCATCAGTATGTACTTGTCCTGACCTTTTGCTTTTCCCATGGCACCTGCTGTTGACTGCTCTCATGATGGGATACAGTCCAGGTAGACCTCGGGTCTGACCCCGTGCAGCTGCCTGTGTGTCCCATCCCTTTGCTAGCAGATGGAAAGGCCCAGTGGGTGGAGAGAGAGACCCTCTGTCCAGGGCAAGTAGGGGCAGCCAAGAGCCTGGGGTGCTGTAGCTGGTCAGGACAGAGGGAAAACGCAGCCTTTGGGTGCACCTGAGGATGGCAGCTTGTGCTAGCACCGAGCTGGGATCTTCCAGGCAGAAACTGTCCGTCCCGGGGTGTCTTCATGGCTTTGCTGGGTTGTGTGCACACAGCGAAGGCTCCTCTGGGGTCAGGGTGGCCCATGGGATGTTTTTGTTCTTTGAAGCCCTTGCTTTTGAGTATGAGAGGAGCCTTCAGGAAGGGGTGGATGTACGCACAAAGGGTCTGGTGCGTACCTGCTGTTTCAGCGTGAGAGGAGCTCTCTGGTCCTTAGAAGGTTCCTCACTCTGGTCTTTGGTACCCCATAATGAGAGGGTGCAGGTTTTTCCATCAGACGGGAGAGCTGCTTCTGTGTGTGGATTCACTCCATTGGACCTATGTTCATAGTCCCATTCATGCTATTTCTCAGGCAAGACTCCTCATGACTTGGGTTCAGGATCAAGTCCTGTAGCTGCACAGTGTTTCCAGAAACCCGCTCACCTTTGCTGCACAGGGGCTTGTACCCATGTTCTAGCTGGGTGGTGACAGTAGTAGATGGAAGCTCATTAATGTCCAGTGTTTCTTGCATGAATACGGCCATGCTTATGTTAACTCCACTAAGGAGAAATATGCAAATCTGTTGTGGTTTTTTTTTTAACCCTGAAAGTTTTTCTGGCCTACTCTGACTTGTCTTACTCCTCACCTTTCAATTCTGCAGTGTTAAGGGAAGAGGTAGGAGCAACATGAATTTATCTAGATGTCTTACATTCTCTGTCTAGGTTTGGGTTTTAGGTGTAGTGGGTTATTTTTTTTAATGTGGGTTTTGGGGAAATAAAGTGACTGTTTTTTACCTCTGACTTCTGTGACTGACCAAGAGTTTGGATTCACCCTACAGAAGCGGTGCCCCCCCAGAAACATCCTGCTACCCTCCCCACCTCTACCGTGTCTTCTAATGAAGAGAACAAGGACATTACTGACCCAGACAAGTTCTGTAGCCTCTGTCATGCCACTTTCAACAACCCCCTTATGGCAAAACAGCATTATGTAGGCAAGAAGCACAGAAAACAGGAGACCAAACACAAGCTGATGGCACATTATGGCCGAACCCCTGATGCACCGGCATCGTCCTTCATGGGTGAGTTCTCAGCAGGCAGGCTAATAAATAGCTGAAGAGCAGGGTGGGAGAGCGACAGTATGTGTCTGACAGGTCTTTGGAAGAGAGAGTCCGTGCAGAGGGAACAGGGGAGAATTGCTCGTGACAGGGATCTTGATTATACACCATAAGATTGATTTGGTTGATGTAACCCCCTGGCAGCAAAAGAGGTTTTAGACTGTAGCTACTCGTGACAAGCTTTGGGTTGTGTTTTGCAATGTTGTCTAATCGGGGACGTGTCCTTTTTATTCTCTGTGCGGCTAATCCAGGGATTTTGGCCAGTACTGTTTCTAGGTAGGTGGATTGCATCCAAAATGGAAAGGTAAAAGTGGCATTTGATGCTTAAAAAAAGGTCTTCGGAGGGGACTAGCCAAAGATGGAAGAAATAGGTTTAGCTGCACCTGCTGCTTCAAAGCACATGAAAGCCAGAGGGATTTCTCCCTGAATGCCTTCCTGCATCTGTGTGGGCACTTCCATCTGATGAACTAATGCAACTCTCTCTGGAGCAAGCAGGAATCGGGGGGGGGAGAGCTATTAAGGAGGAACTTTAGGCAGACAGTTAAAACTCATTTGGTTTATGATCTGCTGCTTATGAGTACTTCTATGTGATGAAAGCCCTTGAAGTCCAGTGAAAGCATTAGGAGCTCACAGCAAACTCCCTTGTTCCTCCCAGCAGCCTTCTGTTGGACCAGGAAGTCTAGTACCTGCTGGATGCTTGAGGTAAATAATAAGCAGACAAATCATCTTAAAATCTTCTTCAAGGACTTCTTTCTCTATCGTAAAAACCCACACAAGCAGAAGATTAATTATTCTATTCTTTGCAGGCCACCTTTAGATACTGATAGCACTTATGAGAAATGAGGCTCAATTATCCAAGTAATATTCTCTCCCACATTGCGTAGTCATGTGGGAGATGGAAAAGGTGCTTGGTATCTAGCGTTACCCATCTGCTCTTTACCTAATTAGCGGGGCCTGATGAATGGTTCCACTGTAGTGTGACTCGGGCACTGACAGTGGCAGGAGCCCCAGCCCAGGCAGGCTGGGTAGGTGGGCAGTGCTCTTGCCTGTGTGAGTGATGTCTCCTGTGAAGTGCCGGCAGAACCGGAGTACCTACATCCACATCTCCATGGCACTTAACCCGTTCAGGCAAGGTTTTGGAGCCTGGCTGTAATCGGGGGCTGCTTGGATGCGATGGACTGCAGTCAGGGATGTTTTCTCCTGCTCTCTTTGCCTGTCTCTGTGTGCTAACAGCCATGCCTGTCCCTAAATTTCTCTCTGCTGAGATCTGGCTGGCAGCAGGTAAAGATGTGTTCTTTGCAGTGCAACACCGAGGTGTTTGTCTGCTTAAAGTTCCTCTAGGAACTACCAGTTTGGGGTGCAGGAGTGCAGTTTAGACAACTTTGTACACACACCTGTTTGCCAGATTTGCAACAGAGAGATCTTGACCTCAGTCGTGCAGGGAGGCAGACGTGAGGGCTGTAACTGCTCCTCTGCCCTTTCCTGCCCAGGTCCAGCCCTGTTTTGAGAGCTGAATGGCCTACTAGAGTCTGAAATCTCTCTGAGGTGCAGCAGCCAGGTGGGGAGATGTCTGCTATATCATGTGTTGTGCCTCTCACTCAGTGATAACGCTGCTCTGCACCCCTGGGGTGAGTC
The DNA here is from genome assembly GCF_000699145.1 of Aptenodytes forsteri. NCBI lineage: Eukaryota > Metazoa > Chordata > Aves > Sphenisciformes > Spheniscidae > Aptenodytes > Aptenodytes forsteri. The sequence continues at coordinate 9,320,793 of NW_008796044.1, read as the reverse complement.
TCCTCTTTCACCTTAAGGAAGTATTTTCTTTGTGAGACTCCCAGGCAGAGCCCTTCCCCAGTGAGCCAAAATTCAGGAGCGCTTAATGTCTTGAGGACAACTGCCAGGATTTTCCCCTGTTAGAGACTCCTGTGCTGAGCTGTGCTGCCATGCTTGCCTGTTTGGTATCTGTGACCTCGCGAACTTTCATTGCAGCTGGAGTTGTCATGTTACACAAAACCATTGATCTGTCTAGTACAACTATTGTTGGAAACTTTTTTTTTTTTGCAGTTAACTGGTACGCTGACTGTAACCAAACTGCTTGAGGATAGAGCTCAATATTCTCAGTTGGCACCTCAGCAAGGCTTAGCAGAATGCTGCATTGTGGAACTGGACATTGTGTGTAATCTCCTCTGGCTGCTTTTTTTTATTGAAACACTTTAAGTTTACAAATTAAGTATCTCCCTCATTTTCTGTTATGAGATGTACACATCAGGAGAAGTGGGAATTTGGGAGAGAAATGGAGTTGCAAAGGCAGTATAGCATCAGGTTTGATGTCCTAACGCTGAGACTTTTACTATGTCTGATATTGTGAACTGTTTCTAGGAAATGCGTCTGTTTGTATAGATAAACAAACCCATATTCTGACCAGGAGAGCTTTTCTGGCTAAGTGACTCCCTCGCAGTGACTGGCCAATACGTGGTGGGGTAGTGGGATTCTGTGACCTCCCCGCCTGGTCAGGCTATTGACTTGCTATTTGTCTTTGTTTAGCCGTTGTTTAACACATCAAGTGATTGATTATCTCACTTGTTTCTACCTCAGGCACCAAGTTGTTGGCTAGCTGTGTGTGCTAACATTGATGTCTGTTTCAGCCGGGAAGGGGTACCCCTGCAGCACATGTAACATAGTACTGAACTCCATAGAGCAGTACCAAGCTCACATCAGTGGCTTCAAACACAAGAATCAGTAAGTAACATTCTTGTCTAAGTGTGTTTCCAGCCTCGCTGCTCAAATCAATGGCTTAAATATAACTTAAAATGTAGTTTTGAATGCGTACTTCCAGCTGACTTGCAAGTGGAACAACAGGGTTTGTGCAAGCTTGCTCTGTTTGTCCTGAAGCCGACACACTTCGGCAGCTCCCTCTGCAGACAGCTCTGGGATGCTGCTGAAGTAGAAGTGCCCTGCAGTTGCTTTTGGTTCTTGATGGTTCAGCTCAATGCCTAACACCCATTAAACACCGTTTCTCTAACAACTGAGATTTTAATTTAATTAAAGACTGGCTCAGTGGAGATCTGCTTGCCATTCTAATCTCTTGGGGTTGCTTGTCTTAAAATTTGGCATGTAGTCAGCATGCTCCAGAAACCTAGACTATATTCCTGAACTCGCCCTAACAGCTGGTGAGTTAAATAATGGCATCCCCTGCATATATTACTAATCTAAAAAATTTAGGCTAAAATTTTGCTATCTAAAAATAGCAAAAATACTTGTTATGGACACTGTCAAAGTTCAGATCTCTAATTTCAAAGCCTTTGCTAAAGGAGGATCAGTAATGAGCCTGAGTTGGTTAGAGAGCTTCTTACAAGAGAGAGGTATTAGGAAACCCTGCCTGAAGTGAGGACAGACTCCTAGCCAAATTTGCCAGAGAGGGCAGGAGGAAAACTGGGATCTCTTGTTGCCTGTCTGTGGAATAACAGCCCCATGATCCCTTGGCTCTCTGGAGTACTTGATTGGAAGACACATGCTCCATCTGTCATCCCAGGAAAGTTTCGGCTCTTGAATGGCGCAACCGGATCAGTGAATAGCAAGTATCCCGTTCTAGATAGATAACACTGAGGATGTTCCCAACACACGCGCATAAATGTTCCCTTTAAGGACATGGATGTTGTCCGAGCTTTTGCAACCACACAACTCCCTTTCAGAAAGCTGCTTCTGGATTCAGCCGTTCAGTCCTGTTCCAGGCCAGCTTCTGCAGTCTGAAGAGAGCCAGGATGCTTGCTTTGTAATGGAAGCTCTTTAACAGTCCTCGAGCTGTGCGATAGCTAGTTCTACCGTGCTAAAGGTGTCTGTTTACACACACACATGGAGGGCAAGGATGCACTTGGAAGCTTTTCTGGCAAGTTGTTGACTTGGCTACAGTAGGCTGTTGCTCTGCTGACAGCCATGCCTGCTGAGCAGTGATTGCAGCTGGCAGATTTCAGAGCACTTCTGACTTTTTTTCCCTTCTCTTCCTCTCGCTCCCTTCGATGTCCAGGATGCCAGGAGCAGTGCCGGTTGTTGGACCGTTCCCGCCACAGCAGTATGTCCGGGAAGAGTCAACTGCCCCAGGAGGCTACAGTTATTTCAGCCAAGACTTCTAGAGCAAGTTGCAGCACTGTTCTTGGAGTTGTTGGTGGCCCAAGAACGCACATCCTTTGCCAGCCCACAATGGTTTCATTATCCCTCTGGATAAGCAAAGCCCTGCCCTCCTGTACGCACCCGTTGAGCAGAACGGGGACTGAATCTGTCAGAAAAAGGATCCAGCTGGAAGAGACTTGCTAGACAGCAAATACTTCACTCCCTTAGAGTAGTTTTCATTGTGTAATTGCTTCCTGTGAAGGTGGGTGCGGTGTGAGAGGAAGTGTGTATCTGGTATAAGGAGGGTTTGGCAACAGGCTGGTAGTGGCCACCTCCTCCCTCACCAGAGCAAATAATGGATTCCTGCACCTGGAGGGCCAGCATCCCATGCTCAGAGGTGGCTTTTGCTGGAGGAGAACTCCTAGACCGTAGCGAGCAGTGCTTATGCAGCGTGGATGGGACACTATGCCGGTTGCCTGGCTTTGTACAGGCCTAAAATAGGCAATAACCAGCGTGGCATCTCTTTCCATGCCTCCTCCGGTCAGGTTTGTGTGCAGAATTTCATGAGCCACTGATTGTCATCGGAGCCTTTCGCAGTACCGCAGCCGTTGGTTCTGGAGCTGGGTTGTTTGGGTCTGTCTAACAAGTAGTTACAACTTCTGGTGTGCAAACTGCTGCTGGTGGGAGTGGAGGGCTGCGAGAGGGGTTAGAGCTCCTGGCTCTCCTCGGCCCTCTGCTCTGAGGATTTCCGTGTGGAAGGAAGTAACCGTTCAGCCTGGTTTCCTATGGAAACAGGTGTACGTGATCATTCACCGTGTGTGTCTTTACCCCCTGTGACTTAAACCAATCTCGGCCAAACTTGGCAGCGGTGGAGATCTCCAAGATCTGAATGCAATCAGCAGAGGAAGGTAGAGCAGGGTAGAGCAAGGTGAGTTCATCTCTAATTCTGTCGGGGTCTGCATGGAAGTGCAGCATTTTCTCTACTGCCACCAAAATACTCTGGGGAAGGAGGGTTTTAAGGGAAAAGAGAGCAGATAAATCTAGATGCGGCAGAAAACTAGTATAACTTGGTCAAATCGTTAGCTGACTAAAAAGCTACAAATCCTTTGGAAACCTGCCTTTGTTAGTCCTTCATTAGACACTACTTGCCCAACCCCTCTCTTCAAAGTTCTTACACATTTGTACCATCCTGGAAAAGGGATGTTCTATATTTCAAACCCGGAAATTAAGACTGATGGTCTCTTCATGGTGCTAATGTACTAGATCTGTTAGAAAAGGCCCCGGAAGGAAGGGCAGGCATCTGACACTGCTGTGTGTTTTGGATGAGTTCTTTAGATGTTTCGCCTTAAGCTAAGGCATTGCCTGTTCTCTGCTAGCCCACCGCAAGAGCCCTGTGCGTTGGGCTGGCCTCATGTTCAGTGCCAGTGCTCCAAGTCAGGCTCCCCGCGGCTTAGTCCCAGCATCAGTGACTCCATGGAGCTGAGACTTTGCTAGTCTGTGGCAAACATCCTGCTGGTTTTCTTCCACGGAGCAGGATGCGGATCCGGCACCTCCAAGGACTTCCCTGGTTGGTGGGGCTTCATGGGGCTGGCAGGAGCATGGGTGACGGCTGCAGGCACACTGCGCTGCCAGGGTGGGCTAAGCCAAGCTGCTGCCTCCCGTTGTGTGGCCCCGGCAGCTGCTGGAGGGCGGTCTGGGGCCCTTGACTCCCAGCGTTGCGTGCCAGGGGAGCAGCTGACGCCTCCACGGGGCTGAGAGCCGGGCTGTAGAGGCACTTCCAAAATCTGATGTGCGCTCTGGTCAGGTTAAGCAAGGAGAGAGAGAGCTGGTTGCTAATCTCAGTGCTTGGAGTGAGTACCTTCCCTTCCCCACTGCAGGCTGTGCATGAGCTTTGTTTTCCTTCACCCTGCACAGAATCTGCCATCTCCCCTTAGGACAGGCTCCTGCTGGTCTGGGTTCGCCTTCCTAATGTTTTCCAGTCTTGCTCCACTGCTGAGGTCTGACCTTAGTCTCCTGCTACAGAGGGAGTCCATTTAAACCTTACGAGCTGATCAATGAGCAGAAAATTGCGATGAACTGAAGGAAGCATTGTAGCCCTGGATGGCCTCCAACTCCAATCTCTGCTGCTTAGCTCTCGTCCCGCTGTACCAGGGCAGGTGCCTGCTAGATGTGCTATGCATCGACACCAAGAGGGATCCATTTCCAGCACTGCCCAGTCCGGTGTGTCACTCCCGTCTGTGTACTGACAGTTTTGCCTTCCCCTGTACACAGTGTTTATGTATCTGCTGTTTCCCTAAGGTGAAGCTCTCCAAATAGAGTGTTTATTACTACTTTTGGGTGCTGTCTGTCGGCTAGAGCCCTTCCTGGGATTTTGCCATACTTCAAAGCAAAGAACAGGATGCAGACACCTTTGAAATATTTGGGAGGGGCGGGAGGCTTGTGTTCCCATCTGCCCTCCTCGAGGCCCTGCCGTCATCCCGCGGCACCCTGAGGTCCAGACAAAGCCGGTAAGTGCCTTCCTCTGTGCTGCTCTGGCAAGTCAGCGAGGCCTTGGGCACACCGCAGTCACCAAGAGGAAGACGGGACAGTCTGGGCTGGGAGACTGCTGGCACTTCTGCAAGCCGTTGTGCAGCTTGTGCCGAAAACATCCGTGACTGCCGCAGGATGCTGGGCTGTTCCCTGGCACTGCCGTGGCAGCACAGGAGCAGTGTGATGGCAAACGTGCTCTGCTGCTGTCTGAGGGCAGCTTGCTCACTGGGGCGGGCTCGGGTGCCCGGGACCAGCTGTCCCGCTCTGCGGGCAGGGCTGTGGCAGAGTGCAGGGGACCAGCATTCCCCAGGAGCAGTGCAGGGCCTTGTGCTGGCACTGAAGGCGGCACTGCCGTCGGCTCTGTGGGTAGTGCTGGGAGGGACGGGCTGCGTCCGCCTCCCGTGGTGCACGGCTCTGCCGGGGCGGTGTGCCTGCCGCTGCCAGGCTGTCCCTCGCTGACCCCTTCCCCTCCTCGCTGCAGGGCTGTGGTGTGTCTGGCAGCTCCCGGCCCTTCCATGGGTGCAGGCGCTCCCCAGGGCAGGTGCAGGGGAGGAGGTGGCGGCTGCGGGGCTGCCTGTACCCCTGGCACATCCCCTTCCCCATCCCCAGTCCCCAGGGCAGGTGCAGGGTGGCGGGTGGCGGCTGCGGGGCTGCCCTGGCACATTCCGCCCCCACCCCCCCCCCCCCAGCCACAAACAGGTGGCCCTGCCAGCAGTGCTGGGGGCTGCAGTGCCCATAGCGAGTCCGTGCTGGCCCCATCCCCATGCTCCAAGCATGGACCAGGTGGGTGCCGAAATCACTGGTGTCCCCACTCTGCTGGCTGCTCTCGGGGGGCCCCAACACCCATGGGCACCCCCGGGTGTGACGGGAGGGGAGCTGAAGCCTGGCTGTGGGGCGAGAGCCACCCACATGCCGAGGGAGGCTGAGGACAGAGCGTGGCCCTCGTCCCCAGGCTGCGTCCTGGTGCCGGCGTGCTGCCAGCCCAGTGCCCCTGCCCAGCTGCAGCCAGGGCTGCCCAGTCCTGCTCCTCCCTGCCGGGGCCTCTGTGGGCAGCACCTTGCTGGGCTGGGGCTCTGGCTGCCTGCACCGGGCTGAGCCCCAGCGCTTTCCGGGCTGGCAGGCGCGGCACAGGGCACGGAGCCACCCGCCAGCCACGTCCCCCACGGAAGCAACACCGTCCCCTGCCTGTGCTGCAGCCAGCTCCGTGGAGCCTGCTGGTCTGAGGAGCTCGCTGCTCCTCTGGCTGTGTGTGGGGCTGGGCCTCAGGTCCCCCCCTCAGCCGGGGGGAGCACAGCCCCGGCCGCAGCCCCAACCGCTGCCATCCCTCGTGGCCCCGCTGGCTCCAGTGAGTAAATCGGGTGCAGATGTGGAGGCAAGGCCAGGCGCCTGCTTGCGATTAGGGGCTGGGAGCATCGGGGTGGCCCCATTTCTGCCTCGCAGCCCCCTGTCGCACCGCTCCCAGGAGGAGCCCCTGATGCCCCGCGGGGGACAGGGCTGGCAGACAAAGCTCCTGCTTGCTCGGCCCCTGTATGGGCACCATTGTGCCCAGCCCAGCACATGGTGTGGGCCGTGTCCCCAAGGGGAGTGGCACACCCCGTGCACCCCATTCCCTGTGCCAGCTGCAGCCCCAGTGCTGCCCGGCACAGCCGGGACGGGCAGGGGCGACAGGGCTGCAGCGGGGATGAGGTGTGGCACTGCCCGCTCTGTGCTGCCAGGCCAGCCCCAGCCCCGTGTGCTCACAGCGCGGCCCTCGGTGCCCGAATCTGTGGGTGCTCCTGTGCCACGCTGGGGGCTTGGCCTAGGCCCAGGGCCCCGGTGTCCCTGTGCCGCAGGCCCCACACTGGGCCCCACGTTCTCAGCTCCCCAGAGGGAGCAGCAGGTTCATGTTTGCCAAGTTCTGCCTGGTTAAACCTTAACCGGGCCAGGTTGCTCCATCAGTCCCTCCCTGCCGGAGATAAGGATGGACAGGCGAGATCAGGGCCTGGAGGGGCGCGCTGCCCCGAGCCCAGCTGCTCGCCTCCAGTGCAGGACCTGGCCCCTGAGGAGCGTCCTGCCCGGCCTGGGGTGGGCTGCCTGCCCCTCCGGCTCAGCCCCTGCCCGCCGACTGATACAAGGGCAGTGGGTCATGGCCAGGGCTGGAAGCCGCCATGTGTCAAGGCCAGCGGGGCTGGATGGAGCCAGGAGCCCTTGTGCTAGGGCAGCCCAGGACCCCCATGCTCCGGGGCTGGCCCACTCCCTCAGTGCCGGGGGGGTTCACATCACCTTGGCATGTGGCACGAGCATGCTCAGCCTCAGCCCCCGGGCCCCATGCATGTATGGGGTACAGGGAGCCGGGGAGCCTGCGCCCCAAACAACAGCCATTCAGGGGAGGCCAAGAGAAACTTCCAGGAGGAAGGAGCCCCCCGGGCTCCAGCCCCCCCAGAAGCCACCATGCCGTGCGCACTCACGCTGGCCGCAGGTGCCACCACAGCGGGAGCGGCGGCGACCGCTGGGGCCAGGCACAAGGGGCGGCTGTGTTCCCACAGCCCCGGCTGCCTTCCAAGAGCAATATTGTTGGCACCAGGCAGGCTCCCTGCGCCGGCAGCGCATACACGGGCCTTTCATGAGGGGAGCGGGGATGATTTACTGCCTGGGGGAAGGGGCAGGGGCGGGAGGATGGAGCCCCAGCATGCCGGCCCCGGCGCGCCCAGCCCCTCACGCGTGCTCACGGCTGCAGGGCCTCGCGCACGTAAGCGAGGCCGAGGGTCTGGCCAGGGGGGTCACCTCTCCTCGGTTGGGCATGGGGCAGAGTGGGTCCCACTGCCCCATCTGCACCATGCCAGCCCACTCGCTGCCCCATCTGCGGGACCCTCGGGATGCGCTCCCTTCCTGGGCACCCTGCTGCGACTGAGCTCCCATCCTCTGTGGCTTGGCGGCTGGGGGGGCACGTGTCCCTTGCGGGGCCCCCAGAGCTGATGGGAGCAGCCCGCGGGGCTGGGGGGGACAGGGGCAGCAAAGGAGGGTGCTGGGGCAGGGGTGCACCCGCAGCATGGGGCGCTGGCGCTGGCACAATCCCCCCTTGTTCAGCTGCTGGCGTGGCGGAGGCCGTGGCGGTGCTGCCGGCAGTGGGTGGCAGGCGGTGGGGCTGTGCTGCCGTGGGGGGCTGTTTGTTTGCCATCAGTTGCTGTTATAAATCAAGCCAGGCAGCCCGACCCCCAGCCCAGTGCTGCCCCACGGCAGGGAGAGGACCGGCTCCCAGCTGCCTGCAGCACAGCCCCACCGTCAGCACAGCCCCACTGTGCCCCAGCCTGTGCCCGGCATCACCCTGGCCTGGCAGGGATGCTTGGTGTGGCACAGGGTGACGTGCCAGCACTGGTCCCCTTGCCCTGCTCCCGCCCGGCACCGTACCCAGCACTGGGGGACCTGGCTGGGGTATGGGGGGGTCTCTCCATGCCCATCCCAGGCTGTGGCTCCCACGGGCTCCCCCGAGTCCCAGCTCTTCCCCAGCGTTCCTGGCGCTGGGAACGACCTCTCCTCTCTGGTTTTAATTTGGTTTCGGTTCGAATCGAGCTGAACCCAACATTTTTCTGTGCTTCCGGCATGCTGCGAGCTCTGCAGAGGCGGCTGCTGCTCCGTGAAATTGATGTTCTTGTCCGCTTCACGCGCTGGCAGGAATGAACAGCTGCCGGGGGCTGCCAGCTCCGGGGACTGCTCCGTGTGCCCCTGCGCCCCAGGGGGGGGGGACCAGCCCCCCAGGGTGGGGACCAGCAGCCCAGGTGGGGAGCAGCACGGGGTGGATGGTGCTATGGGGGATTGTAGCACCAACCAGCCCTTGCAGTGAAACTGTGTCGTGCTGGAAGTTGCTGGTTTCGCACAGTAGAGCAGCATGGACAAAGCTGTGCCCTGGCCCTGGTGGCGTGGCCCTATGGGGTGGGGGGTGACAGTGACAGCCACACCCCGCTCACACGACCTCAGGATCCATGCAGAGCATGGGCAAGGCTGCATGCAGGGCTCACCACGGCCCCGGCAGGTCTTGCTGGAAAGCAGAACGACGGTGAAGCAGGTAGCGATGCAGCCAGGGAGAGCAGCTCTGGGGCCGGATCCTGAGCATGTGCTGGGGGGATCCTCTGTCCCCTCTTACTGGCAGCAGGATGCTCAGGGGAGGGTGTGCCTGGGGACCGTGCCAGCTCGGAAGGTCTGAGGCCAGGCTTCCTCCTGTGCCCAGGGGTCTTGTGTGGGCAGGCAGGCAGGCAGGCAGCAGGGCCTGGGCACGGTGGGGTCTGCCCGCTCCGGTGCAGGCAGCAGCTTGGGGAAAACGAAGGCAAAGTGTTTATGGGTCAGATTAGGGCCACTCCAACCCTGGCTCGCGGCCTCGCGGTGTTTTACGATGCTCCGTTATGGGCTCCTAATGAGGGTCACAGCCGCTTTATGGCGCCGGCAGCGATAACACTGCAACTAATTGCTGCAAAATTAGCAAGCGGGCTGCCGGGCACCCAGCAACATGCAGCACCCAGCCCGAGCCAGGGCCACCCACCAGGGTGGGTACCGCTGCGTGGAGCCCTTGGCATCTCCGGGGCCGGGTGCCTCCCTGCTCCTGGCAATCAGGGTGCCACGGGGGGAAGGGGGGGCAGAAGCGGCCTCACCACCCCCTGCCCGATGTGCTACTCCGGGCGTGGGAGAAAACCTCCCCT
>NW_008796044.1:9306964-9310256 GCF_000699145.1 Aptenodytes forsteri | reverse complement strand
GGGCCCCTCTTGCAGGTCCTGGTGGGGCTGCTGCTGGTGGCTGCTGCCCAGGGCAGGGCGATGGAGCCAGGTACGGCTGCGGGGGGGTGAAACGGGGCTTGCAGGCGGTGGGGTGGGGGTCCTGCTTTCTGAATGCTTTCTCCTATCCCCAGCTGGGCAGCGAGCCCCTGGGGCTGGGGGTGCCGGGTGCTCGCCCTGCGCTTGCAGCCCCACAGCTCTGACTGTGGAGCTGGGCTGGCGGGAGCTGGGGGCACCCGTCCAGCTGGGGCATGGCACGGGGGCCAGTGTCTCCATCACCGGGCAAGGTGGTGTGGGGGCTGAAGGAGCAGGGTGGCTCCAGACTGGCTGTCCCTGTGCTACGGGGGCTCAGCTTGCTCGGTGGACGTGCGCGGCAGAGCGGGATGGCATGAACGCTGTGGGCTGTGGCAGTTGTGTGTGGCTCAGGCGAGTGCAAATGCCTTAGAGGTGCGGGCGGTCCGTGCCTCTCTGTGGTGGGTACAGGAGAAGCACATGTCCCAGGGGAGCAGAGGCCCAGCTACCCCACATCCCCCCTGGTGATGGCCATGTGTGTGTCCCCAGGCCCCCACACACAGGCAGGCAGGCTGTGGTGCATATTGCTGAGCTGGTGGTTGGGTTGTTTCTGCCCTCCATGTGCACACGCCTGCTGCTGCCGGCCATCGGTAGGCAGGGCACTGCTGCCCAGCCCAGGCATCACCAGGGCCAGCCAGGGCTGGGGGTCCCAGCCACGCTTGGGGCATGTGGAGGTCTGACGGTGGGTGGCCGGTAGGGTTTGGTGCCCTTGTTCGGTGCTGTGTTCAGTGAGGCAGGACAGGCTCAGGCACCCTGCGCCGCTGAGAGTGGCCCGTGCAGAAGGACGGTGGCATGTGTGGCCTTGGACAGGGACACGCCACTGGGGAAGCTGCGTCCTTGCGCCCCAGGGCAGAGTCCAGCCCTCACCCGCCTCCAGGGTAGCAGAGCCAGGCACCAGGACGTGCCATACCGTGTGCTCTCCGCACTGGGGTGGGCATGTGGCGGGGTCCTGCTGTCGCCGCTGAGAGTGGCCCGTGCAGAAGGACGGTGGCATGTGTGGCCTTGGACAGGGACACGCCACTGGGGAAGCTGCGTCCTTGCGCCCCAGGGCAGAGTCCAGCCCTCACCCGCCTCCAGGGTAGCAGAGCCAGGCACCAGGACGTGCCATACCGTGTGCTCTCCGCACTGGGGTGGGCATGTGGCGGGGTCCTGCTGTCGGGGAGGGGTGAGCGCAGGGCCAGGCACTTACAGCATCTCTCCAGAGCTGTTTGAGAGCCCGCTGCTGGAGTCAGAAGAGGAACATCTCCTGCTGGACCCGGGCAACGCATTGAAGCTGTACTGTGATGCCAACCAGAGTGGTGCCAGTGTGGTCTGGTACAAGGAGTCCCGGCCGCTCGTCCCGGGGGGTCGTATCCGTCTCCGGCAGAGCCTGCTGGAGATCTCGGAGGTTGCCTACGAGGACTCAGGGCTCTACGTGTGCCGGGCACGGGGAACTGGGGAGATCCTGCGCAACTTCACCATCTCCGTCGTGGGTAGGAGCCCCAGCAGCGCCCAGCTCCCCCCTGGGGCAGCAAGGCAGCCGCTGCCTGCCTGGCCCTGCAGGCAGGGATGTCCCTCTCAACCCCAGCCCTGCAGGCAGGGATGTTCCTCTCAACCCATCTTCCCTTACAGACTCACTGGCGTCAGGTGATGACGACGAAGACAGTGATGGGGACGGTCCCCACAGAGACCGAAATGAGCCTGTCTACGTGCACAGAGGTCAGTGCTGCCTCGGACAGGAAAGGGCAGCTGGGGCAGGCCCAGGAGTGTGGGGCCCTGCCTGCCCCCAGATGAGGCCGTTCGGGGCAGGGCCTCACATGGGGCACTGCTACCTCCTGCTCACAGCACGAGCGGCTGGGAGCAGCTCCAGCAGCCTCCATGCTGCCCCTTGGCCCCCTCCCACTGTACGTCCCGTGTCTCCCCAGCTCCTTACTGGACTCACCCACACCGGATGGACAAGAAGCTGTATGCGGTCCCTGCAGGGAACACGGTGAAGTTTCGCTGTCCGGCCTCGGGCAGCCCCAGCCCCAGCATTCGCTGGTTCAAGAATGGGCGCGAGTTCCGGGGGGAGCACCGCATCGGGGGCATCCGGGTAAGGGCCAGGGCTCCCCGCCGCAGCCTCCCCTCCTGGGGCCTGGCCCCCTCATCACACCTCGCCGCCTTACCTCCCCCCTCTGCAGCTCCGGCACCAGCACTGGAGCCTGGTGATGGAGAGCGTGGTGCCCTCTGACCGTGGCAACTACACCTGCCTGGTGGAGAACAGGTTTGGCAGCATCCGCTACAGCTACCTCCTGGATGTGCTGGGTGAGGGCTCCTTGGCGCGGCGCTGGTCCTGGCTCCCCGCTCCCCCTGCGCCTGGCAGAGGGCTCGGGGTCACCGGGAAGGGGGCAGAGGAGCCTCTGCTTGTGTGGTCTCTGCTGGCGCAGCCCACATGTCCCTCGCACCCAAGGGGCGTGGGGATGGAGGCCAGGCTTGGGTTGCACTGGTCTGCTGTAGGGCTGGGGAAGGGCTCTCCATGGGTTCGCAGCGGGCAGAGGGAGGCAGAAAGGAGCCCCTGCTCTGGGCCACCGTGTTGGTGACACCGCTCTGCTTTCCTCTGTGCAGAGAGGTCCCCGCACAGGCCCATCTTGCAGGCGGGGCTGCCCGCCAACACCACGGCCCTGGTGGGCAGCGATGTGGAGTTCTTCTGCAAGGTCTACAGCGATGCCCAGCCCCACATCCAGTGGCTGAAGCACATCGAGGTGAACGGCAGCAGCTATGGTCCCGACGGGGTCCCCTACGTGCAAGTGCTCAAGGTAACAAAGGCTGGAAGCACCCGGGTCCCAGACGCCCACCGCAAAGTGGTGATGGGGGGTGCACAGGGCCTCCCAAGGAGGAGGAGGGATGCTGACCATCCATCCCTCTCCCTGGCAGACTGCAGACATCAACAGCTCCGAGGTGGAGGTGCTATACCTGCGCAACGTCTCTATGGAGGATGCTGGCGAGTACACCTGCCTGGCAGGGAACTCCATCGGCCTCTCCTACCAGTCTGCCTGGCTCACCGTGCTGCCAGGTAGGGCTGGGGGTCCTGGGGTGGGAGCTGGGACCCCCGGCACGCAGGGACCATGGCTCAGGCCAACTTGTTTGCTCCCTCCAGAAGAGGAGCTGGTGCGGGAAGCCGAAGCCCCCGAGGCCAAGTACACGGACATCATCATCTACACCTGGCTACATGGGGCTGTGGCCA
>NW_008796044.1:9304687-9306758 GCF_000699145.1 Aptenodytes forsteri | reverse complement strand
TCACCACCTCCACCTCGGGCTCGTTGGCTGTGGCCATGGCCGCCATCATCGTGGTGCTGTGCCGGATGCAGACTCAGTCAAGCAAGCAGCCCCTGGAGCCCATGGCAGTCCACAAGCTCTCCAAATTCCCACTCATCCGACAGGTGGGTGCCAGGCTGGAGCCCTGGGAGCATGGGGGGACCTAGGCCACTGACTGGCTCCACAAGTGCCACCTGCGCCCATCACACCTTACCGTGCTGCCAGCCTTGGGACTGCCCTCCCCACTGCCTCCTGCAGCTCCCTTGCCCCATTGCTCCGAGTGAGGGTCTCTCCGCGGCACCGTTGGGTCTCTGACCCCAGAGCACGGGGCGGGATGGCTGAGGTCACTTGGGCTCTCTCTGCAGTTCTCCCTGGACTCCAGCTCCTCCGGGAAGTCCAGCACGTCCCTGATGCGCGTCACTCGTCTCTCCTCCAGCTGTGCCCCAATGCTGGCTGGGGTCATGGAGCTGGACTTGCCCCTCGATGCCAAGTGGGAGTTCCCCCGAGACAAGTACGGTGCCGGGCGGTGTGGGGCAGGTCTGGGTCTGGGAGCTGCTCTCCCCATCCACCCCAGGGACAGCAGCACATGGGTGACGGATGGGGAGGACTCCAGCCATCACCAGACACCTCAGCACTGCCGTACCCCGAGGTGCTGGGACTCGGCTCAGACCAGAGAGGGGCAGCCACATCGCCTCTGCCCCTCAGGGTCCGGCCGTGCAGTGGTGGGGAGTGGGACCATCCCTGCGGTCCCTCACGGTTCTGCCCATCCCTGCCAGGCTGGTGCTGGGCAAGCCCCTGGGGGAAGGCTGCTTTGGCCAGGTGGTGCGGGCAGAGGCTTATGGCATCGACAGAGACCGGCCAGACAGAGCTGTCACCGTGGCTGTGAAAATGCTGAAAGGTAATGGTTCCCCTGCCAGTGTCCCAGGCACAGAGGTGGCATCAGTGCCAGGCTGCAGTGCCACCCCAGCTGGCACGGTGACATGGCCCTCCTTCCCCAGACAACGCCACGGACAAGGACCTGGCTGACCTCATATCTGAGATGGAGATGATGAAGCTCATGGACAAGCACAAGAACATCATCAACCTCCTGGGAGTCTGCACGCAGGATGGTGAGGGGGCTGTGCAGGCAGGCCTCAGGCAGGGCATGGGCATGGAGCGGGAGCAGGGGATGGGGCTGCTGGGGACAGTGGCAGGTGGGACGCTGGGGTGAGACAGGGCAGGGCAAGGGCTGAGCGGAGTGGATGCCCTTCCCAGGGCCACTGTACGTGATCGTGGAGTTTGCTGCGAAGGGCAACCTGCGCGAATACCTCCGCGCCCGCCGCCCCCCAACACCCGACTATGCTTTTGATGTCACGGCGATGCCCGAGGAGCAGCTCTCTTTCAAGGACCTGGTCTCCTGTGTCTACCAGGTGGCCCGTGGCATGGAGTACCTGGAGTCCAAACGGGTAGGGCTGGCACAGCCAGCGCGGGCTGCCTGTGCTCAGCACAGCCCAGGGAGGGGCAAGGTGGTGATGGAGGAGCTGTGTGCCCCCACTGTCCCCTCTCTGAGTGGAGAGAGGGAGCCCAGCCCCTTCCCGCAGGCTGTCCAGAACCTCCTGGCCACATCCAGCAAAGCTCAGGGCAGTATCTCCCCAAAAATGTGGGGCTTAAGGCCTGACCCACCTCCTGGGTGTCCCCCCCAGCACTGCGCCTGTCACTACAGCCAGCCCAGTGGCGGGGGGGGCCCCCCCCCCCGGGGGGGGGGGCCCCCCCCCCCGCGGAGGTGCTGGGGGGCCAGCAGTGCTGGGGGATGCGTGGGAGGGGAGTGGTGGCTCTGGGTGTGGGGAGGGGACGCACAGAGCTGGAGCTGCCATCTCACGCCCACTGCGGGCGATGCTCCCCCCCGGCAGTGCATCCACCGTGACCTGGCTGCCCGCAACGTGCTGGTCACAGCAGAGAGCGTGATGAAGATCGCTGATGTCCATGACATCGACTACTACAAGAAAACCAGCAACGTGAGTGGGGAGGCCTGGGAGGTGGGGCGGGGGGGGACAGGGAACCCCCGCCGGGGCTG
>NW_008796044.1:9296271-9302859 GCF_000699145.1 Aptenodytes forsteri | reverse complement strand
GCTCCCCGCTCCCCCCCGGCAGTGCATGACCTGGCTGCCCGCAACGTGCTGGTCACAGCAGAGAGCGTGATGAAGATCGCTGACTTTGGCTTGGCCAGGGATGTCCATGACATCGACTACTACAAGAAAACCAGCAACGTGAGTGGGGAGGCCTGGGAGGTGGGGCGGGGGGGGACAGGGACCCCCAGCCGGGGCTGAGCAGGGGGTTTGCTGCCATAGGGTCGCCTGCCAGTGAAGTGGATGGCACCTGAGGCCCTGTTCGACCGCGTCTACACCCACCAGAGCGATGTGTGAGTCCTGGGGCCACTGGGGCAGAGGATGCCATCGGGTGTGGGACGAGGCAGCGCCATGGGGTTATGCACAAACTGGAGAGGCTCCATGAGTAGGACGGGGGTATGCCACGGGGACAACAGCAGCAGGGCACATCTTCCCCAGGGGTGATGCCACCTCCCATGGCACCACAGGGTGCGGTGGGGTGAGCCGGGGCCCCGCCTGCCTGGGGAGGGTCCTAGGACATGACTGACCCCTCTTTGCCATGTGTGATCCCAGGTGGTCCTTCGGGATCCTGATGTGGGAGATCTTCACGCTGGGGGGCTCTCCCTACCCCGGCATCCCCGTTGAGGAGCTCTTCAAGCTGCTGAAGGAGGGGCACCGCATGGACCGGCCGTCCAACTGCACCCACGAGCTGTGAGTACTGGCCAGGCAGAGCGGGCAGGGGGCACAACGAGACCCCACTAATGCCCCCTCACCGCCCCCCCAGGTACATGCTGATGCGGGAGTGCTGGCATGCTGTGCCCTCGCAGCGCCCCACCTTCAAGCAGCTTGTGGAAGGGCTGGACAAGATCCTGGCGGCGGTTTCGGAGGAGGTGAGCTGTGGGGGTCTGGCAGGTGGTAGGGCAGGCGGCGCAGGCGCTGACGGCACCATCTCTCCCTGCAGTACCTGGACCTCTCCATGCCCTTCGAGCAGTACTCACCCTCCTGTGAGGACACCGCCAGCTCCTGCTCCTCCGATGACTCCGTCTTCACCCACGACCCGCTGCCACTGGCTCCTCACCTCTTCTCCTACCCCAGCGTGAGGACTTAAGGGTGGGCAGGGAAGGGCAATGCCAAGGGCACCTCCGCTCTCGCAGGGAGCGGGTCCAGGTTCCCGCAGGTTCCCTGCTTTGCCTGGTGTGAGTGGTGGGCGGGCAGGGCCCCGAGCCGCAGCGCTAGGGCAGGGCGTCCCTCTCTCCGGGCTCCGTTTAGGCACTGAGCCTTCAGTCGTGGCTGAGACCTGCCTGGCATTGCAGGGCAGCAGGAGTCAAGAGTCTCTCCGGGGCAGGTACTGCCCGGGATGCCCATGGCATCACCCAAGGAGCTGGGCTTTGGCCAGTGCTTCGGTGGAAGTGTCTCTGGGCGGGAGCCCTGCTGCCTGCCGGGCTTCCACTGCCTCTGTACATAGCCATAGAGATGAATATTTATGTATGTGAAATATCGACCTGATAAATTATTTTTTTGGAATAGACCCCAGCGCAGTTTCTGGGCCACTCCTGGGGGGCAAAGGGCCCAGCTGAGCTGCGAAGGCAGGTCAGGGGCTGCCTCCTCGCTGCCTTCTCACCCCAGCCAGCACGGGGGCCTGCAAGCACTCCCAGGGGACACGGAGGCAGTGCCACAGGTGCAGGAAGCGATGTCCCCACTCCCGCGCCTCCAAGCCCGCTCCGGCACAAAGCACCCTCACATCTGTTCCCCATTAGCCGCTGCTGCACTAAGCCACCGTGAACTCTGCTACCAGCATCGCCCTGAAACCGATCCCCCAACTGCCGCAGGCTCCCAGGCTGGGAAAGCGCTCTGGGGCCAGGCCCCATGTGCTGGGGACCCCCCACAGCCCCCCCTGCCTGGGCCAGCCCTGGGACACCAGATAAAAGTGAGTTACGGGCTCTGCGCTGCCTCCCCGGAGCCCCAGCACCCCTGGGAGCACAGGATGGGGGGGTCCAGCCCCAGGCCCCCCCCCCCCCCCTTGCCCTGCAGCGCTCTGCCGGGAGCGTGGGCAGGGGGGGCTGCAGCTGTCTCGCCCCCTCCCGCCAGCGCGCCCCGGGCCTAGGGCAGCGCCCAGCTCTGCCGGGAGCGTGGGCAGGGGGGGCTGCAGCTGTCTCGCCCCCTCCTGCCAGCCCGCTCCCTGGGTCTAGGGTTTCATCTAGGGCTGGGCTTTGCCGGCCGTTAGCCCCAGGATCTTGTTTCTTCCTCCAGCTCTCAGCTGCACTCGCAGCCCCCAAGCCTGGAAGCTGGCTCTCTGGCACAGCCTGCCCCAAACCGGCCCAAGGAGAGCAGGGCTGGCAGGCGATACGGGACAGGACCTGGGCCCGGGGCAGCTGGGAAGGGGGTCCCTCGGTCCTGCCCGCTGCTGTGATGGTGCTGGGGTCCAGGCTCTTGAGGGACATGGCTTGCGGCTGCCCTTGTGTGGGGCTTGGCTCAGCCATGGGTGCAGTGCCTGCCGTGCATTGCATGTGCTGGGTAGCCCGGCGGTTTGCAGAGCCGTCCCGGGGCCCTCTCCTCGCAGGGCTGCTGGGGGGAGCCCAGCCCCACCGGCATGCTTGCAGCCTCCATCCCCAGCCCTGCTTCCCTCTCCATTGGACGAGCCCCCGGCTCGGGCATGGCGGGCGGAGGCAGACAGCCCACCGGCAGGTGTGAAACCTGCCCGTCCCGGCAGCCTGCCTGCCCGGGAAGGATCCCAGCTGTCCGCTAATGTGCCAGAACCAATGCATTTCGCACAGTCTTGAATGGGGCATTCACACACCGGAGGGCAAACTGCCCAGGCTGCCCGCAGGGGCTGCCCAGCTCCCGGCCAGGACCAGGGGTAAACGCGAATGGGTGCATGGGGAGGGGGTTGAGCCCCTGGGAGCTGTGCCCGACTTGGCCCCCACCTCATTCCAGGTTGGGGTCTCCATGCTGGGGGGCAGCACAGGGGGCAGGCAGTGCCCCGTGCCCGGCGTGGTTTGCACGGCTCTTGCTTGAGTGCTGCCCTTTCCCTGGAGAACAGGGCCGCAACCAATTTCAAAGGGTGAGGTGGAGGTAGGTTTGTTAATCCTTAACGCCAGGTCAGGGGACACAAGGGGACATGGTGCACGGGGACCTGCCATCCCCTGCCACGGCCTCGCTTCGTCCGTGCTTGCTTAGTGAGCGCACTGTGGGTGCAGGCAGTGCCTTGTCCTCACAGCCCAATCCACACCAGCCCAGCCCAGCAATGCTTTCAGGGTCCTAGCAGTGCCCAGCACTGTACCCACCCGCCTGCCTCCGCACAGGAGGCTGGTCCTCACCTCATCCCTGGGCACCCGCGCGTCCCCCAGAGCCACAGCAGCAGGTGCCAGCAGGCTATGCCACAGCCAGCTCCGCTGGGCACAGGGCAGCCAGGGCCAGGGCTGAGCAGGGAGGCAGCCCGGGGTGTCCCGCAGCCCCACGACAACTGGAGGTGGTTTTTATTGTTTAACATTCCTGGTATTTTCTGTCAGGGCTGAACCAATTGTCCTTAATCCGCCAGGCTCTGCTGGCCAAACAAGTGTGGCTGAGCCACCGGCATCCTCTCCGCACGAACAGGCCCCTTTTGTGAGGGGGATTTAGCGTGTAGCCCAGTAAATCCCGCTGGTTTCCTGCGGCAGCGTTCCCACACACCACACACACCCCCTGCCTGCCCCCAGGCCCTGGCATTGCTCCCCCACCCAACCGTGCCTGTGGGCACCCTGCCTGCCCTGGCCCCGGGGCCAGGTACCCACTGCCCAGCCAGAACCTGCCCACTCGGGGGCTGCGTGTTCCTCCTGCACATTGCTGGGATGCGTCTGTGGGTCCCCGCGGGACATGGGGTGTCAGTGGGGCTGAGGAGCTTCCCAGCCACCTCCCTGCGCTGCTGGTCCTGGGCGGGATGCAGTGTTCCTGGGGGGGGTGCTGAGTCCTGAGGGGATGCTGTGATCCTCGAGGAGATGCTGTGGTCCTGGGGGAATGCTGAGTCCGGGGGGGATGCTGAATTCTGGGTGGATGCTGAGCCCTAGGGGAGATGGCTCTGGTCTGGGGGGGGGATGCTGAGTTTTAGGGGAGATGCTATAGTCCTTGGGGGGATGCTGAGTCCTGATGGATATGGCTCTGGTCCTGGGGGACACACAGTGCCCCAGGGGCAGGAAACCGGCTGGTTCCTCATTCCAGCTCCCGGGATGTGGCTCCCAGCCCCTCTCTGGAGATGCCTTCTCTTAACGACTCTGTTGTGGGGCCAGGAGCTGCTGTTGTCTTTTCTCTCCAAAACAAAGGCAACTGGATTTTATCTCCGGGGAGAATCTGGCTTTTGTGAGATGCAGAAAGCCTCTGCCCCCGGGCAGGGAGGGATGAGGCTGGGGGGGCTGAAAGGCACCCGGCTCCTGCCTCCCCCACCTGGCACTGCTCCTCTGCCTGCTTCTGCCTGCCATACCCCATGTCCTACACCCTGCGCACCGTGTCCTTGTCCCATGCCTGTGCCCCGTGTGCACCACCGGTGCCCAGGCAGCGAAGGGGAGGAAAGGGCCCCCATTGGCCAGCGGGCAGGGAAAGGGGGCCCATGGGCACCCACACGTGAGGGCACCCACACGTGAGGGCACCCTGTGCTGCTTCCCGGGCATGGGCTGAGGCAGGGGCCTGTCCTCTCTCGCAGAGGGATCCGAACACCGGCAGTTCCTGCATCCCTGGACACTGCACACACATAGATGTAGGCACGCACCCAACCCTCCCCACTTCCATGTCTGCACACCCCCCCATCCATGCACAAGCCCCTGCACACACACCTTCCTGTGCACATACACACACACGCCCATGTATGCACACTTGCACCACCCTGCACACACACATAGACACCCCTCTGCACACACACCTCAGGTCAGGCACACCCCCCCCCCCAGAAACTCACTCCCCCACCCCATGCATGCATCTACCCCCCCAGCCATGCACACCCACTACATCCCGCACACAACCCTCATGCACACATGTGCACCCCCCACGCACACCCCTTCCATGCACACACATCCCCGTGCCCGCATACACCACCATCCTGCCACCTACATCCCCGTTTACACACGCACAGCCATGCGCACCCCCATGCACACCCGGGCTCTCTCCCTGCACCGGGCAGAGCTGATCCGCCAGCCCCAGCACTGGCTGTGGGCCCTGTGCTCCAGCCGGGGAGGCTAAGCTGGGGGTCCCAGCGAGGGCGGGCGGGGGGCTGCCCTGCTGCGGCCCCCTCTCCAGCGCGCAACACTGCGCTCGCCCGGCCATGGTCGGCGGCGGGGGAAGCCGGGCTGCGAGCCCCATCTCCTGGCCAGCGGGAGCAGCTCCGCACAGGGCGTGCAGAATTGGGACAGGACGGGTAGCCCCCCCGCTCGCCCCCCCCGCCGCACACCCACGCCTTTTCGGCCCGTCACAGTGGCGTTCGCGGCAGGCGGGTCCTGGGACTGTGTTGGAGGGGTGGCAAACTCGGCTGGGAAAAATGATCTGCGGCACCGAAATGTATCCTGGCTCCGCTCTCCATCCCATCACCCTCACAGATGGATGGGGCTGGGAGTGGGGCAGGGCGGGGGATTTGGTCTGCAGGGCTGCATAGTGTCCCAATGTGGATCCCGCTTGGACCCACTCAGGGTGATGGGGCCCAGCACGGGGAGGGTACCCCATGGGCATGGGAGCCTGGCGAACCTGACTGTACCTTGGGTGGATGGAGCAAAGCCCAGTGAAGGCTCAGCCTCGCTGCCCAAGGCTGGGGCCCTGTACACCCCCCTTAGCTGGGGATGGGGGGGCAGCATGTGTGCCTGAGGGCTGGGGGAGCAGGGAAGTCCCCAAGAGCGGCTGTAGCACCCAGCCGGGCACCCTGGAGCCCTGTCCCTCGGGGACTATCCCTGTACTGCACATGGCTGCTGGGGTGATGGGTCTCCAGTTGGCCCCAGCCCAGCAACAGCTCTTTCACACAGAGCAGAGAAGCTCAGCAGTGATGGCTCCTGTCCCCAACAGCTTGTGGTGGGGGTCCTGCCCCCCACCCACTGCCCTTGTGTGTCTTGGGCTTGCTCCTGCTCTGCCTGTCCTTGGGGCCCCCCCCCCCAAGGTTCACGGGAGCCATGGGAGCAGCAAAGCAGGGGGGCTGCAGGGTGGGGGACTTGGGAGGCCAGGGCCACCCCGGCACAGGGAGCAGACCCCCGCGGCAGAGACAAAAACCCCAGGGCTGCCTCTGCAGGCAGATGTGGGCAGCCCCGCCTGCCTGCAAGCACTGAGCTGCAGGCACGGTGCTGCTGGTGCTGCCAGCACAGAGCTGGGCTGAGCCCCGCTGGCTGCCCCAGCTCTCCGCTGCTCCATCCCCATCGGTTTCAAGCCCCGCAAGCTGCTTCCTGGGGGAAGGGACCCCCGGCAAACCCTCCGGGCAGGATCCTCTCCTCTCCTCTCCTCTCCTCTCCTCTCCTCTCCTCTCCTCTCCTCTCCTCTCCTCTCCTCTCCTCTCCTCTCCTCTCCTCTCCTCTCCTCTCCTCTCCTCTCCTCTCCTCTCCTCTCCTTCCCCGCCCCGGGCCGCACTCCCCACCCCCCCGGCCCGGGCGGGCCAGCCCTCCCCCGCCGCCG
>NW_008796044.1:9295811-9296143 GCF_000699145.1 Aptenodytes forsteri | reverse complement strand
CCACGAGTCCTGTGGGACCCGCGTGGGCCACAGCTCCCTCTGCATTTGGGTCTGGGGCTCCCGGCCCGCTGGTCATGACCCCCCCATCTCCCCCGGGGAGAGCGAGCAGGAGCCCCCAGCATGGGGCCATGCTCCCTTCTGCATTGCTGCAGCAGCAGGGAGCTGACATGGCAGGAGCCGGGGCTGTGCATCGGGGGCCATGCATCGGGTGACAGGGAGCAGGGGGACAGGGCTGCTCCCGTGGGGGGAGCACGCCACCCTGTGCACAGGGACCATGGCCTCCAGAGGGAGCCCACAGTGCCGTGCGGCTCCGCAGCCACCGGCCTGACTGG
>NW_008796044.1:9294829-9295735 GCF_000699145.1 Aptenodytes forsteri | reverse complement strand
CAGCGCGGAGGCCCCTGTATGAGGCTGCCGGCCGGCCGCGCTCCCTGCTGCAGACAAAGCCCTGCGCAGCGACAGCAGGGCCGGCCCGTGCTGCCCGCTGTGCTGCACATCCGGGCATGAGCACGGCGGCGGCCGGGGTGCCATTTGCCTGCTCCTCTGCCGGAAGAGAGGGGCCGGGGAAGGGCCCTTCCTGCGGGTGCTGGCTGCGGCATGGGGAGAGGTGACACAGCAGATGGGGAGTGCATCTGAGGGCATCCCGCCGCCGCCCCCGCCCCGCTCCTCCCTAAGCCAGTAACCACACTGCTGCGGGGAGCACCAACGGGATCACCGCGGGGCCCATTGGGGAGGGGTCCTCCGGTGCCGCTGGCAGGGATGTGCTGGGGGGGGCAGTGGGATGTGCCTGGGGGTGCCCCAAGCCACCTGGGCACTGCTGCCCAGTGGTACAGCCCCTGCCCACCAGTGTCCTGTGGGGCTGTGCTGTGCCACGTGCCCACGAGCAGAGGGCTCAGTCCCCAGTGGGTGGCACCCAGGGGGGACCAGGCCAGGCACGGGGCCAGTGCCCAGGCTGGGACGTGCCCTGCCAGCAGCCCCGTCTCTCCCTGCCCAGCCAGCATTAAGGGGACAAATCAGCAGAGCGAGGGCAGCTGGCGATGGTCGGGGGCCAGGTTGGGGACAGTCCTAAATCTCTCCCCAGGTCAGCCCTCACTCGCTGGGTCTCGGGCACCAGGCTATGCAGAGAGAGACATGGGGCGCTCCCGCCCTGCACAGGGCCCTGCCCGCCCCTGGGGGGTTATAAATAAACCATTAGCTTTATTTTGGGAACGTGGCGGAAACGTGTGTGGCAGGTTGCTCCAAAGAGAAAGCAGGAAAGTTGGCTGCCGGGCCCCCAACCGGGGGGGCCGGGGG
>NW_008796044.1:9293055-9293808 GCF_000699145.1 Aptenodytes forsteri | reverse complement strand
CGGCCGCTGCAGCCAGAGTTGATCCTGGGTAGACTGGCTGTGCCGGGGGTATTTCCCCGTTTGGGGGGAAACAGAGGCACCCCAGCCACACTGGGTGCTGCCTCATCTCTGTGCGAGTGGGGAGGACCGCATAGACGCTAGGCCTTGGTGCTGAGTTCATGCAGCACTGGGCACAGCGTGGTCCCAGCTCCCACGTGTCACCGCAGCATGTGGGCACCGGGCGAGATGGCCCGCGGCGGGTTGGGTGCCGCTGGCTGAGCCCTGGCATGGGACCTCAGAGGTACAAACATGTCATGAGCAAAACCTCCGACCATGGCGCTTCCTGCCAAGTCACCCCACCCTCTGTGGGTGTGCTGGAGCGGCGCGAGACTGAACATGGCAGTCTCTCTGCCGTGGCAGCACACCAGTGGTGGGACAATGGGTCGGGGACCTTGGTGTGGTCCCTCTGGGGCAGATGCTGGCAAGGAATGGTTGCCCATTGCCAGCTGCAGACAGGGCAGGAGGGAGCGCCCGGGCAGGGCCAAAGTGGCAGCGGGGGAAGCCAGGAGCCCTCGGAGGAGTTGCCAATGCAGGCAGGCAGGGAGGAGGCAGGGCGCAGGGCTGCCCGCAGGCCCCTGCCCAGCCAAGGTCCCCCCCTGCAGCCGCTCCAGGGCGGTGTTTTCGGCGGGGGAAGGCTGCACCCCGGTGGGGCAGCGAGGGCCGGGCAGCGGGTGCTGCCTGCCTGAGTGTGCAGAGAGGCTGCTCCGGGGCCCC
>NW_008796044.1:9284872-9290421 GCF_000699145.1 Aptenodytes forsteri | reverse complement strand
GGGGTCGCCGGCCAGCGCGGGCTGCCACGGGGCTCTGCCGCGTACCTGTGCCCCGGCGCGGCCAGCCGCGCTTCCCCCGCGCCTTGTTCGCCCCTCAGGCGTAAGAGGCACCATCCCTCTGCCCGAGAGCAGCGGATCGCCGCAAAGTTGCGGTGGAGTTTTTTCCCCGCTGCAAGCTTGCTTTTGGGCGCGCTGGAGATAACAAGGGCAGGAGGAGAGCTTTCCCCTCTCCTGCCTGCTCCGGCTTTAACGCTGTCAGACGGCTCTCTTTGTCTGGCGTGGCTTGAGGTACCCAAGCTGTGAGACTTTGGCGATGGCCAGGGAAGGGCTGTGTCATGGCCTGACAGACCTCAGGGGCAGGAAACTTTGCCCGTTATTCAGGCTGACTTGTTTTTCTTTCTAATTTCTCTCTGCACTCACAAATTCCTTTAGTCTGTTTTCTAATAGGCTTAAGAAACAAAACTGATTGAACTTTTAGAGTTCCGAAAGGAGTTCGATGCATCCAACTTTTTTGTTCAATGTGTTTTTGAATGCAAGTATAATTTTTTGATTGTTTTCAGCATGATTTTTTATTTGCAGATACGTATATTTCCTGCAGTTCTTCAGTAATTTTTTTGTTTATTTCTTAAATATGTTTTTGTAAACTTACGATTCCTTACTGGAGGGTGCTCTGGGTTTTAAGTATTACTTGATGCAGGGTATGAAAATTAACTCGTGACAGCACTGACACCAAAACCATCTTGCTCTCTTTAATTTCAGTGTAGCCACTGATGCCGGACAGATGCTACTGGTGCATGCAGCATTTGGGGAGAAATCCTTTCTTTCACCTCTGTTCATCTGGGAACATGCAGTGTTCCTGCTGTGCAGTCTGGGAGGTGGGGGAGCACTTGTCACAGAGTGCCCATGGAAGGAGTGATTTCGGGAAGATACTGACAGCGGCTTAATTTGTGGCACAGTTAGGCTCAGGTCTGGGTCTGGATCACGGATCCTCTTGAGTGTTCCTTGGGAAGAATCTGGCTCCTTATGGAGACTCAGTCTTTAGTCTTTGGGGGTAAGAGGCTGCTGTCGGTCTGAGTTTTGTGCATATGCTTAGCTTTGTTTTGCAGAGCAAAGCGGGGATCTCAGCAGACATGTGCTCAGTGATGCGGTTGTGGGAGGGTCTCACTTTGTAAACAGAAGCTAGCAGAGGTACTTTCACAACACTTGCCTCTGCTATCAGTGGCTTTACAATGTGCTCCGCAGAACTGCAGCTTGTACGGTGACAAAACTGTCTTAGTGATTGAGCCTGTTATTTGAATATGCAACGAGGGGTTGACTTTTCAGTAAAACTGCCTTCCTGTCTGCTGTAGTACGATGTTAGCCTTGCTGAATTGTTCTGGTGACTTAAAAGCATAGCTGCGTTCAGAAAAAAAGTACAAAGAAGAAAAGCATTTTTTAGGCAGCCTGGGATCCTTCTCTCCTTGAGTCTTGCATTCGTCTTTTAGTAAGTAAGTGCAGGTTGTCTGAGTGGTCCTTCATTTTAGCCCTGCTGCTTGTGGGATGGGAAGACATAGGGATTTTTCTCTGTGCCAAGTTACCAATGAGACAATTAAAAATCCTTTAGTTGTTGAACATGACATAGTAGCTAGAAATAACCAGGCTTGCTCCTCAGATCATGTATTCATGTAGGCATTTAATTCTGGTCTCATTTGTATTTGGGTAACTGGAATCAACTTTTTTTGCGAGACTGCTAAAACTTAAAACAAAAAACTACCCCAAAACAACAACCACAAACCCCTGGGAGTTCTGCACTGCTGTTTTCAGGGTGGCTTGTCATAGCTGGGCTACTCTTTCAGATAGTCGCCTTTACCCAGCCTGATGATGGATGGGGCTCCTCCACCTTACAGCGAGACTTTCTCGGAGCTTTATTTCTTGAAGCTCATGGCTTTGAGTTTGCCCACTGCTGCTCAAACTTCCTGTTTCCCCAAGAGGAAAGTGTGCATGTATCTTGACTTCTGTGTCTGCCTCTTGCAAGTTTTGAATTTTTCACTAGATCATTGCGAACTGGAATGTCAGGAGTGCTTCCAGCAGAGGGGCCAGCATTTGGTTTAGTCTTTAGTGGGATGCAAAGTCCAGCATTTAAGAAATGCCCCTGGGTAGGAGGAGTGGTGGCAGGTATTGTTTTGCATGGGGATTTGTTAATAGCCCTGGCATCCCGTGCGCTCAGACATTGCCCAAACAGGGGAGAGGTTGCTCAGGTAGCATTCAGTTGTAAAGAGGGATGTGCATATTCTGAAGTGAAGTTATTTTAAGTGTCAAGTTAATCTTAGTTAAGGTTGACTGAAGCTCTCCATGCTCCCAGCAGCTACTGACAGATTTTGTGTTGGAGAGAAGGAAATTATAGCAGTGGTTCTTGGGTCTTGTTTCTGCTCCAGAAGTGACAATACAGTGACTGCTGGCAGCTGCTGGCTTACTTCCGTGTGCACATGTTGAGTTATCGCCATTTAAATTGAAATGGGTGGTCATTTTTTAATTTCTCTGTTTGTTCTTTACCATCTTCACATGAACCTGTCTTTAGCGCTTTCCTGGCCTTTGCAAGTTGTAGAGGTCCTGGACAGCGTTATGTGGAGCTGGAGGGAGAACTGGGCCCAGGCTCCAGTGCTGGGGAGGGCGGGTGCAGCCATGTAAGGTCTGAGCACCGTAGGTCTTGCTTGAACTCGGTTGCTGAGGAATTGGGGCAGGTGGACTCGTTTCTGACAGAACTCTGCTTTTTTTATGTAACTTTTGGTGCCGTATTACTTGGCTTTCACTTTGCCAGTTTGTTGGTTTTTAATTGCTACTCACAAAGTATGTTAGAGTCATTTGGTTTCCAGAGTTGAGCACTCGGAAGCACAGAGTTCTTGGATTCAAGTACGATGTGCCACTCTTGGTGTGCGTACGTTATGCAGCATACGATCCTGGGTTACGCATTCACAAGCTGTTTTTTCCATGGGACCCTGAAGGCTTCAGGCTGCAGGATGTGCAGAGCTTGCACGAGGCACTCGCTCAATGTTGCTTTTCATTCTTCTCATACTATTTTCTTGTTGTCCAGCTCCACGCTGTAGGAGTGTGATGTTCAGGTAATGGCAGCGAGGAAATGAGGTACAGGGAAATCCAGAGCCAGATCTTGCATCGCTAAGGATGGCTGCTTCCAGTGGCTGGATGTAAGGAATGAGTAAGGCATGTGTGTAGAGCTCCTGGAAGGTTTTTGCTTTACCAGAACCACGCCGTATGCAATGTGTTAAAAGTACTGAAGGCCAGCTAAGGCTAGAATTAATCCGTGATGAACTCCAGAGTTCTGTTGCAACCTGCAGCTGTGGGAGAGTACTCTCGTTATAGTGTTTGTGTCCCTGTGTGAGAGTTACTCTGGTTCTTCGGTTATTAACTGACATGTCTGGTGCCATTTCTCTCTTCGCTAAAAATAAAATAAAGGAACCAATGCCACGTGATACTTGCTACTCCTGTAAACATTTCTGAAAGAATCTCCTACTACAGACTGTTGATTTGAGGTGTAACTAACTACTGGTAACGTTATATCCCTGAGATACAATAGGCATGGCAGTGGTTTGTTTGAGCAGGGAACATAAATTTCCTTGGTCAGTTGACATCTTTCTGGTGGGGAGATTAAATTCCATTTGGCTGTCTGTGCTTCCTGCAGGCATGGTCTCCCTCTACGTGCACCTGGTGAGAACAGGCTCTCGGTGTACTACTGTCCCGGTGCGTCTGATCTTGCACACGCCCCTCTTTGCCACTTAAGATTTACACTGTTTGGAAGACCTTATTTTTTCTCAGAAAAGAGCACGTAGCTGGATCTCGCCTGGCTGTGCAGTCTGCTGGCATCCCCTGGGCCCCTGTACTGAAGTGCATTCATGTCTTGAATTGCTCTAAACTTACCCACAAAGGACTTCAGCCATGGTGGGCATCCAGAAGAATGGATATTTTCACAGTTAGGGCACTGTCCTGGGCTGTGTTACTGCTCAACCATAAATTTTCGAGGTCCTTAATGACTCTGGTGCTTTCATGATATGATAGCGTTGCATCGCCTCTTCATGGTGGTGTGCATGGGTGGGTGTTAAGATACTGCCACAGCAGGACAGTGTACCCTAGGTGTGAGGAGCAGCTTGCTTTGAGTGACGGCAGTTTTTTGAACAGTCAGTAGGGTTTAGAGCTCTCCTGCACAGCGGGTTGGATCCTGGAAGTATTTATTCTAGCATTTGGCTGTGATTGCTCTTACTCTCCTTGTTTCATTTGTATTTGTTCTCTAATCTCGTATTGCTGATTCAGTCTGTTTGTGTATGTGATGTTACAGAAAATAACGTGGTTTCTCCAGTAAATATGGATGTTCTGGCTACCTGTCGTGCAGTGTGAAATTTGAAGGATCGATGCCTTCGCAGTGCAGCTCTCTGAAGCTTAACGTGTCTGTGTGCAAATAGAAAAACCAGAGGTATTTTCTTGCAGATTGGACAGTCTTGAAGGTGAGGTTTTGCTGAATATAATGGCAGAAACCTCTGTCGTTTCTGCTTTCTATATTTAAAACTTATTTTTAAAGTTTGGGTAAGAGAGACTTTGTTCAAGCGATGTCCTGGTTAACATACTGTCCGCAGTCATAAATACTTCAAGTCTCTAGTGAAGATTGTTGCCAGAGGGGTGTAGACTTCACTCAGCTATTCAGCAGTGAAGTTCTGCGCTATACAGTGTGGCATACTTAGCACATCGCCAGCTAGTGTTACAGGGGAAAAAACGGCCAACAGTAGCAACAAAATCAGCTTTTACAAGTGCTTTTTTAGGGTGCATGCTGCCTCTCAGGGCCTGCTACCTCTGCTAACTGTCTTTGTATTTGCTTGCTGGTGATTTCTTTTGGAAAAGTATATCTCCCAGAACTTGAACCTTTATTTCTAACAAGTCTTACGTTGTTGAGGGTACAATGATTCTAGTTCTGCTGTTACAGCTTCTTCTAAGCCCTTGCTAAAATCAGTGGTAGTGGCTTGGTTTGATGCTGCAGCAGTAGTGTTTGACTTCATGCAAAACAGAAATATGTTGCCCCTGAAGTCATGGATTTGTTGATTGCCTCTTGCAGTATAGCAGCTTCTTGTTGCACCTCATTGCACCCCGTTCCCAGAAGTGGGGTTGCACTTTGTGATGTGTAACAATTATTAGTTTAGGGTTTTTTAATTTCCCCATGTTAACTGAACAAATCTGTAGCTCACTTGAAGAGGTGTCAACTCTGAATATGATTAACAAGCTACTTGAGTCCCAAGAAAAAAAAGTGGTATTTTCTGAGTTATAATTGAGACAGTATTTCTTAAAAAGACATTCTTAACTAAAAAATCAGTATTATGGGTGATGATCAACTTGCAGCCTAGTTGCTTAGACTGTACTTCTGGTTTTCTTGCCTGTGACTGATAGCTTCTTGTATATAGTAATTTTGATTGTTTTTTCAGTTATTTGCTCTGGCATTTAGAAAGGCACAGGGAATAGAAACACCTGAAGAAAGAACTCAGTCTTGGGGGGGGGGGGGCGCGGGGGGGTTT
>NW_008796044.1:9263117-9284798 GCF_000699145.1 Aptenodytes forsteri | reverse complement strand
GGGGGGGGGGGGGGGGGGGGGGGGGGGGGGGGGGGGGGGGGGGGGGGGGGGGGGGCTTGTCCTGGGAGTTTAAAAAAAACAAACCAAGTTAATGCCATTTTTAATACCAGAAAAATGACCTATGTTTTTTTCTGTCTGCACAGAGCCATCTGTGCCATGCCGTGCAGTCTTCGTTCAGTAAAATGGGAGTTAAATCCTTTAAGGTGGTTAAGGCATTGCCAGGATTTCCAAGTTAATGGGTGGAAAAGGTCTGTAAGGGTCTGCTTTGAATTTAAGCAGCAATTTTCAACCTCTTGTTTTGTGGACCCCTAAACACTTCCCAGGTGCAGACTCTTGTCTAGTGAATTTAGACTTATCAACAATAGCCTTGCTTGCTTTCATATAATTTCATGGCATCAGAGTATTCTTCTGCGGCCATGAGTTTGCAGACTGCTGAGTTACAGAGCACGTTGCAAATGTTAGTTGCAGCATCTGACCTGTGTGAATTTTGTGTTGAGTCAAGTGTAACGTTGCATTTGTGCTGCGGGTCCGTGCTGGAGCAGGCAGGGGTGCCATCCTCTGCCCGACTTGATGCTGTCATGTGTTGCAAGAATGCTTGGTAAAAGTTGCGGTTTGCTTTGCTGAAATAGTTATTGAAGCTTAAATGTTACTTCAGGGTGCGTTGGCGTGAGGGCGGTGTTACCGGTTAAGGTCAAGCGGGTGTTGGAAACTGCAAGGTGTGGTGACATCAAAGAAATGGCTTGGCGTTAGTGCAGAGGGTTTAGGGCTTTTTGGTGTGCTGTGGGACCTGACTGTGACTGGTCACCAGCATTGCTGTACCACTGCTCTCTGGGGAGGGCTGCAAAGAGCAATTCATGGTTTAAGCCTGTGAGAAGGTCAGAGTCAGGTGCAGGTAGCGTGTCCTGTGCTTTTTAGGTTTGGAGATGCTCCAGCATAGTCCTTGCAGTTGTGCCTGCAGATTATAGGGGCCTCCTTGCTAAGTTTGCAAGGTTTGCTGGTGGTGCAGGAACCAGGATGCCAGCGGGAGCGTTACCGAGGACACGTGCAGGGCACAGGTGTGTATTTGGGCTCCCTCAGGAACATGTCACGCTCCTCCCAGCAGGTAGCTGCAGCAAGGGAGCTGAATGGTAGCATGAGGGAGTTTGGCATGCCTACAGAGTTGTGGTGCTGTGCAGAGGCAGACTGGAAGGTGGAGAATTGGATGTGCCATTGGTCCAGTCCTGGGTGGGAGCACAGGCGTCGCTTTGGCTGATCTGAGTGGGTGCTCCTGACTCCAGTGCCCAGAAGAGGGGAAGATGCTGCTGCGTGTTGGAGGCAGAGGCTGACACCCCTGGCAGGTGTCAGCTGAAGTTCTCTGTTCTTGTTAAATTAAAAATGTTTCACTGTGGATACTCACAGTAGCTTTGCAGCAGTGATTAAATGTGCAACAGAGGTAAAGATGGACTTCATGCGCACCCATCTCGTGTGTCCAAAAGTGTTGATGAAGCCAGGAGAGATTTCAGTAGTGTGCTTTGCCTCTATTGAAGGATGGAAAAGCATTCATTAAAGCTGACATGCTGACTTTCTGTGGTTACCGTTAAGATTGCATCAAGATTTATCTCATCTGGGTCTTTGGAAGAATGGTGAAAAGAAATTGGGAGAAAAGTCCTTGTGTATCATCTCTCTTTCCCAGCACTTGTGAGGGCAGGCTGGGCCTGGCCGGGCACCTTCACTTCTGTCTCTAGCGTAGCCTGAGCAGCAGTTTTGTACCAAGCTGACCTGCTCAGCTTGTTGCCCAGTCTGGTTGTGGCCTCAGCAGTGACGAAGCTGCGCAATCCACAAGCGAATGGCTTGTCTGGCAGCCAGCAGCATTGTCCTGCTGCCTCTTCGGGGCTGAGTTGCTGCCGTGGCTCTGTGCGAAGCAGCAGGTCTGCAGGTGGAAGGGGTTCTGCTTGTGATGTGTGTGGCATCGGGGAAAGGAGCGGTTCGGTAGTGCTGTCGGTGGCTGAACCACAGGGAAAGGGCAGCATGTCTCCAGTCCTGGAGGCTTCTCCATGTCCCTCTCCATCCTCTTCCTCGTGGAGTGCTGGGGTGGGGAGCAGCAGGTAGGGTTGCCAAGCAAAGCTTTGTGTGAGTTCTTGATAAGGAACTTGTTCTGTGGGTTACATACGGTATTGGACAGCTGTGAATGCTGCTGGAGATGGCACATTCACACTGCTGTTGTCTTCAGAAAAAACCCAGTTTCATAGGTAATAAAATAGCAGTGTAACTTGTATTAACTTTCAGACACTCATCAGAACTAATGCACTGGGGACTCATTTTTCATTGTCAGACATGCAGAATTTTACTTTTGTGTGTGAGAAACCAGAAGTGTTGAGTTGGATAGAGCAATCCAACACAGTGCTGCATACTAGCCAAAGGATGGGCTGTCTTTTGGTTTGGTATTTTTTACGAAAAAGTGAACAGAGAATTCCTTGCACAGTAGTATCTCAGCACCCTGGAAACCTCCAGCTTCTTTTTTCAGCTTCTGTAGGGCCTCCAGTGCTGAGCATGCAGCGAGGCTCTCGCCCTGAGCCCTGCTTGAAGCTTCAGTGTTCCTCTTGTTTTAGAGGAGTGTATTCATGAATTTCCCTCCCACTGTTGGTGGAAAGAGAGAAACCTGCCTGTTGCCTAATGCGAAAAGGGCGAGGAGCAGGGTGGTTATCTCCCTTTTAATAGTTCCTCCGTTTGCCCTGATGTTACTTTGTTGTTTGGTTTTCCCAAGCACCTGTTCAGACTTCTTACTATTCTGGCTAATGTGGCGACTGCCCACAGATTTCTAAATAGCAGTAGTGAAACAAGTCAGGTTCCTCTTAATTTTAATTGGCTGTCCTCTCACAGTACGCACGTGAGTATGTTTAGGAAGCTGGATTCACAACATAAGGGTTAGGAAGCCTGTCTGAAGTGTTAAGTTTTCAGGACCTCATGACTGAAGCACGAACCTTCCTCAGGGCATGACTCGAAGTGTGGATATCAAGAAATAAATAAGCGCAAGATAAGTTTATTGCGCTGCTAGTATTCAAAAACTCGGATTTCATTTTTAGTAGGGATTCAGCAAAAGCAGTTGACATTTTAAATGCAAATTA
This sequence comes from Aptenodytes forsteri, assembly GCF_000699145.1. Classification (NCBI taxonomy): domain Eukaryota; kingdom Metazoa; phylum Chordata; class Aves; order Sphenisciformes; family Spheniscidae; genus Aptenodytes; species Aptenodytes forsteri. Next base: position 9,281,694 of record NW_008796044.1, on the reverse strand, counting down.
AAACTTAATTTTATGTGAACAGAACATCTAATTTTTTTGTTTGTTTGTTTTGGAAAAATGGTTCAATTGGGCAGGGGGGATTTGCGTGCTGAATACCACCTCGTTTTGAGGAGGTTATGGTCTTGCGTAAGTGGCATCTTTGCATTTGGACTAACAAAGTGGGATTGTACCTTCTCCTGTGGGTGAATTGTAATTTCTGCAGAAGATTAAATTTGCAAGCCCCAGTTAAATGTTTGTTGCTTTTGAAGAAGCCCATGGAATTAAAAAAAAAACACCTAAAAAACAACTAAACCAAAGCAACCAACAAGCAAGCGTTAGTAGTTACACATTTAATTCAACCCAAACTCCCAATTTTTAGCTGTTAAGGTTCTAATATGGTACTCACTCTTTGTGTACATGTGTACATGTTGTTCTCTAGTACTGCTTCATTCTGGTTACAGCTTAAGCTGTAATGGATACAGTTTACATATATAAATTAGAATAGCCAAATTTCCTTTTGCACAGTTTGAATCTGTTTTTTATTTTGTGGATTTAGAAACTTCATTTCTGAAAACGAACATTACATTTATCAGATGTCTTCCTTGTGAACAATTTGTTTTGATAATATAAAGGAGCACAAAAGTAAGGCTGAAAAGGGGGCAGATCTGATGACCTGATTTCAGTTTGGGATTTTTTGCTAGTTCTCTGACATAAAAAGATATTTGTTGATATTTGTCCTTTGTGAGACTTAGCAAAGTTCTGGTAAGGTCTGTGGTTCCTCTCTTGCTGGAAACAATTAGTGCTGATTAAAAGAGCCAGATTTAAAGACAATTTGGTTTATCATTTAAGATGTATGCAGCTAAGAAAGCATGAGAGTTTTTCCTCCGTTTCAGGCTCCTGGCAGTGGTTTGAAATCTTCTGTATGTTTGTGTGTCTGTGGATTTCCCTCCACCAGAAATCCGGCTGAGATCGTACCCCTTCTCTCCCACTTCCTCCTCCTGCCTTCCTCAAATCTTGCTGTCAGGTGCATTACTGGTGGTTAGGATGCTGAAGTGCCAAAGGTTTCTGTCATGCTGCTGTTCTATCCAATCCATAAGGAAAATGATCTCCATTAAGAAAGCAGTGAAACAGAGATGCTCTTAACCAGTTATCTTGGTGCCTGAGGCTTTGGTGTTCTCACATCAGTACGTTCTTTATTTAAAAACCATACGTTTATAACTCCTGAACTTGATACAGATGCTTCAGGATATATGAATTACCCAATGTAGTGCAATCAGCTCTGTCTATTTTAACCTTTCACGGTAGTTCATATGTACATAGCACCCTTTGCGTTTGTAGGCTGCCACAGCCTGGAAAAGGGTACTAAAAACTAGCCAAAGACAACAAATGTCCACAAGCGTGTAGATAACAGAAGTTTGGCTTGTATCACAATCTCTGCTGTATTTTTTGCTGGTGAATATTTAATTAGTGAGTATTTAACACTTCTGTGTGATAATGGTCCCAGATAAGAGGTAGTATGCTTTTTCAGACACGAGTGTAGGGCAGACGCCTGTTTTGCTTTTCGCTACAGTGCTGAAGCCGAAGGAAGACTGGAGCGGTGGGGGGACAAAGAGCACGTCCCCTGGTCCCTAGCAGCGCAGGCTGCCTGTGGGTTTCCAGTAGGCTTCTCTGACTTCTGTGTTTGACTTGAAGCTTGCCATAAAGTTACATGCCAGTGTGGTGATGCTTCTGGTGAGGGAGGTGATGGTTTCAGCAGATATGCCATGCAGGTGTTGTGGTTTGGCTGGGTTTTCTTAAATACTTACTCTGGTTGGGCTTACCCTTTTCCCTGTGCAGGGATTTATTCCTGTAAGTTTTCTCATAGCGGAGCGCAGAGGGCTGCTGCTCTGCCTGCACGAGTGCAGGTTCAGCATTGCAGCCTCTCTCTGTAAAGGCTTAAAGCTTGTACACTTTGTAATGCTACTTTGTATGGAGGAAACTTTGATGACCTCTTTTGGTTGGCTTCAAATACTTCTCAAGCTATGAAGTAGATATAATTTAATTTTCTTTCCATTTTATGTTTTTTCGACCGATTTGGTTTTGATTTCAGAAAAGCTTCTTTAAAACAAGAGTCTTTGCTAATGAGAATTTATTTTTTGGCTTTCATCACAAGCAGTTACTAATTTCAGTTCTTGATGTTGCTTCAGTGTTGTTCTTAATCTCATCTCCTTTTTATCTTTCCATGCAACATTCACAAGCAAAGATTATTTCCTGTTGTCTTTATTTCTTCATTTCTTAGTGCATGAGTGTTGGAGCTGAGTGAAATAATGAACTGTGGATCACTTAGACTCTAATGAGAATTTATTTTTTGGCTTTCATCACAAGCAGTTACTAATTTCAGTTCTTGATGTTGCTTCAGTGTTGTTCTTAATCTCATCTCCTTTTTATCTTTCCATGCAACATTCACAAGCAAAGATTATTTCCCAATTCCTGTTGTCTTTATTTCTTCATTTCTTAGTGCATGAGTGTTGGAGCTGAGTGAAATAATGAACTGTGGATCACTTAGACTTCTTTCCACCCTTCCACCCTTCCATCCTTAAGAGCAGGATGGTGGTAGGAGTTGTACTTTTAATATCTTTGACTGTCAGCAGCAGTATGAGAGTTGCAGCCATCACTACTTCGTTTCTGTGACCGGAGCTAAAGGATCTGAACCCCCCCGTAATAGGAGCTGTATGGACTTGGGACAGAAGGATAAGCCTGAGCTCAGAGGAATGAGGTTGAAGCGGCTCTGCTTTGTCTTAAACTGTAAGTTAACTCAATGAGGTTGAACCTTAGCTGGAGGGAAGCACCATCTTGTGAAAACTTCTGGGATAGCTTCAGCAATGCCCTTCCAGGCTAGTTCTGGGAGTGCTTTTAATAGAATTTGCCCTAGTTGCTGCCCCTCCTTTGCGAGGGCAGAGGGTGAGTAACCTGTTGTGTGATGGTGAAATGGCAGGAGTTGGGAGTGTCGTGTCCTAGGCATGGCGCAACTGTGACACCAACCGTGTGGTTGGTTGTGTTAATGGATACTACTTCAAGCAGACTGTCTGGCCCAGGCTAATCCAGGTGCCTTCAAATGTCATGTCTCCCTCAAGTTTGCTTTGTCAGTTTGTTGGGTTTTTTTTCCCCCTGGTACGAAGAGCTGTTGATCTTCAGCCAGGTCAGCCATATCTGGGAGTGGGTTGGTGGCTCGTAGGAATTAGGTGAACTCCTTGTCATCTCATTCTGTTCAGGAAAAAACTAATGATCATTGAACTTTAAGGAAGAAAAAAGGTGGTGGTGGGGAAGACAGTGGACTGACCCTCACCAGACTTCCTGTTCTAACTAATAAGAAGTAGGTATTGGGAACAGCTTGTTTGCAATCCTAGGGGTGGATGGGCTGCAGGGAGAGGCACGAGAGTTGCTGCCCCAGGAATGAGAAGATTTGAAGAGAGCACTGGAAGCTTATGGGGCAGAGTTGTTGCTGCCTCCTGCCCCTGGCGCTGATGTATGCACTGGCTTGTGTGCGGGGTGTGACTTACCTGGCAGCTACTAGTGTGGTGAGATCTGCTCACGAGATATCCCATGCTCCTGCTGCAGGGCCCTGGGCAGGTATCTGCTGAGCTTCTGCCCGCATGCTCAGCAGAAAAGGCTATTAGTATTGTTGTTTATACTGTATTGTTTAATTATCATTTGGATGTGCCTCCTCCTTTTATTTTCTTTCTTGGCTTTAATTCTGTCCACTTCTTGCCTGAAACAGGCTTGGCAGGATCTTCATCCATTATTCTTGGGGATCAGTGGCTTCCTTCTTTATTTTCTCCATCCTTCTCACACACAGTCCCTTTTGCTGCCCCAGCCTTTCTCCGAAAGCATGTTCTATTCCTTGCTTCGTTGAATGATGTCATGTTTATAAATAAGTCAGGAATAAACTATAACAGGGCTATTTTGGCCAAGCATTTCCATGATGGCTTTCCAAAGCAGGTCTGAATTTGAAGCGTGCAGGGCTACGACGGCTGCAGCTCAGTGCTTGGACTCTGGACAGCTAGGCTCTTTGGGTACATGATACTGAAAATCTTGGCCTGTAACAATATATATATCTGCCCCTTTGGTGCAGTTTGGTCTTGTGCCTCTGCCAAGATGGTTGCATCCCCACTCACGCTGTTGGGGCACATGGGGTGTCTGCAGCCGTGCCCCGCTGTGCTGGAGATGATGGTACTGCTCTAGTTGTTACACAGAGATGACCAATGCTGCAGGAAAGGTGCACCCCGTGGCTTTCAGCATATGTGTGTATTTGTGGACTTGTGCTTTGTGCCACTTCGTCCAGGAAGATTAATGGATTGAACAGCAGCTTCAAGTGATGTAGCCAAGAGTGGTTACTGGACAAGTGTTATTTTTGTCACTTTTTAATGATATGGTTATTTTAAAGGGAAGAAGATTGGAGACAGTTGAGGACCGACAGTATGTGTACAATAATAAAATCACTTAGAAATGTAAGCTTTCTTTGCTTGATTGATGATCTTAAAGGTCTTTTCCAACCTAAATGATTCAATGATTCTATGTTTCTATATGTTTCATATTTGCCTTATGGTGAGAATTTCAGGAGGGCAGAGATACTGCTTGTGTAGTTGTCTTGTCTATGAGAAAGCCTGCCTTCTCATGAAATAACCAAAAGTTGGTGCTCAGCTTCACTTAATGAATTGCAAAGACTGGTGTGTTTGGCATAGTACAAATTCAGGAGGCGGCTTTCAAGGTAGAAGTGTTTGTGTAATCCTTCTGCTGAACCTTGGCTTGTGACCCCTTCCTCAGTGATCAGTGGTCATTTGGGGTCTTGCATTGGTGGAGAGGGTTTGATTAAAAACTTCTGCAAGATACATTCTTGTTCTCTACAAAAATAGCACAAAGTGATCTGAAATACTGTATATAGTCTACAGTTTAGGCTGTAGCTTGTCCCATCTGAACAGCGAATTAATGCCAAACAGTTGATAACAGAGTAGACAGTACTCCCTTTAGGAGAACAACAATACAAAAACGGTGATGTTGCTCACCGACGGAGCAACGCACTGTCCTTCCCTCCTCACTAACCCAGTCTCTTACCTGCTTTGAATTTCTTCGGTGTATCTTCACTGGAGTTACAACATGGTAGCTACCTGGTATGCAGTGGCTTGCAAGTTTCGTTGTTATTTAAACACTTGAACATTTCCATGCTCTGTAGGTAAACAGTACTCTGACCACATGTAGGGATTACATCTGAACTTCATTGTGTTTAAAAAAACTTGGGCTTTCCCTAGCTCACAGAAAAGTCACCATTACTGCAGGGCTGAATTTTTGGCCATCGGGATACATTAGGAGTTTGATCTTGGCATAGTAAATGTTAATTGTAATAGGAATGAAATTTGTTGTATTCTGACCCAAGAAATACATGCTTTGGGGGCTGTAATTCTGACATCACGCAGCAGAATTTAAAGGAAGAGACTTACTGTACCTGGAAATGATAATAACTGCTGCTTTCACTCCTCTGCTAGTTTTTGGTTTTGTTTTGGTTTTTTTTTTAACGTGAAGGCATCTCTGGCCTGGTGGTGGGGATTTAGGGGGAGTGGAGAGAAAGTAGTGCAAGACAGTGACCTGCTGCAGTGTGTCCTGTCGCAGGGCTCTTCCTCGGGGCATCAGAACATGGTGTGCTTCCTGATCTGCCTCTTCGACCCACTGGTGCGGCCTTTGTGGTGGGTGATGATGAGGCCAACATCTGACTGCAGGTGCCGAAGGGAGAGAGCAAACTGGGGAGGAATGAGAATAGCTGCGGAAAGAGAGGTAACTGTTTAAGCATTGTCTGAATAGTTTCTTGAAAGCCAGGTTTTCATCAGGCATCTGTGTGGGGTATTAGAGGGTGACAAAGAGTTGATTTAAATGCAGACTTGCCTCTAGGCAGGGGTTGTGGCTGTCCCTCAGGTGGATCAGTGTGAATGGCTTTGGCAAATCTCCAGCATAGTTTTACTGCTCTGTCCAGCTGACTGTGCTCAAGTTACAGTTGTCAGTAAGATGCGCGTACATTGTGTGTGTACTATGCACTGCATTTGAGATAATCAGTTAGTTATGATATATATATATGCACCCCATAAAGCCTAGGGTTGAAAGACATGTTAAAAAAAAAAAATCGAGGCAAAAATCACATTTACAAGAAGAACACAAGCTGGAAACGGACCAAAAAAAAGGGTTTCTGCATCTGAAAGTGCATCTGCATTTTAAAAGCACCAGCAAAGGCAGCACCTCTGGTTCCCATGCTCACAGATGCCTATTTTTGTTCCAGAAAGCCTGTGTCTGTGGCCCGGTGGTGGAACGGAGGCTGCAGCAGGGGAGTGGCAGACCCTTGCTCTGCAGCCCCCCTGCCTGGTGCTCCTTCATGTTCCCTGTTCCTGAGCTCCTGCTCAGCAATAAGTTATTGTGTGGCTTTTGATGACTGAGTGAGAAGAATTTCAGCAATGTAGTCTGTAACGTCATTACCTGCTTTTTTTCATGTAACAGAGGAGTTTATCCTTTTGTATTTTCTTTAACCACATAAAGAAAACCCATAAAACTCAACCTGAAGTGGAATATACCTTTTATTAGAGAGGTCTGTTGCGTTTTAGTTGCTAGGATGTTGAACTGTGAATTGCAAGAGACGTGCCTCAGGAAGGGTGGTGAGCAGGGCAGAGAAGCGGAGAAGGTGCGTATTTGTGCTATGACAGCTTTAATGAGGAGCATATTGCTGACGCTTATTGGCAAGAATAATACCTGCAGCACTTCTTAGAGCTTTTAAAATGCTGAACCCACCTGGGATATGGTTGTTGGCTGGTGCTGGTAAACAGGCAGGATACCCCACAGCTGGGCACAGGGACTCCTGTATCCTGTGAAAACCTATTGTACCCCGTCTTGGCTCAATTAGTCACTACGCCAGTAAGCTCCTGAATCCTCTTCTTGGCAGAGGTCCTGCTGGTAGCACACTGCCCAGCCAGAAAGTGTGCATAATTAGCAAACAACATGGGATCTGCTATTCTATAGGGAGGCAGAAATGGCATTAAGCGGAGTTAGGTTTTTGTGTGCTGAAAGATTTTTACGTTCTTGTGATCACTCTGCAGCCCTGGGAAGCAGGGTGGGTTGGGTGTCTGTTTCTACAGAGTCAGTACTTGCGAGCAGGTTATGGAGACAGGCGAAGTCCGTGTTTCCATCTGTCTCCTAGAGGGGGGATGACTGCTGTTGTGCTCCCTTTCTCTTGCTCTGTAGTTTTGGGGCAGAGCAATGGCAGTTCTGTTCATATAACCTAAAAATTAGGACATAAGGGTTTTTTCTGATTGTAACTGCCTTTGTTTTCAAATACTTTGGTTTCATATACTTTATGGTGAAGCTTTTTCCTGAGCACATCTGAGAAGCAAAGAAATTAGAAGCTTGTACATACCAACTCTTTCTCTCTTTCTTTTTTTTTTTTCAATTGCTAAACATTTAATTTGCTGTTCTCATCACCTTCTTCCAGTCAGGAATATTTAATTGTCTCTTACTACTACTTTTTCTGTACACTGCAACCTTTGAAATGAACAAATTGGTGTTAGTGAAGTAATAGGGGCTAGTAGTGACTCCAGATATTTACCTGCTCAAATGTGTGAAGTTTTGAGTGCAGTCATTTACCAGAGGTCATGTTCCTTACTAAAAAATAACAAAAAAACCCTCAAACCCTGGTTTATTACTTTGTTCTTTCAGAAGGATGGAGAGAACCATCGTGTTCTTTGAAGGTGTAGGAGCCACAAAATAAAATCAGGACTTGCTTTTTAATGTAAACGTCTCTGGTGGCCAGATGTAATCTGCACACAGGGGGGAGGCAAATCTTTTTAAAAGCATCTGGAGCTTTAGTGATTTCTTGTGTTCTGGTTTTTCCCCAAAGATCCGAGCCAAGAAGAAACCTACTCCAGTGAAGTATGAAGTTGGGGATCTTGTTTGGGCCAAGTTCAACAGACGCCCATGGTGGCCATGCACAATTTGTCATGACCCAGTGCTGGACTGTCACTCAAAAATGAAAGGTACTGTATCTACTCAGACCACAAAATGGAGGCGTTGTGTATGGCAGGGTGCTGCAGTTTTTAATTTAAAAAACATTTCTGGCCCTTGAAAGCTATGAAGAAATAGACTCTACTGTGGAAGACCTGGATCTATAAAGTAGACCTAGATCAGAGAGGTGACAGGAGGAAGACAGGGCTGAGGCTGATGGAAGTGGCACAGATAGCTGTTGGACATGTAGGCTTTTCTTCCCAGAGTATAGGAAGGATGAGTAGCTGGGCTGAGCAGAAGAAAGAGCACCCTCTTGAAAAAGGGATTCAGAGAAAGAGCAGAAAAAAAGAAGGTGGATCAGGAAGGTGAGGACAGAGATGTGCGGTGGGTGGGCAAGCAGAGCTGGGAAGCCTGGAGTGTGTGAGGACACAGAGTTGGCCAGGCTTGGAGAACAGGAGGCTGGAGAGGCTGAGAAGTGGGGTAGTGCAGTGTAGCTGCTGAATGCCTGAAGGTATGGTGGGAATGTGTGAGAGGAAGTAAAATTTTTTTGGTCTTGTTTGGCGCAAGGAAGCAAGGGGCTGTTTATGGGGAAATATCGGAAAAACGTGGAGATGGAGCCACATATGTGAAAGTTTAGGGCATAGTGTGTCAGAGAGACTAAGAGCCAGCTGAGTGTGAGGGGAAGAGATGGGGGAAATAAGACAGAGCTGTGCGTGCATGAATGTAGGGGAGAGCCAGGAAGGAAGAGAGTCTTACAAGCTCAAGGCAGAGAAGTGTAGGTGAGTGATGGAGAGAACAGAGGGGAAGTGATTGTTTGGAAATTGCAGCTCATTTGAAGGCTCTCTCAGTGCTTTTAGGATCATACTAGCTGCCATGGGGAGACTGCCACAAATGGAAAGGCTTATTTATTGGTTCCTGGTTTCCCCTTCTGAATCTTTTTGTTCTGTGGGCAACGGGAAACCCCTTGAACTGGTGCCATCTGTCACTGACAGCTCTGTAGACTGGTGAGGTTGCCACTCGCCGATGTATTTCTCTCTGGTTTTTGTGGCCCTTGCCAGCCTAAGAACCAAGTGCTGAGAGTGAGTAGGCTTTTTTCCAAGTGGCTATCAGCTCAGAGCCCTCTGCTATTTCTCTAGAGACGTGAAGTAGGTTTTCCTACATTGTGCCTACGTCATCCCCAAGTCTGGTTGCTGTAGTCTTCTTACTTGCTATTTCTCTACCTTTCCCTTCATCCTTTGGGAGGCATTAATCCTGATTCTAGATAATACTGAGTGTGCTGTTTTAAATAGTCCCTTTTGAGCTCTCAAATTCATGTCGAAGATGTTGCTGGAAGATATGCGAGACATATATTCTCCCCCTGCATCCCTCCCCATGAAGTTTTGGATGGGATTTAATGTATATAGCTGTCCAGTAATCCCCTCTCAGCCTGTGTATGAGGATTTCTAACAAAGGAATTCTGCAGGGAAGAAACATGGTATTAACAAATTCCAGCAAGGTCTGATCTCCAGCTACACGATAGACTCTCCCATCATGTTTTATCTATGTTCAAACCAATAGAGCTCTGGGGAAAAATTGCATTTTCCAGTTGTGGCTTGATGTAATCTGCTCCCCTCCCCTCCCCTCCCCAATGCCACAGTGGCAGAGTGGGTGGATCTGAACTCTGGTGCTTTTGGGCAGGGGGAGCTGCCGGGTCTCTGTGTGCACCATAGGAAGCACAGTCCTCCTGCCTTGGCTCTCCTGTTGCCATGGGAATGAGCCCTTGAAAACAAGGCAGGTCGCTTCAAACTCATCACTTGTGCAAAAACCTCTTCTCCTCTTGGGTTGGAGGCATGGTGTTTTGTTTAAAGCGGTTTGCCTTTTCTTAGCAAGCTCTTGACTCAAAGATTTTTGGAGCTGGAAGATTGAGGCTCAGTGGCTTGAGTCCTGGTACTGTGAATGGCATGGATGAGGTCTGTCATCTTTGCCCTTGGTTTGATGTTGCCCTGGTCATTATTTGTCATCCTCTCAGTGGTCTCGGTCAGAATCTCAATGTCAGCATTGCTAAAGGCCAGGCTGCCGTGCTGCGCTGGCACTCCTGGAAGAGGCAGCACAAACCAAATGGGCTGCGAAGTCTAGGCTACGTGTTCAGAGGGTGAAGGTGTTCCCAGGAGAACGTGAAGCACACATTGCAGCGAAATGCAGGGAGAAGTTTATATCCCTTGTTCAAGCCTTGTTTGCTCTGTTCTGATGCCTGTAACCTGTCCTTTTTCACCAGCACATCCAGTACTGGTTCAGTTCTTGATTGTACCATGTCTGTTCAGCATTCTCACACAGAAAGCACCTTTGAAAAAATCTTTGATTGTGCCCTTATGATTGAGTTTCTTCTTGCTCTGCACCTTCGTGCCCAAGACGAGATTCTCCTTCCAACTAACATCTTGTCATGTTGCACCAGTCCTTGTAGAGCGTGCATGTATGTGCTTGCTTACTTAAATGCTGCTGTTAATGTTTTATGTCCTAAATAAGAGTTTGTTTGGTAACAAAGCATTGAATAAGGTGGGATATATCATGGTGGGGGAGGTTCAACCTGTATGAGTAAATCCTATCCAGAAGGATGTAACTTCTGGGTGTTGCCGGCACACTGTTGCCTTTTCCCAACAGTCAGGCTGACTGGACTGTTTAATCATTAATCAGGGAGTAGCGAAAAAGAAATGTCCTGCCTAGTATGTTGTGTCTCTCAAGGAAGAAAAAAAAATTGGATTTTTTTGCAGGTTTTTTTGCAGCCAAACCATACTCTTTGCACTAGGGAGATAACCCATCTTAGACCTGTTAGTCAACTGCTTGTAAGAAAAAAATATATATTCAGAAACAGAGTGTAGCAACACAGAACATAGAAAGCAGAGATCAAAGGGATCTCCCTGACTTCTGACTAGAAATCCCCAGAACTGGCATTCATGTGGGAATGTTATTGAGCAAAAAGCAGTTGAAAATTAACTGGCAAATTGCTACCGCTTTCTGTGATTCTTTGTCTGTCTTTATTCCGTTATATGCAAGGGGTTAATTCTGTTACATTTCTCAAAATAGTTTCCAATCGGAGACCGTACCGAGAGTACTATGTGGATGCCTTAGGAGAACCTTCAGAGAAAACCTGGGTTGCTGGGAAAGCTATTGTGCTCTTTGAAGGAAGACATCAGTTTGAAGAGCTGCCTGTTCTTCGGAGAAGAGGAAAGCAAAAGGAAAAAGGCTACAAACATAAGGTGAAAGATCTGTTTTCTCTAATATGTTTTTGATTCTTTGAATCTGCACAGTACAAAGTATTCCTTTATGCCTGGAATTGCACTTCGACAGCTCTCTTCTCTGGCAGTGACTGCAGCAACACAGCCAGGGAAGTGGTTCTTTGCATCCTTACAATGAGCATAGTTTATAAGCTGCCAGGAGTTTCTAGGCTCTCTTTTATGTCGGGGTGTGGCCTGCTGCTTTTATTGCCTTAGACAGCTCTGAGAGGCAGAGGAGTCAGGTCTCTGTCGGTGTGAGATGTGTTCAGCGGCACAGCCCTCTCCTGATGTCTATTACAGCACGCTTCTAAATAACTTCCTGTGCTCTCTGGCAGCCTCTTTTGGCTGGTCTGAAGCAGAGGTGGAGTTGCACGCTTCACTAGATCACTGGCTGAGATAAAGCAGTGGGGTTTCTAGCCCTGATTCAGTAATTCTCTTTATACAAACCTGTTAGGACTTATAATTTGACTTGGAAAACGCTTTGTCAGTGAGCCTGTGGGAATGAGTTTTGTGGTGCATCGCATCATCTCCGTTTCCAAACATAACAGCCTGGAGCAGTTGTAGCCAGTATAATGTAACATGACACAGGGGTCTGGTCTACGTCTTTAGGAAGGTGACTGGAGAAATTAACTTTTTAGAATTGCTGAAGTGAAGAAGTACAGAGGCTACTGCATTACTGTAAGAGAGCAGATAGTCATACCAGGCAATGGTGTCTGTTTTTTCTTTTTCTCTTTTTCCAAGAGGTTTATTAGCAGTTATGTACTTAACGTATGTTAGTGCAAAACCATTAGATTAAATGTGCTCTTGCAGATGTGAGTCCCCAGGTGTAATGCTTTCATTTGGTTTTCCTTTTCCAAGGGCATGTTCAGTATCTTCTCTAAGGACTCTTCTCCTTGTGTTCACAGCCCCCTGACAATTAGTTACATGCTCCCAAGTAACTTTTCTGGTCCTAGAAATGCTCCATGACTAGAGTCTCATCCTATATGTAAATAGCAGCACCAGTGTGGCAGCAGCAAAGGGAATCGGATGTTTATTGCTTGCATAAATGTCCAGGTTTGCATCCCTGGAAGCCAAGATCTGATGCAAAGCTGAGAGTATTTGGCTGCTTTGCTACCAGGCTTCATAAAACTTTAGTCTGCTGAGATGAAATTTTGTTGGTGTGGGTGTGTTTTTAAAGGGAAAGTGTTAGAAATTTGAGTTGTTCCTCCTGCCTTGGAATTGGTTTTGATTTTAGGAGCAGTTGTGAAGCCTTTGTTTTGCTGTTGTGCAGCCAAGAACAGCACACACAGATAAGAAACAAGTTTCTTGCTCTTTTTAGATGGTAGCAGAGGTTCCTGTCCAGTGTGGAGAGTGCTTTTCTTTTTTAGGCTAAAGGTACAGAGTTAAAGCTGGGAGAGTTCTAGGTAATGGATGTCTTAAATTTGTTAGAGTATATTTTAGATGTGTGTCTGGATCTCATGTTTGTACCAAGATGAGTTGATGGAGAGGGAGGGTTGAATTGTGCTCTGAGTTCAAGGGATGCAGGAAGAATCAAGAATGAGCAAAGCAAACATGTCTGCTCAAATGCTTTAAGGAAAATGATGCTGCATTTGCCTTGAGAGGCTTGTTGGCTGTCGCTTTGCATTTCTGTGCCAGGAATCCATACCATATGCATTCCCCTTTACAGGCTGTTGTGTTCAGGGTGTGCTGGGATGCCAGGACATCTGGTTCCTGGGAGACCTGTGCTTGCAGGCACCTTTTTTTCTGTTTTGGGAATGCACGGGGATTTTTATTAGGCTCAGCAGGAGTGCAGGGTACTTACCCAGGAGAAGTATTTTCTCTGTCTGCTAGGCACAGTCTCTGAGCATACATGTGATTGTCTTAAAGATGCAAAGTCCTGGATTGTCAGTGTGTTCTGTGCCTTGTGCGTCTCTATCTCACTTTTATCTTGTTGCTTACCCCATCAAATTTTTCTTTTTCTTTTTTTGTCTCCTCCAACTTTAAGGTTCCTCAGAGATTTATGGCTAAATGGGAAGTCAGCGTTGGACAGGCAGAAGACATTCTTCTCGGGGGACCAGAGGATCAAAAATGCAGCCAGAACTCTATCGAGCTGGACAGCGAGAAGGAATTGCAGTTGGAATACTATGCCAATGGCCCTGGAGCAGAAAGGGACAGGCAGCTGAATGGCTGTTTTAAATCCTTGTCATTTGACTCCAGACACCCAGCTAGTGAAAAAGGAAAATTGCACATTAAGCCACATGTGAAAAAGAGCTCTGACAGCAGAAAAAGGACTAGAGTAAAAAAGAGCGGTGCAAGAGGGGAAGCATCTAGGGGAGAAATCAAAGAAAAAATGCCAGAGAGCATAGTTAGAAACATGATTGTTGGGGACCTACCGGATAAACACGCATCTCATGAACTTCGCCGGATTGCCAACAGTCTAACAGCATCCAGTAGCACCAGGGAAAACCATTTGCTTTCCTCCTTTGGAGAAAGACGTTTTGAAAAGACTACTTTGAAACCGGACTATGAGAATCGTAAAAGTGGTGCTCTGAAGAACATGCTCCAAGGGGATTTGTTTTCCAGCGCATCTTTGGAGAGAGAGAAGAGCTCCCTGGGCATTTTGTGCAGTTCCAAATTACAAATACACTATTCTGCATCTGATACTGGTATTGAGAAAAAGCAAACTGAATCGGATTCATCCTCTTCCCTCTCAGATGGTGGGAACAGTGATGTAGATACCATGGACCAAAGTTCAGAGAGAGCCTCTAGCGCTCTTGAAGTTAGTGATTCTTCAGATAAAGTGGAGAAGGAATTTCCTATGACGTCAAGTGGAAACATTAAGCTTTCCATGTATCTTTCTCAGAAGAGTAACAGAAGGGCCAGGAAGAAGTCATACAGAGATCGCAAACCTCTGGGAGGTTCAGTAACCAGCAGACTTGATGCTGAATTTGTGGATGGGGAGCTTGAAGTAGGCTTCTCTGATGCTGAGATGTCATTGACGGCTCTTGAGCGCTCTTCAGATGTGAGAAATGACAATCTTTCCCTAGTGAACAAGCACACTACTCCCCAAAGTGTTTCCAAGGACAGCTCCTGGCCTGCTGTTGCAAATCAAGCAATCTTAAAACCGAAAAGCATGAAATTGTCCCGAATCAGGAGCATAAAATGCAAACATAAAGAAAAAGTTGTTGGGTTGGAGCCTTCTCTTGCAGAAGAGGAGGGTGGCATGAATCGCTGCTCTTCTGATACCAAAGGTTTCTCTGGCCTTCAGAGAGATTCTCTTCAGAGAAGCGGAAAAGTTGATGGTCAGAAACTGCTAAACAACATGCATGAGAAACCCAGGGATTCTGCTGAAATAGAAACAGCTGTGGTGAAACACGTCTTGTCAGAGCTGAAGGAGCTGTCTTACCGGTCCATGAATGATGATGCTAGTGACTCTGGCACTCCAAAGGCCACAGTACCCTTACTTTTCTCTTCTGCCTCTGGTCATGGTCGTTTGCCTATTGAGCCAGATTACAAATTCAGCACCTTGTTAATGATGTTGAAGGATATGCATGACAGTAAGACAAAAGAGCAGCAACTGATGACTGGTCAAAATATAGTCCCATTTCGAAATACCAGCACAGCTGATGGTTCTGGAAGCAATTCTGCGAGTGGTCTGAAGTCCTTGTCTATTGTAGGTCCCCCATATAAAATAGAAAAAAATGGAGATTGTGCCCAGGAAACAGTAAAACCAAACTCAGCTATAAGCAACTCCTCATTTTCACGCAATCTTCCAACCAAGTTGACGGGGATTGGTACTAGTAAAAGGGAGCCCGCGAGTACTGCTGTTTCTGGGACAAACGGCACAAATTGCGTGTCCAAACGCAACTGTTCAAAATCTAAGCAGTCATCAAAGCTTGGAGATAAAACAGTTTCAAACAGAAAGGACTTAAAACCAGGAGGGCCAAGTAAGTTGTTAAGTCGGTTATCCAAAGATTCAGGAGAACATGCATTCTGCGTTCACGGTTCGGTTACCGGTCCTCTAGGTAATGAAGCAGAAGATACTGAGAGGAAAGAGTCTGTTGATTTAACAGAACATTCAACTGATGAAGACTCTGCCTGTTTATCTGATGACAATTTAGATCGTATTGGAAGGAGACCTGAAGCTGGTAGAAATATTGAGAGCTGCACTTCTGCTGAAACTGGGGAGAGTCCAGACTTGGATTCAGAGGCAAATAGTGAGAGCTCTCTTGGTGATGAGTCTAATGATGTAAATCACGTAGCACCCAAAAAGCGATGGCAGCGTTTTAACCAAAGCAGTGCTAGATCTAATAAGCACATCAGTAGATCTAGGGAACAAGGAAACTTGGAGAGTGCCTTTGGCCTGAATTCTCGTGGCTTTTCACTGAAGGGAAATGAGTGCTTGGGACGTAGGCATTCCCCTCATTCAAAGGTGCTTGAGGGAGACCTGACAGATCAGGACTATGAGAATCATTTAGACTTAGTTGAGAAACGTTTGAATGTATGTGGTAAGCCAAACAACAGTGTGATGGACTCAGAAACAGAGCTTGGCAACTTTGCTCCCCAGTCTGAATTCTCTGCACAAGGTAAGGGAGCTGGACTTGCGCCAGAGTGTGTATTTGTATACATTTTATACTTTTTCATTTAAAGCATAAGTTATGGAACTTGGGGTGTTTGACAACATGGAGATGTATACCTCTGAGCTGAAGAAACTGTGATACCTTGGTCTGGGGTTCTCTGTAAGCACGGAGAACAAAAGGCAGAGCAGTTACGGGATTTTGCTTAGCTTTTTGGTCAGAAAGTTTAAATACATTACAAATTACTAGTTCCTCCACAGTGAAAGGTAAAATAAGCATCCTTCTGAGTTTGGGATTTTTTTTAAACTTATACCTTCGTAATGTGTTGCTTAGAGCCACATGTTTGGTGTTAGCTGGATAGATCAGCGCTAGAAAGTTGTGGGAAACAGCCTCAATGGCTGCTTTTTTTTTTTCTAGTGCTGTTTGACATAGAGTCTGTCTTTGGTTTGCTCTGTAGGATTTCATTGAGACAATGCATTGGGGCGTTTTTGGCGTTTCAGTGTGGAATTTTATTAGCTGCTAATAAAATGAATTGGGGAACCCCACAGATTTCCTAATTTACAGCTCTGGTGTGGCTGCCTGAGGGATGAAGGGGAGAAAAGAAGAGGGCGGAAGCTGCCAGGGAGGCTGGGCTGGAGGTGGGTCTGGAAGATGGCAGGTTAGAAGTAAGGCAGCATCACTGGAAGGGAAGTGACCTAAGAAGGAGGAGGCTTCTGAAGACCACAAGCTCAGACAGCCCTGCCTCTCCCACAGAGATGGGGACATTTGGTTAAAGCAAAAAAAAAACAAAAACAAAAACAAAAAAAAAACAAACGTGTGTGTGGAAGGAATAGGTCCAGCAGAACCACGTTCAACACATGCCATCCTCGGGCTTCTGCAAAGAATCTGGGGAAGCAAACCTTAATGAAAACAACAAAATGAAATTGTTAAATAGATTTTGCCAAACTAAATTGCTCTAGTCTGTTTGCAATATCATAAATTAATATAACTTAACAGAATTTTGAACCTGTGTGCATTTTGTCACTTATATGTTCCCTCAGTGCACGTTTTGGTGTGTGCATTTTGCTATTACTGATTGCTGGAGGTTGCCTGCATCTCTCTTTCAGTGTGGAAAAGGCAGCTCCTGGCTTAGTGGTCATAGGACCTGCCCAAGGCAAGTCACAGCAGGCACAGAAAACGAGCCCATAGGGTGTAACACATGGGGTAAAAGTTGTGGTTTGAAATCATGACAAGCTCAATCATTCACTGACTCCTCTGGCTGTGGCTGCGTGTTTTTGAGGACTTAAAGTCTTCACAGAGCAGGCGAGAGGATGCACATTGTTCTGGGGCTGTTGAGGCTCTGCTGCAGGAGTGTTGCAGCCTGCCGGAGGGAGCGAGTTCTTCGTTTGCACTAAGATGCAGCTGGGTTCTCATGGCTTCATGATGGTTTTGCGATTGAAGCATCACTGTAATGTTGCTATGTGAGATGAAGATGCAAGCCTGCAGAGAGAGTTAGAGAAGAAGAGCTGCTAAGAGGTAGTAACCTTAAGAGAAGAGGAGGGAAGCGGCAGAGGAAGGCAGCAGGCTCCTGGGCAAAGTGGCACTGACAGAGAGGAGCACAAAGCTGTCCTGGTACTGCGCACAGGGGTGCAGTGAGGGCCTGGGTTTGCGTGCAAAAGTGACAGATCAGCAACTGCAGTGTAATCTAATTCCCCTGCCCTAAATAGCATGTGAGCCTTGAAGCACACCTGAAGCGTATCAATATAAATGTGCCATAGGGAGGCACTGGAGCCTCTGTGTATGAGGAGCTGTCTGGACTGCCGTAACATCCCCAGTGTGCTAGTGGTAGTGAGTAAACCTCTAATGCTGCGAAAAGCCCGTTCGTGGAAACCAGTCTTCCTTTTATATCCGGCAAGGCCAATTACATAGAAAGTAGAGAGAATGATGCTGGAAGTTAGACTAACTGCAGCTTACAGGAGAGAAGGAGTTTCCTCTGTTTGCCAGTGCTTTGAGGAGACGTGGCTAGTCCTCGGCCGCGGCAGGCAGAGTATCAGTGTAAGAGATCACAACAGATCGCAGTCACAACTGTGTAATTTCCACTAAAATCAAACTAGATAAAGTCTTCATCATAGTTGAATGGCAACATTTAGCATAATTTTGCTACAAACTTTGTGGTGCAATTTAAAGCAAATAAGGCAGAAGTGAAGGTTAGTGGAATTTGCTGACATAAAAGATTTTTATAAATAATAGTTTCGTCAGGTATGTGATTTGCCAGTGCCAGTCAGACTGCATGTGGGATTCTTGTACAGGATTTGCTGGGGGGGGGAATGCGGTTAAGCCAGCCCTTCTGGCACAGTGCTGTGCTCTGCTGCATGGCTTCGGGGCTCTAAATAGTAGCCCAGTGAGGATACTCAGCCTATAACTGGTTATGTGCTGAAATGTGTATTTCACCCAGACACCTGTGCAGTACGTTAATAGAGGCTGAAAATAGCTGTGTTTGAGAAAGTTGTTCCTTTCTTCTCTTTTGGCCAAGTCTGATGTTTTCATGCTTGTTTAGCCACAAAGCCACAATAAAGTGTAGCAATCTTGTCCAACATCCCTGTTCTAAAGTGTTGCACTGGAATGCTTTGTTATAAAATGTTTCCGTTTTAAAGAAGAAAAAGCCACCTCCTACACATGAAAAGAAACAAAGAGAATATTTACTGTTTCTTCCTAAACTTCCAGGAGACTGCAAATGTTTTTGTGACTAGGAGAAATCTTTTGACAATATTATTTAATAATTTTGAAAACTTAAACAAAAAA
>NW_008796044.1:9224556-9262973 GCF_000699145.1 Aptenodytes forsteri | reverse complement strand
GGGGGGAGGGGGGGAAGTCAGAGGTATTCCAGGAAGTGAGAAAAAGACATAAACTTGCATCATCTTGCTTTTGCAGCTTGCTGAGTAGAGATGACGTGAGCGTCAGGGCTCTTTTTTTGGAGCTTGCTGTGCGTTGGGGTGTTGAGGTGGTATAGCATGGGCAGTTAGGTTTGTACCAAGGAAATACCTGTTACTGGGTTTCCCTTGCGATGGTGCAGCATTGTGCAAACAAAGACATCTGAGCCCTGAAGAGCTTGCAGTCGCTGGCGAGGACTGTTCACTCCCTGATCTCATTGTGGAATCTATTGTTGGGAAGCAAAGGCAATAAATGGGCTTGCAGTAGCAGATGGGGAATACAAGGCTCTTGTAGTATATACAAAAATATGCCAGGGAGGAGGGGAAGGGAAGGACTTAGGCTTACGTGTTACTAGTGAAACTAGTGACTGAACTGCCTTACGGGAAGACTCTTTTCCTGTGCCCCTGCACTGAAACCAAGGGAGTTTTGGTTAACAGCAAAAGTAGCATGATGAGTCTGAGTTGCTAATGGACTTAGGTTTTGGTAAAAGTGCTGCAAGAAGGTTACATGTAGTTAGTCTAGGGGGATGCTGGGTGAAATTCCAGAAGCCTCTCAGTCAGATATTTAATGCTTTTTGATTTCTTATCTGAACTGCTTGAAGTCCCTTAGGTCCTTAAAAATCCCACCTGCCATGTCAGGATTGTGGAAAATAGGAAGCTTAAAAATTATAAGGCTGTATCAAAGAGAAAGAAGTATCAGGGCTCTTCCCACATGGAGCCTCTGGAAGAGAAGGCAGGAGCAACTGCTATCTACAGATCAAGAGGAGAATTTTGTCTTGTGATCCTCTCAGAAACACAGTCTTGAAGCTGCTTTCCTTTTTCTTAGTACATTCAGAGAGGAAACGCCTTAGAAAGCCAAGTAAACGGCTTCTGGAATATGCAGAAGAATATGATCACTTATTTGCACCCAAGAAAAAATCAAAGAAGGGCCAGGAGCAATTGCAAAAGGTGGGTGAAGGCTAACATGCTCTTCATGATTATTACCCTGAGGCTCTGGTCTGTGTGCTTTTGACGCGTTCTTGCTGGCTAAGTGTTGTTGCTGTGTGCGGTGCCATGCAGGATGAAAGCTTTCACCAACATGTTTCACTATGCTAGGTGAATTCTGTGGTGAGGACTGAATTTGAAGGAGGTCTTCCTGCACAATGCAGTCCTGACAGAGATACCCAGCGGGGGCCGAGTCCTTTGGTTTCAACTCCATCTTCAACCAAAGAGTCCCCTCCCATCCTTGAAGCAGAGTGCTCCTTCTCAGAACTAGGATCCCATTCCACTGATCAACTTCTAGAGGGACCTTCAGATTTTCCAGAGCTGGTGCTGTCTTCCTCGGATGTTTCTGAAGTTTCTGCTTCTCCAGATGCGGAAGAGAGATTCCTGAAATCGGGTAAGTGGGAGGTTGTGTGATTGTGCTCCCGTAAGTGAACATGTCACAAGTTCAGCAGAAGTTGTTGCTTTGGTCAGAGTGGAAAGGTTAGTAGCTGTTGATCTGTTAGTTTGTTTTCGCTTTGCTTCATTCAGTGACCATTACTGATGCTGGGAACAGAGAGGGGGCAGGTGCAGTGGGTGACCCAGTGAGCTGGATGAGTACACTTGTGCTTTTAGCTTTCTGTAGTGTGTGATGGTCCTCTTTTAGGTCCTGGCACCGAATACCCCTTTATCCAAATGAGGAAAGTCACAACTCCTTCTCTGAGTCCTTGCCATCTGTGCTTGCAAACAGTGGCATTCCTTTAGCTTGGAGGTCTCTTGCTGCTGTTAAAACCCTTTGGATGAACATAGCTGTGCTGAGGTTGATACGCAAAGTCTAATCTGCACAGCTCGCGGGGTGACCTTTTGCTCTCCTAGTGAGCTCAGGGAACTGTAACACAGAAATCCCTCTGGAAAAACTTTTTTTTCCTTAGAGGTTCTAAGCATCTGTAGAAATTGTCGGAGACTTGTACTAGGCAGCAAGCCAGGGCCTTAGCTTTCAGTAAGGCACAGTATACAAAGAGCAAGTGCAGTCTGATGGGCTTTTCCCCTTTCCAACAGAGTCAGTATCAGGGTCTACTTTGCAGTACGTTCATTCTCTGGTAGTCTAAAGACATGTCCAAGGTTAAAGCCCTGGTGTTCTGGCTGTGCTAACTTGGAGAGAACACTGTTCCTGTTCTAAAGGGCCTATGGTCAAAAGAATTAAACCAAGCAGACAGAAAGGGTCACTGGGAGGTCAGCCTGTTATGTTTGAGGGCAGAGCGATTGCCTTTGGGGGCTTGTGGGTGTCCGATTGAAATGGAAAGTTGAAGAGGTTTAAAGGAGGAAAAACTGGGGATGTGAACCTGAGTTTGGAGATGGCAGGAGAACAGTGCAGGGTGCAGCAGTGGGAGCAAACATCTGGTATGCAGAGGTTGCATAGCTCTACCCCCTCCTGAGAAAACGCACCTCTTGCTGAAGCACTCAGAGCCCGAGCTGTGGGCAGAGGCTTGCCTTGAGAAACATGCTGTGTTGTCCCTCCATTAGGTGTCTGATGCATAAGCAGTGCATGCAGAGGTGTGTGTCACAGAAAGGACGCAGCCGAGGCTGATGAAGCAAGCAGATGAACAGGGTAGGATGGGTAGCAGGCTGTTTCTGTGGAGTGTCTTGCACTTGTAGCATCATCGTTTCCTGGTCATTCTGAGCTTATACTGTTGCCAAAATTAGTGTGGATGAGCCCAGGTCTAGCAACTTGTTACCTTCTGAGTACCAGCAAAAAGCTTGAGTAGGAAATGGTGCAGGTTACGGCTAGTTTCTTTGGGGTGTCTTTTCTGAGGTGGTTTTAACTGGGAGCGTGTCCTATAGCCTGTTTACTATGCGCAGCATGAATGCTAGTGTGAGTGGCGTGGGACTGGAGGCAGGGCTGTATTTGTCAGTGGTAGGACTGCCTCATACCAGATCAAAGTGATTGGGAAATTATGATCTGAATTGCGCTGCCAGGATGTGTTACCTGCTGGCATTGACTTCATAGTCTCTCTTCTGTGGGTGGATTTCTGTATTACATATTGAGGTATGCCTGAAGGTCATGGCAGACTGAGGTCCATTTTTGTGGAAGTTGTGCAGAAACAGGTAATTGGCATCTCCGCCCAAGGAGCTTATGATCCCAAAGACAGGGTGAAGCATATTGTTTTGAACGGTTGGCTGATATTTGCTTAATGGTCTTAGTCTGATTGAAGAGAAGAAAACCCCCGTTTATCTGATGTGAAGAGTTTCATTGCAGGAAACTTCGAAAGCAAGCGTCAAAGGAAGCCCACTAAAAAGCTCTTGGAATCCAATGATTTGGACACTGCCTTTATGCCAAAGAAGGAGGAGTGGACTCCCCCAAAGAAGGTACTTTCCTTCCAGCTCTTTTGAAAACCAGATAGAAAATGAACCAGATAGAAAACGAACCTAGACAGCAGATCCTGCTGAATGAGACACAGTGCAATGGGCTGTGGTTTTTTGTTGGCTGTGGCCCAGGAGCAAAGGTCCACCCTTCCCAAAGGTGCTGGTTGCTGTGTTATGATGAAGAAATCTGCTGAATACAGATGTGTTCCCCACCCCTCCCCACTTCTAATGGGGATTGGGTGGTTTTGGCTGTAAAATCTCCTTCATTGATTTATATGGAAAAGGAGTCATCTGGATGCTGGCTGGGAAGGTGTGAGCAGAAATGGTCTGTGCAGAGGTTTTCTGTCACTGTTATGTTGCAGTGTAGCTTGAGCTTGAACCTAAGGCTTTGTCCTTTTCCGTCAGATTTCCTCTGAGCCAGTGTTTCCTTCATTTTCCCAAGTGAGCTGGTGAATGGTACGTATGTGCAGACCTTGTAGCAGGATGGAGGCTTGAGTAGTATCACATGTAGTATGCAGTGCTTGGTGCAGATTTTTAAAGAAAATGCTGCTCTTCTCTGCTAAATACTCAATATTCAGTGACATGGTTTGGAAAAAAGCAACTTGTAAAGAACTATTTCAGGTGGTTTACCTGCACAAGACTTGTTGCCACTGTTTCTACGGTTGATTAATAAGAGTTTTCCTTCTTTCCTTTTTCTCTCTCTGTGTGGCACAGTCTTAATACAGTTATCATGGTTGCAGTAATGCAGAGGCCAGTGTATTTCAGTCTTAAGCTCCATAAAAGTGTAGAGCCAGAAGAGAGTCTCTGTTCCCAGCAGCTTACAGGGTGTTAGCAGCCTTTTTTGGGAGAGCTCAGGAAACAGCAGATGATGCTGGTGAGCACAAGACACAGCAGACTCAGCATTCCTCCCTGCCCAGAGACTGACTTTTCCATGTGGGATCTCTCACACACACAAAACAAATGTTTTCTTATAAAGTCCCTAATCACTGATGAATTCACGACCTGAGCTGTAAGTTACATGTTGCAGTCATTTGTAAAGGCTCTGAGTGGCTGAGGAACACGCATCTCTGATTTGCATCTGGTGACTTGACTCTGTTGTGTATTTGTAGGGCACTGGCCCTTCGGAGAGCGACAGTTCTGAGCTCTACTCACCAGCCCACTTCTCGGACCTGGGGGAAGGTAAGTGAGGGGGTAGACTGTTGGTGACATTTGGATCAGTGCTTGTGGTTTTGTGTGTGTGTGTAAGGGCTTTTGTGTCCTGGACTCTCAGAGGGTGCTTGCCTCAGCTGAGGCAGTGGCAGAAGAAATACATACCGAGATTGTTTACCCAAGGTACTGTTATGTCTTTGATTTCCCTATGGAAAGTGGAGATGGTGGGTTCAGATTTCTGTGAGAAGACATTCACTTCTCATTCATAGTCTGGGTGCTCAAAGGAAACTTGTCAGCACAGGTCCTGTACCATTGCCCTGTGTTTTGCCTGATGACATGCTGTGACCAGGATCAACGGTGGCTGCCCTGTCCCACGGACAGTTGTGCAGTTGCATTGTACTCCCTTCCCGTCTGCCTTTGTATCACATCTGTATTGACATGAGGAAGTTTTCGTTGCAGTGTGGTGGGAGGAGGTAGTTATCAGCATTTGATTCACAATGTAAGCTTTGTGTTGGTAGCATTTCTTCTTTTTTGCTGGGGGGGCTGTCTCAGGAAAGTCAGTGATATTGTTCAGCAGCCTAGCAAAAGAAGCTTAAACCGGTATGAATCGGTGGTCCTTTGATGGTTGCAGGACAGAGGGCAGACTGCCTGGAGGCTGGTATTGCCCCAGCCCTTATGCCCTCAAAGACAGTAGGACCCAGCCTGAAGCTCTCAGAAAGGGTGTAGAACTTGCTGGTGGCACCTGTAGCAAGGGAATTATTTCTGCATTTTCCTTGAGTGGTCTTTCTGTTGCATCCCAGCTTCTGAAAAGCTCTTGGAGAAGCAGCGGAAGCGGAAGAGACAGCGCCATCCCTCTGCTGCAATGCATTCCAAGAAGGAGAGAAATGAGGAGGGGCTGGGGGAGACCCCACACTCTGAGGTACTGTTGGGTCTTCCTACATGCTGTCATCCCTATAACCTGTCTGCTACTTCCCAGGGCACCTTGCAGAGCCTAGGCCAGGTCATCTTTGGCTGGCTGGCATGTCAGTTTTGTCCCACTGATGTAGTTGCATGAGCTGGGGTTGAAGCTGAAGATACCACCTTGATTTAGTAGCTATTTTGTGATGACTGCTTAACTCGGGCTCAGTTTTTAAGCTGCTACTCAGCTAATTCTCCAGAAGAGAAGCTGTTCTGATCTGATGGAACCAGGTTTTGCCTGGCATCTTGCTTTGCACCTCAGAAGGTCTAACTGCTGTAAAAGGTCTTTTCTGGTGGTGGTGGGAATCTTGCCCCTTTTATGCACCAGTATGAAGTAGAAGCACTAGACTGTGGACTTCAACCCCTTCTTCCACTTGCCCCTGCACTCCAGGGTGAGCTAAGAACCACGTTGGAGGGGATGGGGGGGACTGTCTGTGGCTGCTCACAGGAGCCTCTGGTTACATTCTGCCATCCAGCAGAAAGGGATAATTGGGGCAACTCCCTTCTACTGCATCCCAGCAGAGTCGGCATACAAATATCTCTGACAAGCACATTTTGCCTTTTAGGAATGAGCCAGGTATCACCAAGTGTAGGGGAAGCAAGACTTTTCCTGGGAGAGGCGGGACACCTCTGGGCCTCTCACCATCGCCTCTCACTTCCAGTGGTCCAGGTTCAGCAGCAGGCTGTTCTGTCAGGATAGTCAGTATGTATTTAAGGAGCCAATTATAGACATACGTTGTTATATTTGTTGTTGTTACACAGCTTCCAGGAGAGCACAAACCTCACACCACTTGCTCTGAGCAGTGCCAGCCACCCTGCTGCTACTGTTTTTTGAAAAGAGTGTTTCTGATGGGGGTGATAAAGTGGGGTAATACCCCTGGGCCACGCAAGCTTTCCTGTACTGGTGTTAGTGCTTCTTCTGAAGTGTGCTCGTCTGGAATCATGTTTCAAAGAAGCCTGTACAGATATCTTTGCCAATGCTGGGGGGGCAGTTAACACTGTCTGCTGTTAGGCACCCGCTAAGAGACAGGCTCAGCTCTGAGCCAGCAAATTCTCTGTGAATCTTTTATAGGGAGGGAAAGAGGGGGCAATTCAGAGCAGCAAAGTAGCTAGGCTGTGGCTCTGAATTCTGCACCCACCATTCACTGCAGAGGAAGCCCAGAGAGTCTTAACTGCCTCCAGCTTTAGACATCTGTGTTGAGTACCTGAAGTTAGGTATGGTAAACCATGCCAAAAAAACCATGGCAATGCTTGGCACCTTTTGCCAGCATCCATTTCTCTGTGATTGTGTCTCTTGAGCCGCTGTGGTGAGAGTGTTCACCCCTTGGCTTAGGTGACTGCATGGGTACTGGTGAGTATTGGGGTGCTGTGGAGATGCAATTGTGCTTTCACGTGGAATTTGGACCACGCTGGTCCTTAAGTGACTTTCCACACACCAGGCAAGGAACTCCACTTTGTGCTGAATGGTGCTAGAAGAAACAGACGGTCTGATGATACAGCGCAGTGAAGCCTTGGATCCAGCTGCTTTCAGAGGAGAAGAGGGCAGAGGAAAGCTTGTCTGCCTGGGCTGAACTAAGCAGCTTTCTCTGTCCTTGCCTGTCTGTGGAGCCAGGAGTGCAAGTTTACAACATCAGGGCAGCAAGAGACTGAGAGAAGGGGATGGAAAATGCTGTTGAAATGGTTGTCAAGGTTGTGAGCCAAGGTCAGGCTTTGCCAAAGAACAGGCCAGGCTTTTGAGGATGTGCCAGATACAGCAGCAGAGATAGCTCTGGAGGAAGACCCAAGATGAGAGACCTGCCCTCTGTAGGAGGTATGTAGTTTTGCAGTGCTTGTGCTGGGTAGGGGAAGGAGGGGGAAAAGTGTGACAGGTTCTTTAGAGTGATGGCCTTGAATGGTGATCCCCTCCTCCCTGTTCACAAAGCGCAAGTATCTGGCCTTGCCCATCCTGCCTAGCTCTGACATTCCCTTCCCTATGCGATTCTGCGAGCATTGATTAAAATAAGGCTAAGATCCTGGCATGTGAAATGTGCAGATTGGCTGTTTGCAGAACCAAATAGGATGGGTTTAGGCTGAAAGAGCAGGGCTAGAGCATGCTGTGCCACACTGGGCAGTATGGGCCCAGTTGTTAAGGTAGCATTGCTACTAGCAAATGCTTTCAGATCTGAAGAGGGAGTTGCTGGTTAATGTTATGTGACTCCTAGATGCATTTTAGTCTCCCATTCCATCAGCATGTGAAGTGGCCAGAAGTATGGAAAGACAAACCAGTTCTAAATCTCTCATACCTCTCTCTGTAGCAAATCTGAGTATGTGCCCCTGCTTCCAAATCACTATCTTGAAACCTTAGCTACAGCAGGAAGCTAGTGCCACTGACCACAGGACAGGTGGTGCTTGTTTACCAGCACCCTGCCCCTCCTGACAGGGACCTCAGTGACCACGAGAGGAGCTGAGCTCACTTTGTGTCTGTAACACTGGGGCCCCAGCATAAGCAGAAGTTATAGCTGACATTGTTTGCCCATACCAGTAGCTGATTAACCCTGCTCTTGTTCTTCATTACAGTGACCCCTGCAACCCTGAGGTCACTGCTGAGCTGAGCAGAAGAGGGAGCACCTGTGTAGGAATAGGAGGACCTGAGCTGTAACCAGTCCTTGGAGCACTGGTCACCGGTGCTACTCCTGGAGCATTCCAGGAGCCAAAGCGAGTGTTTGGGCCAGAGGGCTGCCTTGCAGCAGACTACATAATTCCTAGCAGAAATACAGCTGCAGGAGCAGAAGTATCATAGCACTTAGCTTGAGAAGATGCTATTGCGTATAGAGGCAAAGGTGTTGTGTTCTTAGATGGTCTTTTTACCAGTGCCGTAGAGACCTTTCCCTTCCCTCTGCCAGGGCTGTGTGGTAGGGTGGCAGCACCTTACATGCTCCTTATCAGTATTCCGGCAGGCTGCATCACTGCCAGCCTTCCAGCGAGATTGTGATGATAGTCTGTAAGGCTGTACACCGTATGGTATGTTGGACTGGCAGTAGTTTGTAGCTGGGACTTTGCTTTTTTTTTGTGCTCAATAAAGGCAATTTATACCATTCATCTTTGTATTGTGTGCTTTAATATACCATCAGTGCACCTGTGCATCATTGCTCCACAGAACTCACATGGCTTTAAAATGTCCCCAAATAAAAGCATACTGCTACATTCAGGGAATGAAAAAAAAAACCCCAAACCAAAACAAAACCAAAAACCAACCCAGGCAAAGGAAGCATCGTTATCTGACCAGAATACCGGCTCCAGGTTCTTCCAATTTAAACTTTGGGAAATCTTTATGTCCTTGTTTTGCCCACACTAATAATGTGTTCAGAGGGCATTCAGTTTGCCTTACAAGCTTTAGTAGCACCACAGCTCAGGCTGATACTCTCCCATACAGAAAGTGGTGCAAAGCTCCCTCTCAGGATTGTTAGCTGGACACCTGGCACCAAGCAGGCTTGAAGGCATGAGAGAGATGGCTGCTGCTCCTGCCAGCAGTTTGAATTCCTCACAAGATCTTTCAGGTGTACAGTTTGTGTCTGGGCATACACTGGGTATGGCTTGGTGACCCGAGGAGGAGCTGGCAGCTGTGCACTGAGATCACTCAGCTAAGTGCAGTGAGCTGGGATGTTAAATAATGGCAGAGTCCTTAAAATGTTCTTGCTCAAAGCACTTAGCTAAAGGCATCGCTTTGGTGCAGCATTAATGGCTCTTAAGGCATACCCACTCTGGAGTGGCAGCTGGGGCTGGTGAGACCACTGAAGCGTTGCCTAGACTGTACCTGAGGGGCCTGGAAGCTGACAGGATGGTGTTTCCCAGCTCTTCATTGCCTGTCCTGACAAAAGCAAAGGCAGTGCTCTCACATGCAGCTCCAGGACAGCAGTATCCTGTGGTAGAAACAAGTGTCTCTAGGATACCTGCTGCTTTCCTTCCATCTAACAGTGCCTGGGCAGGTCCCACTGACACCTCAGAAGGTGTCCTTCCACCTTGGGAAGCCTTATGGCAGGATCCCTGACTTGGCCCATGAGGGTGAGGTTGAGCCTTTATCATTTGAAACCCATCTTCTCAGCAGGATCTTTCGCCAGTAGATGTTACGGTCAGTGCTGAGATACTTGTACAGGACAGATGCTTATGAAAGACTCGCTACCCCAGGCAGGATGGTGGTGTAAATGCCCTGCTGCACTGTTCGCTTTGGTGTTGGCCAGCTAGTTCATACTAACGCAGGCCTTGAGTACCTATGTGCCTGTATTTTACATGGGTTAGGACAAGCTGAGACAAGTGTGGGGAAGAGCCTGGCTTATTTGCTGGGTGACAAATGCAATAAAGATCGTTTGAAGTTTTTCATTTGTGTTTCCAGTGCAAGCAGACATCAGCATGCAGGATGCTTCAGACTATTCCAGCCTACCTGATTTGTTTCTATGCAGGGCAATACCTTTCTTCCTCAGTCATGACTCCTTCCTTGGAGAGGGGTTATGCACAGGAAAATAATTGTGTTGAGTGTGTATTTTTTAATGATCTAGTATGCTAAGAGCTCTTTCCTTTCCTTTCTTGTGAGTCTTTTGATGGAACTGTATGGGGGATGTTCTCTCCAGGGTGGGTAACACACACAGACCAACTGCCAAATCTGTTAACGTGCTCAATGACGGAATTTGTAGTTTCCAAGTCAGGACAGGAACTACTGACAGCCCTGATTCTGGATTTCTTTTTAAAGGGGGAGACATCGGTTCATGGGACTGCTGCAAGCCCTAAAGAGGGTAATGAAGAGGGGTCAGAGAATGACCATGGAGTGCCTTCATCCAAAAAGATGCAGGGGGAGCGTGGAGGAGGAGCAGCTCTCAAGGAGAACGTGTGTCAGGTAGTGTCCTTGAAGAAATCTCTTTGAAACTTTACCACTGTAAAGTGTTTTTGTGTAAGTTCTGGGACACGCTAGTGCCCCAGATAAGCCCAGGTAGCCTCAAGGTGCTTATCGTAGAATTAATCAGCTTTTTGCGCTCTGAAACGAGCCTTTCCTCTGCGATTGCCTCTCTTCCTGCTAAAGTTCACAGATTGTTAGGGAGACATGACCAACGTAGGATTCATTTTAGCCAATGCACGGTAGCAGGGGCTGGATGGCAAATGGCAGTGGTGATGTGCAAACCACCTGAATTAACTGACGCAAGGAAAACTTGGCATTCTTCCACAGGGGTCTCTGCTGGCAGTCCTGGCCAGCACGCGGATTGTTGGTGTCTGGGATGAGTTGGGGAAGGAGGTTGCTCAGAGCTGACATTGTGCTGCTTTCCCCGCAGATCTGCGAGAAGCCAGGGGAATTGTTGCTGTGTGAGGCGCAGTGCTGTGGTGCTTTCCACCTGCAGTGCCTTGGGCTCTCCGAGATGCCAAAGGGCAAATTCATCTGCAATGAGTGTTCTACAGGTACAGCAGCTTTTGTGAGCGCAGGAGGACAGGGTGCTTGCTGCGTGCTTACCTGGTGCTTCCTTTGCTGGAGTGATGTGCCTGCAGTAGGGCTGCTAACTAGCGCTCAGTCCTCCGATTATTGGTTTGATGTTTGATAATGACTTTCTAATTAACTGGTCTTACTGTTGATTCAGGCACGTGAGGTGTGAAGAAGTGAACATCCAGGATCTGGTGGGAAAGAGAAGGGGAAATTCTTATCTGGGACTAGGGAGAGAAGGCTGATAGGGAGGATGAGTCTGGAGCAGGCTGGAAATGGGGGACTGTCTAAGAAGGGTTGCTGGTTTTTGTTTTTCTTCTTATTTTTCCCTGGCCTGAAATCACAACTATAATAATATTTTTTTCGATCTGGAGTTTTATTGCAGCTGCAGGCAAAAACAGCCTGCTGCAGAGACCTGTGCTTTGGGATAGCTACGGGAAGTTGTGCTGTGCTAATACGCAGCCTGGTAGAAGTGTCAGGTCTTCGTTTAGCCCTTCTATGTGACTGATGTTACGTCTGCTGCTCTTTCTCCAGGGGTCCATACCTGCTTTGTGTGCAAGAGCTGCGGGGAAGATGTAAAACGGTGCTTGCTGCCCCTCTGTGGGAAGTATTACCATGAAGCGTGCATACAAAAGTATCCACCCACGGTCATGCAGAACAAGGGCTTCCGATGCTCCCTGCACATATGCATGACTTGTCATGCTGCTAACCCAGCAAACGTCTCTGCATCTAAAGGTATTGAAATCTTCTAGGGTGGTCCAGGGGATGCAGTCAGAACCCTTTTCCTTGTTTCATGTCCACTGCGCAGTTTCCTGGTCCACTAGTTGATTATGTCGATTTTCTGTCCTTGCCACAGTGCTTGCTGTAGCATTTGCTGAGGAATAGCTTCTCTCGGGAGTGGAAGGGGTGGTGTTGGTATGTGAGGTTGCTGCTCATCAGCACTCCTGATGGTCAGACATGGCAACTAAAATGTTCTTGTCTGTCCAGACGCTTGGATGCCTGCACGTCCAGCAATGCCCCATGCCTCTCTGGTTTTTTGAATAAGTCTCTGGAGCTGTACGGACACTCTCATGTTTCTCCTATGTACTTTTCACTGTGCCAGTGCTGCAGACGATGCCTGCTTAGCAGCGCTGGCTATCAAGGCAACAGCATAGAGAGCAGCGTAGTAAAAAACATGGTATTGTTCTAGTTCTCTATTTTTTATAATGCAAGCTCTCGTCTTGCAGTAGTGACACCCTTGGGCTAAGCTTCTCATGCAAATATTTGTTTGAGCTGTTTGCAGCAATACCTTGACCTTTATCTCACATGATTATACTTAAAACTTTTATGTGATTGCCTTGTATATTTGCTTCTAAAGCTGCCTTTCTTTAAATCCTTGGTATCTTAAGACGAGTGACAATAAGACCAGCTCTATTTGTATCCTCAGGGTCTGTGTTAAAGTTGTCTTTTTTTCCCACATATCAGTGTTTGGTGTAGAAGGCAACACTAAGGCCTAAAGCCCACAGCTGACCACTTCCCCACTGAACATTTGCATTGTGTTCCTCTGGCTGCTGCTTCTCGGTGGTCAGATTTACCCCTTTCCTCCCACCTCCTCTCCCTGTTAATAGTCTCCTGTGAGGAACTGAAAACAGGCTCTCGGAAACCTTGGATAAATTAGGCCTGTAGGCAATTCTGAATTCTCTGTTCTGGAATTTCAGGGTAAAATCTGATAAAGTGGAGAGGCAAGTACCGATGTTTTCAGAAGCTACGCGGATTGGTTTCATTATGTGCAGCTAAGCACTTGGAACACCCCCTCTGTAATTACTGTCTGAGCTGATTTACTAATTATTTGTGTATGATAGGAAGCAGTCCCAGTCTGTGAACTCTTGAACTGTTTCTGCACAGCGTGCAGGAGGTTTTTTACTTCTAAATAATGCAATTGTATATATTATATACAAACTGTGAGGAACTGAAAACAGGCTCTCGGAAA
Source organism: Aptenodytes forsteri (assembly GCF_000699145.1). Taxonomy (NCBI): domain Eukaryota; kingdom Metazoa; phylum Chordata; class Aves; order Sphenisciformes; family Spheniscidae; genus Aptenodytes; species Aptenodytes forsteri. Next base: position 9,250,059 of record NW_008796044.1, on the reverse strand, counting down.
CCTTGGATAAATTAGGCCTGTAGGCAATTCTGAATTCTCTGTTCTGGAATTTCAGGGTAAAATCTGATAAAGTGGAGAGGCAAGTACCGATGTTTTCAGAAGCTACGCGGATTGGTTTCATTATGTGCAGCTAAGCACTTGGAACACCCCCTCTGTAATTACTGTCTGAGCTGATTTACTAATTATTTGTGTATGATAGGAAGCAGTCCCAGTCTGTGAACTCTTGAACTGTTTCTGCACAGCGTGCAGGAGGTTTTTTACTTCTAAATAATGCAATTGTATATATGTTATATACAAATATATATATGTAATTTTTTATATATCGTGTTATATTAAATAATTTCATAGGAATCTAGTGAGTATGTCGTGAATGGCCTATAAAAATTTAAGGTCACTTCCATTTCCAAAGATCACCTATGGTTGCTTGTTTTGAGCTTAGGTATCAATAGAGACTAGTTTTGGGAGGAAACAAAGTATTGGCCTCCTTTAGAGGTTCGCTGTGTTTCTGACATATTCTGCTGCTAGGTCGTTTGATGCGCTGTGTGCGATGTCCAGTTGCGTACCACTCCAACGACTTCTGCCTCGCTGCTGGGTCCGTGGTCCTTGCCTCCAATAGCATCATCTGCCCCAATCACTTCACTGCACGGAGGGGCTGCCGCAACCACGAGCACGTCAACGTCAGCTGGTGCTTTGTCTGCTCGGAAGGTGAGATGGTCTGTGCTGGGTCCCCTGTCACCAAGTAAGGCCCTGACAAGAAGTCATTAGAGCAGGCAGAAGCTTTGCCTGTCCAGAGTGTACCAGTGAGAACTGCAGAGAACAGCTCCTGTCCATCCCCACTTAAGTCCAACTTCAGGCTAGAACTTTTTCTGGATCCTTAGAAGGGTTCTTTGGGTAGCACGAGTAGGGTACGAGCTGTTGAAAAGGGTTTGTGGAAGAGCATCATGCCCTTTTCTCAGCTGTTTCTGTTGGGACATGTGGAGTCCAGGGCTTCTGCACAGTGACTCTGATAAATTCCTCCTCCTTTTCTTTGCAGGGGGCAGCCTTTTATGCTGTGAGTCGTGCCCGGCTGCATTTCACCGTGAGTGTCTAAACATTGAGATGCCAGAGGGAAGCTGGTATTGTAATGATTGCAAGGCAGGCAAAAAACCACACTACAGAGAAGTAGTCTGGGTGAAAGTTGGGCGCTACAGGTAGGTGAAGGTAGAACAGACTTGTCCCCATCCCTTCTTCATGCAGTGCTCATGGTGATTGAGGTGTGAAGCTGCTCCTCTCTGCAGGGTACAGTGCAGCAGCCTCTGACTTTTTTGTATGCATGTAGCAGCTGGTAAAATGTGTGCTTTCCTCCTCCAGTAGCCTCTTGTCTCCTCACCAGCCTTGCTGGTAGCCCTCACACACCTTTTCCCCATGTCTCCATGCAGTAGCATGCTTCTGAGGTGGTTGGAAGTGGGAAGCCAGAGGTTTCATCTGCCCTTCCCTGTGTTGCAGGTGGTGGCCAGCTGAGATTTGCCATCCTAGGACAATTCCTGTCAACATCCAGAAAATGAAACATGACATTGGCGAGTTCCCTGTGCTATTCTTCGGCTCCAAGGATTACCTGTGGACCCACCAGGCCCGTGTGTTCCCTTACATGGAAGGTGATGTCAGCAGCAAAGACAAGATGGGGAAGGGCGTGGATGGCATATACAAGAAAGGTAACTCGTCTTCATCCAGGGAGGTACATGTTCTGTTTCTCTTTGTTCCCATTTGGAGAAATGGCATTCTTGTAACAGAGAAAATATCTTTTTGGAGCTAACACTAAATTAAATTTGCAGAATGAGCTGCTGTTTATCTATCATCCAGCACACCCAGAATGTTCGTTGGTCTGAGCTTAGAGAAAGAGAAGGGTGTGCAGATCTTGAATGCTTCTCCAGCTCTGACATAGCTGCTATAAATCTGAGCGAGCTGCTGCTCTGTCAGCTTCCCTGTGTCTAATACAGTCATTATCTGTATACAAAAATGCACTTCAGAGTTGTGAATGCAGCTGCCTGACACTTCTGCCCAAAAGCAGGCAAAGCTAGCTGACAGTTTGGATGCTTCATCACCCACGGGCAGGTCCCTTACTGTAACTCCTGGAACTGCCTTACTGCACTGGCCTTTTCTTCACCCTCCTCCAGTGAACCTCTGCCTCTGAAGTACGCAGCCAGGGAGGTTTGCTTGTGGAGCTGCGAGCACTGGGTGGACGCTGGCAGCCCAGCTCCACATGAGCAGAGGAAGTTCCTCGTAACACACTCTGTTCTCTCACTTAGCTCTTCAGGAAGCTGCAGTAAGATTTGAAGAGTTGAAGGCACAGAAAGAACTGAGACAGCTTCAGGAAGACAAAAAGAATGACAAGAAACCTCCTCCCTACAAACACATCAAGGTGAGGGCAGGTGGGAGGGGAGGCAGGTGCGGAAGAGAACTCTTGAGCTGTCGGTGCAGGTGATTTACAGGTATACAGAAACATTTCTACTGTTTGGGCGTCTGGCTGCATTTGAAGGTTACTTTGGTCCTCTTGACATCTTCAGTCATCCTCCACAGAAAGGATTCATGTACGCACAGAGCTGTATGGAAGCTGGACACCAGTAATGGAGGTACTCTGATTTACTGGAACAGATCTGGACATCTCTGTGCTGTTCCATGTCACTTGTGTGGTCTGAAGGAAGTGTCTCTCTACCTTGGGGGCTTAGGGGAGAGTGCTAGTAATACACAATACACTCAAGTACTGTGTGCTGCTGGTGGCAAGGTGGGCATCCCAGATGGTACAAGAGGGGAGATGGTCAGGGTGCGGTGGAGCAGAGCTGTGGGGAGGATGGTAACCCACGCTGGAGCTTGGCAGTATCTTGTTTCATCTCTGCTATTGTTTTATATCTTCTTCTGTATCAGTTGGTGACTGAACAGAAATACTAAAGCAGATGTATGTGTTGGAATATAGGCCCTTTTGCTGAGTTTTGGGGAACTCTTCATGTTTAGGGCTGTATTTCGAGATAGAATTGGAGCAGTAATAGAAGTCGTACAGGATGGAGGTGGCTTGAGAGGAGAGCTGGGGCCAAGCGGGTACATGTGCTTGAGATGTGGGTCCAGACTGATCAGAAACCCAGTGACTCGGGGACTGTGTTCCTCTTTTTTTCATTGCCTCTGCCTGCTCCTTCCCTTTTTTATGTGGCAAACTATGAAAGCTTAACTGATCGCTGGCACTTCTTGTTTCTAGCTAGGATTTCTAGGCAGACAGGTATATCCTGCATGAGTTACTGTACAGTGTAAAGAGCACAGCTGAATGCTGTGGCAGCAGTATGGGCCAGGCAGCTCCAGTGGAGCAAACACAGTTTCTCATTATAGGTATTTTTAAGCCTGTTTCTGGTTGCAACATGAAGGAACTTTGGAAGCAATTTGGAGCCTTTGAATTACCCTTTTAATATAAATAAAAACAGCCATGGTCATTAGCCATGGCAGCTCTTCTGAGGTCTGGGTGCAAGCTGTTTGTCTCTGTGAAAGCAAAGTGGTTTGCAGGAGCATATGGTGAACTGGAGGAGGCTTCAGGGTGGAATGGCCGAAGCTGGCGTGTCCGCTCCCATCCTGGCCTTCTAAGGAGATCAGCACCTCGGGGTCCATCCCAAGGAGCAGCAACACAAGAGGCTGCTGCAAAATACATTTGGGATCCTTCATCACATCAGAGTTGTGGCGAGTCCAAGCATCGCCCTGTTTTGGAGCTGGTTTTGTACTAGCAGTGCCTCAGAGAGTAGGGCAGGTCTGCTGGGCATGCCTGCGTGCTGAGAGGGACACCACACTCAGACACCGTGGTCGCTTGGGGCGGCAGTGCCAGAGCCAGCAAGGGCACCTCTGTCTGCCTGGTGGTGGATGGTCCTAATCCTGTGAGTCTCGTCACTCTTAATGAGGTGATGAGCTAACAGTCTGAGTAAGAGATGGGAAGCAGCAGAGGAGAACGCAGGAGTGACAAAAGTCGGTGGTGGGAGGCAGTATTAGGAGGAAGGGGAGACTGTGTGTGTTGAAGACATTAGCCTGGGGGTTCTGCAGGGTTTGCTTTTAAACAAAGAAGGAGGATAAGGGCTCAGCCAGCCTCTGCAGGCTACCAGCGCAGAAACTTTGCTCTGTGGGCGGGACTAGATAAATTGTGGGGGGGCTGGAATAGTTTTGCTAAATGATCCTTTCCTTTCGTGTTCTGGGAGAGGAAAGGGAGCTGATGGTGTTGCCCACCTGGGCAAAGAACAGCAAGGAGCTTTTCTTCAGTGTCTCTCTCCAAAGTCCTGACTCTCTGTTGCCTGCCTTTCAGCGTTTGCTGCCTTTAACCAAAACCAAAGGACCCTGCTCGTGCCACAGACATGCCAGTCGCTTCTCCACCTGGTGCTGCACTCTGCTTCCTTCCAGAGCGGTTTTTAGGGAGCTCCTTGGCTTAACTCTGAGCTCCTCTTTGGGCCTTCCAACTCCAGCCTTGTCTGGTTTTTCTTTCATTTACATCTGCAGGACAGTTGGGTAGGGAGCTAACTGCTTGTGGCCTGGTGCGTAGGTAGGCCCTCTGTACTCTGTCACAGCATGCCAGCCTGCTTCTCAGTAGTGACAGCTGAGAGCACAAAACAGCTTGAAGGTAACAGATTCAAAACCCAGGGCTGTAAAGAAAAGCTAAGGAAAAGGACCTGACACTCAGAGACTGGAGAAGGTGCTGTTTCACGCAGAAAATGGTTTGGTGTCAGTCACAGGTATGGTGTACACCCAGCAAGAGCGCTGGGCCACCTGGGCTGGATGTCGGCACAGTGGTGATGGGAGGGGGATACTTGGCAGCCTCTCCCCCCTCCGGGGTCACAGAATACACACTGCACCAGGTGATGCTAATGGGGGACCTGCATTCTCCTTAGCTCTTTCCTCTAACCTTATACCTCTTGAAATAGTGTGCCCAGAAGTACATATGTGCCTGTACTTGTGTCCTTCTGCCCCTCGCTGTAACTAACTCGCACTGCAGCCTGTCGGCTCGTAGGCAAGGGTTGAGTATAGAAGTGACTATCAGGATAACCTGTTGTTCTTAAGAGCTAACATCTTTCGTGTGCATTCAAGGTGAACCGGCCGGTGGGTAAGGTGCAGATCTTCACTGCAGACCTGTCCGAGATACCACGTTGCAACTGCAAACCAACAGATGAAAACCCATGCGGCCTGGACTCCGAATGCATCAACCGCATGTTGCTCTATGAATGCCACCCCATGGTCTGCCCTGCTGGGGAGCGCTGCCAGAACCAGTGCTTCTCCAAGCGGCAGTATCCTGAGGTACAAATTTTCCGCACGCTGGCACGAGGCTGGGGCTTGCAAGCCAAAACAGACATCAGAAAGGTACATACTTTGTTTCTGTATGTAATTTTCTCTTGTCACTTCTCTCTTGCTCAGTGTTGGTTTCAATAGATTAGAAAAATAACTGTCTTCCGTAATTTGAAGAAGACTTCTTGCCATAGAATGCCATTTAGGAAAGAAGTGGATGAATTTAACTTTTCCAGTCCTGACAATGTTTTGGCTCAGCTAACCAAGAAAATGGTTTGCATGTTAATGTCCCACATGGTAAGAAAGATGATTGCTCGATCTGTCTGCTTGTATGGGCTTTATGAGTACACCAGAATGCTGGCCTGAAGACGGTGCTCAGGATTTCCAGATGGGGAGCAGTGATTATACCTCGCCCCCGTTCTTGAATAGCCAGGCTTTTCCAGCATGAGAATCTTGTATCAGAAACTGAAACCAGGGCTTGGCTCTTACAAAAGGGTAGTGTCTTGGAGATGACTATTATTATTGCTGAAATTGGTATCTCTGGCTAAAACACTTGCATGTATTTTTTTAAATCTAGAGAATAGTAGTTCTGTGGACACACGTCTGTGCTGAATGAAGAAGGAAGAATGGTAAAGCAAAGAGAACCCCAAAGCTAAGAAAGGGTGAAGTGAAACAGAGGATAATTGGCATAGTAGGAGAAGAATGTCCGAAAAAGGAGTAGGGACAACATGCTATGGGGGAGGGCTTGATAGCAGAAGGAAAAATGTGAGTCTATCCTGTTTAGGCTTTGCTGCCTGCTGTGATACGGGTTAAGGGATCTCTCTGCCATTCCATGCGCCTGTTATGTTTCACTTTCAGCAGACAGTCTGGAAACAGCAAAACTCAGTTATTTAATGGAGGCACCTATTAGCCCCAGTGGAGCAGAGCTGGGGTTCCCTTTGACGGTTGAAATATGGTCTCTGCAGTACTTCACTACCGGGGAACTCCACAGATTCACTGCAGGAGCAGGTGCCCTAGGTGCATCATGCTGCTCCATGTGGTTGATCCCCAAAGGGATATTGTTTCCAGCTGGAATGCAATTACGCAGTGCTTTGAGCTTTGCAGCAAAGAGCTGTTCTTGTGGTTTACTTTTATGTTGTCCCTGAATGTTAATTCTTTCCGTAGCACAAAGAATAAACTGATGGCCATTGTTGCTTTATTTAATTTATTTCAAGTTATTTGTTGAGCGTGTGAAGCGGATGTATGATTCAGGGCTCTTAGTGAAGATTATAGGTCAAGCTGGCTGCAAAGCACAGAGGAAGATTTTTATGAAAAGGTTTCCACAAAGGAAACAGGAACTGAGTTTTAGCACAAAGGTGGATGTCCCTCCATCCTGGAGGAAATTTGTCTTGTCTTATCAGCTTGTTGTTTTCTCTCTGGCAGGGCGAATTTGTTAATGAGTATGTCGGGGAGTTAATTGATGAAGAGGAGTGCCGAGCCCGAATCCGCTATGCTCAGGAGCATGACATCACCAATTTCTACATGTTGACACTGGATAAGGTATGTGGAAGGAATTTCTCTTGCCAGGATCCTAGACAGAAGTAAAATGATTGCGAGGAAGGCATGATAGGGATCTCTTCCAGCAAGTAAAAGGTGCTAAGAGTTGCTGATGAGCTGGTCTGCATTTCCACTAAAGAGAAGACTAAAAGAATGGACTTAATGTGCGGTAGAGAAGTTTCAGGTTGGATATTAGGATTAGGAGGAAAGTCTGAACTGACCATTGGAGTTTGTTCAGAAGAGGTGCGGCAGTTGTCTGAGTGCAGTTGTCTGAGGATCGTAGATCCTGTTGCAGCATAACAGGGTGAATTTGTAACCTCAGGACCCTTCCCAGCAGCTGAACAATGGAGAGTCCGGAACTGGGCTGGCGTGTGCCAGAGAAGGCATCAGTCATCAGGTGTACAAGTATCAGGCACAGCGAGACCCTCATTTAAGTTCAGATCCCAGGTCTTGCTGATCTAAGTAGAGGGGTGGAGTTTGTTACACCCACAGAGTCCTCAGTGGGTCCTGGAGGCCAGGTTGTTGGTGGGAGCTCCTGGCTTTCAGAGGTAAGTAGTTTTGTCAGCTGCTTTCCACGCTTTGTCACTCAACCTTGGAAAGATTAGAAGGAAACCATGAAAGTAAGCATGGGAAGAAGCTGTCGAGTGTGGGGCAGGATAACAACAGGACTGCTTTTTGGCTCTCCCATCTTCTTGCTGGAAATTTACACTGACTGTATCTTGTTCTCTTTGTCTGGCTGATGAGTGGGAGCAGGGACAAAATTAAGTGTTCATATCTCCCTCATTATTACAAAACCAGATCTCAGTTGCAGCTGCTCTCTCCTCTCTGACACGGTCTAACAAACAGTAGTGTACCGTACAGAAGTGTACCTCATACATTACATACTGTTCCTGTTTTCATTCTATATATTGACATACAAGAAATAGGAACTGGTATTTTGCTTTTAAGCAGAAGTCGGGTCTGGAACCGCAAGTGCTGCCTTGGAAGTGTGCTGGTGTAGTGTTTATCCAGTACTGACACTGCAGGGAGAGCTAACTTCACAGAAAGCAGCGGTGGCACTTTCCTGGCTGTTCAGGAGCCCGTGTGTCTTTGTAGAGGAACAGGAGACTGTACTGTTGTATAATCTGCCAGCCCCGACCAGAGACATCAGTGTGTGGCAACTGGTTGGGTGTCTGTTGATTGTCCAGGCAACCCAGCAACACCTGTCACTTACGTTTGGTTAAAACACATGTACGTACTCAGGTGCTTTGCAAGTGTCATCAGATGCCTCCGTTGTCATACTTTTCACTACTGATTAATGCTTTCTTGATATGCTGGTACCTGGGCTGCAACAGCTTGAGCAGGAAATGACAGTTTATTAAATGTGTTTTTCTGTTTTTTTTTTTTTGCAATTCCAGGATCGAATCATTGATGCTGGGCCAAAGGGCAATTACGCTCGATTCATGAACCATTGCTGCCAGCCAAACTGTGAGACTCAGAAATGGTGTGTGAATGGCGATACTCGGGTTGGGCTCTTCGCAATTGTAAATATCAAAGCTGGTAAGGAACCCCACTCTGTCAGTACCTGCAGTTAAAAGCGTGGGGGTGTTTCTGTAAGGAAAGGGGAGGGTTTGTAGCTCCCTGGGAAGATGCTTAATTTTTGTTTTCACGTAGGCAGTAATGAGACTTAACACCAGCACTGACATAATGAAACATACATCCATGGTATAAATGGAGGTTCATAGTTCTAATTTACAGGGTCGAGAAATCGAACTAAGCATGCTACAGTGTGGGGTTGAATGCCCTTTTTGGCTGTAGTATGTGGTAGGAGTGTGGGGTTGCACTGAATTTTCCATCCACACAGATCCATGGGGAGATTAATAGTTGGTATCCTTGTGTAGCTGTGACAGTCATTTGTGTCATTATATTTCAAAAGTGCTTTTACTTCAGCAGTAAGACATTCTGCCCCATAGTTCATTACAACTTGCTTGGTTTTGATCTGCTTTTGTGCCAGGGACTGAGCTGACTTTCAACTACAATCTGGAGTGTTTGGGAAATGGAAAGACCGTTTGTAAATGCGGTGCCCCAAATTGCAGTGGCTTCCTAGGAGTACGGCCAAAGGTATGATGCCTACTTTAAGCTTTTGTTCTTCTAAATCACCTCTTTGCATAGATGTATATCATTTGTTGCAGAGATCTCAGGAAGGGTAATCCGGTTTCAGTGTGGCCATGAGAACACTGCTTGAAATGAGTTGAATGTTTAAATTTTCATTCTGAGAGAGTAGATCTTCGACCTCAATTATTAGAGTTGCTATAAATAATGACAGAAAATTGTATTTTACACCAAAAGAGTACATGAAAGATTTTTTTCAGAATTTTCTGCTTATTACCATGGCAATTTCCATTGCACTAGAGGAGCAAAGGACAGGCATGGGGAAGACTTCCATTGGAAAACCAAGAAACCACAGCTCAGCCCATTTCCCAAAGTAAAGGCCTGAGTAAATTGTGAGCATGCATGGAAGGCCCACAAACTCACATTCCTTCAGACTGGAGTTGCTTTAGAGCCAGAAGGCTTCTGCATCGCCATCTGTGCTGCTATAAGAAAGTTCTTTAGTTAAGTGACCAAAGTTTACACATCAGACAGGAATAAGAAATTTGCTAGCTTTTAGAACTCACCGACACTTGAGAGCTTCGTTTTGTAACTGTAATGTTGCAGTAAAAGGAATTGATTTCAGTTACCTCCTTGTGTGAGCTGGTTCTCACTGGGAAAAGGAAATAACAGGAGCAGTTGGCCGAGTTCCCAGCTGTCACCAGCTAAATCTATGTCTCAGCTGTTGGTTTGTTTCAAGAGCTTCACCAAATCAGTCTGTAATCCCTCTGCTCTGGCATGTGGATGCTGGCGGCTTACTTACCCACAGTTAAGGGTTAAAAGCTCCAGCAGCACAGTTGTTAAGCCCAGTCAATATATAGGGAAGGTTTTGTGAATTCTCCAGAGAGCTTAGTTCTGCAGAAAAATTAACTTACGAATAAAAAAAAAATTGATGTCTTCAGAAGTTGACAGATGAGGTGAATTACGCATCTGATGTATATAGTTCTTTTCTGGGTTGCGATTTAAAGTTCAATTGATTTTGTGCTGCTCCTGTGTTATACATGGCTTGACTGTCATTTTTGCCCTGAAATTGCAGGTTGCGTGATGGAAATCAGAGAAAGGTGCCCTCTAGTTGGCATTAACGTTCCATTGTGATGCCTGAGGCGACTCATTCCATCTTGATGAGATGGGCTAAGAAACAATACCCAAGAAAACAGTACCTTGGGGGGGTGTGTGTGTGTTCAAATTCATCCCACAATAGATGCATTTTTAAGCTTCCTGAAGATACAACAAGAGAAAACTTCCGCTGATTATACTCAAGTTCACTCTTAAAAGTGACCTTTCTAACTGGGAGTGTGGAAGAATGCTTGGGAGTCTATTGTGCTGCAGTGAGCAAGTGGGAATCGCTTAGTCCAGCTGTTAGACCTTGCTTAGACATTCAAATTAGCTGTGAAAGGTTTTTCTTGTTCTCTTTGTAATTAGAAGGACGAGGTACTAGGCGCTGAGAATAGGTGGAATAGTTTAGGTGGAGTGATTTCACTGCCTGCATTTTCAATGATAAGAAAGGCCTGACTTGTCCCCATTGTCAATGGGAATGATGGTATGAAAACAAATATCCACATGTGAAGGGGAAGGAAACAATCAAGAGATGTAACTCCCTGGTGGCAGGACAGCTGGATAACCGCTGCTGCGGAATTCTGAAATTGTAGGTCTGGAGACAAAGGTATTTAAATGTATTGGTGTTTTTGTTTTTAATCTTGACAGGAGGGTGATGAAAATAGTGCCTAATATTTATGCAGAATAAAGGATGCAAAAATCGCCTTGTAGGCATCATCTCAGCACACAGAGATGTTCTGCGTGGAGAACGCATATTTGGACATGAAGATATGTGGAAGATGGCATAAAATTTAGCTCATGTCAGTTTAGATAAACTAAACTGATAGTGCTTTGATAAGGTCACTGACTGGGGACAGGTAGTATCATCTTTGTGGAGTTGAGTGTTTGGTACAATGGGAGGCTTAGCCTGGAGGGGATCCGTACTAGGGGGTTAGGAGTGGTCTGAGGACCTAGCCTGAAGAGGGGGTGCAGCGCTGGAGGAAGCCTTAGGCCAGAGAAGAGAGCACTTAAGCCATTTAGATGCCAATCTTGGGACCAGTTGCGGTTATTTCATTACTGCCTGTAACACAGTTGTTGGAAGCGTGGTAATTTAACTGTACTGATGACACAAAGATGTCAGGTGTCATCGGTGTGGGAGAGGGAGAGGATGAGGCAGTTGCAAAGGAATAACTGAGTGTGACTGGGAATGGGCTGGAGTTCAGAGATTCAGTATGCCAGAGTACACACCTAGGGCGTAATAGCAGAAACAGATCTTCCATGAGGTCATCGATGAGCAGTCATGGTGGAGAAGGAGCCGTTGTGCAGTTCAGCTGCCGCAGGACTGAGCTGCTGTTGTGACGCAGCTGTGAAAAAGGCAAATGCGGGCGGTGCTTTGGGAGGGATTTCCTATTCTTTTGGAGAAGTGTTGATGTCATTGTACACGGCCTGTGAGGCGTCATCTGAAGTAGCCTGTATAATTCTGTAACTTGTGTTTGGGAGAAATAAACTCAATAGGGCCAGAGAAAAGCCATTAGGAAGACTGAGGGTGCAGACTGTGAAAGTGTGTGGTTTATGAGAAGGAGAGTGTGTCCTGGTGGTTACTTCAGGGAGAGAGAAAACTGCTGCCGGAAAAGAGCAGCATTGACACGAGAACCAATAGGTCTAAACTGATCACAGATAAATTCAGACTGAAAATGGAGAGAGGGGTGAGGAATGTCAAAGTGCAGGAAGGTCTGGGAGAGACTCCTCATGAGTCATGGGTGCAAGGATACCCAACTGTTTTGACTTGAGGACCTGAAGAGTGTGAGAGGTGGCATGAACTCAGTGACACCAGGCAGCCCCTGGCTCCTCATTCTGCTGTTGCTAATTGTATATATCCCATGTTTAACCAGGCTTTGGTGCAGGGATTCCAGGCTCTTTCAAAAAAAAAAGAGATCTATTTGCTGTAGTAAATTGGTTGTCAAATACTAAGAAGCACTGTAGAGATGCTACATACGTTTCAGGTATGGCTAGCAGTGGGATTTTTATTTGCAGGGTTTGCAGTTATCTCCACTGTAGCAGGAAGGGAACAGATGGAAGGGGCAGAGACCTGCATTAACTGACGTTGTCTCACCCGCAGAGCCAACCCAGCCTCACCGAGGAAAAGTCCAAGAAGCTAAAGAGACGGCCGCAGATGAAGCGCAGGTCACAGGCGGAGGTGATGAAGGAGCGAGAGGACGAGTGTTTCAGCTGTGGGGATGGAGGGCAGCTAGTTTCTTGTAAGAAGCCAGGCTGCCCCAAGGTATACCACGCGGACTGCCTCAACCTGACCAAGAGACCTGCAGGTCAGTGCTCCGCACGGCTGGGCTCTGCTTGGGTCACGGCGTTGGCTCAAGGTGTCCCAGGCGCTGCGCATCACCTTGCACTCACTTCACAGCATCTTAAAATTTTGAGAAATCTTTCTCACTTGAACAGACTTTGTGGCCCACACGACACAACCCTGGTTTGCACCCCACTGTGACTGCAAAAAGATGAATTAATTGCTGAAGGGGGAGCTGGTCTTTGCCTAAGGAATGGTGCTTGTGAGCTGACCCCATCCTTGGGGCCTGGCAGAGAGCAGTCCCAACAATAGTTGAGGTATTGGTTCCTCAGACTGGCCGTTTTCCCAAAGTTGAAGACAATTGAGTGAGTTGAATGGTGAGGAAAAGCACTGTGTTGAGAACTATGTGGAGAAGAATGTGTTAGATGTCTGAATAGCCATGAGTTCAAAGTTAGGGAAGAGAATGGTATCAAAGCATATCCTAGTTTGTGGTGAAATGAGGGCAGAAATTTGAAATAAAAAGAAAAAATATTCAAAAAGGACTTCTAGTTGGGTGCAGAGAAAGAAATAGGCTCCCTGTATGAGTGATAGAACAGCTTCGAGTTCATTAGTAGCTCAGGAGGTGTAAAGTAACATCTGTTAGAGGGAAAGCTTTAAGTTGCATTTAAAAGTCATAAGGGAGCTGGTTGAGGGGAGTGTTTCGTCTGTTGTTTCAATTTGTCTTTGTTACTAAAGGAGTTCCTGGGACCTTTAATGAGTGTTCAGGTTTAACCAATGCTCCGAAAGGAAAAAAGTCTGACCTGAGTCTTGGTAGGCCAGTTAGCCCGATGTCTGCCAGGCCAGGAGGATGGAAAAGCTGATACGGGATCAAGTGCCTAAATAATTAAATGATAAGAATATAAACAATACGAGATGAAATAGGTAGAATAACTCATCAAACCTAATTTAGGATTTTTTGCTAAGGTAATAAATTTGGTTAATAGAAGCAACTGCATTGAAGTAATTTGTTTAGGGGCCTGTAAATCCTTTGATTTAATACTGTAAGCATTGTCATAATTAGAAATTCTCTATGCAGCTCTGTACAGTATTTTCTGAACACATCAGAGGCAGGCTAAGAAGCGTGGAACCAAGCAGTCTCTGAAAGTAACTGCCAGGAAAGTCACTGTGACAGAGTGTTTCTGTCGGCGCCCCATGGGGAGCCAGAACTGGGCATTCAGCACCTCTAGCTGTAATTTGGCAGAAGATGTAGAAGGGCTAGTAGCATATTTTGTAGATGACAGAAATTATGTGTGTGCATGTGTTAAGTTTTGGGGAGAATAGGGCATTTATACAGAAGAGCTTGGATTGCTCATCGAACAAACGCTGTAACAGAGCAATGTGAAAGCCAACGGGAACACAGGCCATTCCTATGGAAATGTCATCATTCAGGGTGAGGGAGTCCTGAGTATCACCTTTCTATCCATTTTTATGTGCTAAGACAGGGTGCTGTAACATCCTGGCAGGTTTTCCCATGCTTTCAAGTCTCCAACAAAGAAGAATCCAGCATTTAGCCTGTTCCCCTGCTTTCCATGTGAAAATTTTCTCCTAACAGCCTGTCCTGAAAGAACAAAGCATTGCCATCTCTCCAGTACCCATTTTTTTGTACACCAGGAGACTGTTATCCCCTTAGTCCTTTTCTGGCTTAAACAAACACAGCCTCTCCTTGCAGCTCTTATTTTCTAAAATTATTATTCTTGGTCTGCTCTGGACTGTGTCCCACCCGCCTACATGTTTTTTAAACTGTGGTAACGAGTATTTTAACAGTATTGCAGCTGAGGCCTTGCTAACACTGACAGAACAGAATAATTATATTTTGTGTTTTACATAGAATATCTCAGGAAATGAGATTTGACTTGTTTTTCAAAAATAACTTTTATATTTATGTGATGTTTGTGATTTGCCCTATCATCCTTGAGTCCTCTTGTCTTGATCCTTTTCACATACTTATTTTATTTCCTCCTCCTGCAGTCCTGCTTTGCACTGGTCTTTATTTAATTGCACCTTGTTGGTGCAAGAGCATCTGTCCAGTTTAAATTCTGAGCCTGTCTAACCAGATTTTTTCAGTTCCTCACAGCCTTGTTGTTATCTACCTGTTTCTGTAAGAGTATTTGCTGTTCTGCTTCTAGGAATTTAAATTAAAATACAGACTAAAATAGACTCCTGAAGGACGTCATTGGAAATGCCCCCTCAGTTTGCCAGAATAGCAGTTTTCTGAGAATGTTTTTCAGCCAGTTGTAGCCATTTTACCATTTTTACATGTAGGTTGTTATTTTCATAGCCCGCTCCTTAGAGTATCATGCAGGACATGAAAGGTTCAGCACTTTCTACTTCAAAAGTTACTTCTGCCATGGGCATTGCTGTCAAGTAATTGGAATTTCCTTCTTGTTTGCATGTTACTAATTGTGTGATCTTACTTCCAAGAGCTCCTCTGCTCCGGGCTGTCTCTGGAGAGGCTGCTTTATTCATTAGGCCTTTTATCTTGTCGAAGACCATTAAGCGGTTTGATAGGATTTATCCTTTCTGCAACATACTGGCAGGTTTTGACTTATTTTATTTTTCCATCCTTACAAATGACCTCTTGTAATAATAGTCCCAGAGTCTTCCTGGTGGCCAAAGTGAGTGTTGAGTGTGTGGGTTGCTGACAGTGCGGGGGGAGCAGCGACAGCCTGTGCTGCAGCACTGTGAGCCCAAAAGAGGGAGAACCATGTGTAGTGTTAAACATCCCCGCTCTGAAAAGGATGCTGAAAAATTGGAGAAGATGCAGAAAAACGGTGTACATATTTTGAGACCGGAACAGAAGCCTTGGACTGGCTTCAAAGGAGG
Source organism: Aptenodytes forsteri (assembly GCF_000699145.1). Lineage (NCBI taxonomy): Eukaryota > Metazoa > Chordata > Aves > Sphenisciformes > Spheniscidae > Aptenodytes > Aptenodytes forsteri. Next base: position 9,234,923 of record NW_008796044.1, on the reverse strand, counting down.
GGAAAACATGCTACATGTTGTCTTCAACCCCAGGGGAAAGCAGCGTGAGAGAGGGGAGTGGAAAGCTGATGTTGCATAAGTGCATGGAGAAATGCCCACAGCTGCTCAGTGCCGTGCTGCAGTCGTGCTCTCTTCCAGCCTCCCTGGAAAAGAGCTGGTAGCCAAAGCCACAGATGTGTGGGCTTGCTTCAGGGAGGCTGGGAAGTGGTCTGGACTGGCTGGTGTCCACGGCTGCCCTCCGTCCTTGCTTGTGCTCTGAGTGCAGGCTGGCCTGTGCGAGGGCTGCTCTGCAGGGAGCTGCTCTTCACAGCAAGGCAGGGAGCTGGGGCAGCCATGGGGGTGTGGGGTGTTGGGGGAGGGTGGAGGCAGGAGGTGTATTCGGAAAGGCAGCTGTGCTGGTCCTATGGTGAGAGGTCAGGAACTCAGCATCGTGTATCCTGGGTGCAAATGGTCTTCACTGTTCCTTGCATCCATGAACTGGTGGGAAGCGTTTGGTAGAGACAGTGGCAGCCTTGGCTGGGGGAGCAGGGGACTGAACCAGTGAGCTCATCTACAAGTGAAAAAAGCAGCAATCTCTGAAGTGTAATGTTGGTTTTTTCCTCCATGATGGTGTTGATACTGATGGTGAATAGTGTGGACATGGAGCTCCTCAGGGAGCAGCTTGGCTTTGTATTAAGCAGTATTTTTATCATGGCCATACACAGAGGTTAAGGAAGATGCCTTAGGTACAGAGACAATAGAAACTTACTCCCTTGTGATCACTGCCCTCTCACTTCTTCTTTCTGATAAACAGGAAGGGAGGTTGTTGGCCCAGAATTAACAAAGACTTAGATGAACGTGACGCATCTACTTAAAAAGTCCATTGGGTGTATTATACACAGATACCACTGTTGTTTGTGGAAATCAGAGCCACAGAGATGTGCAAGCTGGGGGTGTCTGCTCTTCTCTAGGCGCCTGTATTGGTTAGTGTCATGCTGGAGCCAGATGGGCTTTTGGTCTGCCCTGGCGTGGCTTGTGTTTGTCAAGGTTGTCATTGCCCTTGTTGCTTCTGAGGATGCACGTTCCTATGAACTGCCCGTCAAGCCTGGGAGCTATGGCAGAAACTGAGGAGGACATGTAGAATTGTATGGGAGTATTACAGGGGTGTTCCCCCTCTCCCTTGATCTCCCTTTGCAGCAGGCCTTGTCTCTTCCCCTTGTACCACTCCTAAGGTATGTCTTTTCTCCTGTGTCTGTGCTGCAGGAAAATGGGAGTGCCCGTGGCATCAGTGTGATATGTGTGGTAAGGAAGCAGCTTCCTTCTGCGAGATGTGCCCCAGGTCCTTCTGCAAGCAGCACCGGGAAGGCATGCTCTTCATCTCCAAGCTGGATGGACGTTTATGCTGCACAGAGCACGATCCCTGTGGGCCTAACCCTCTAGAGCCGGGAGAAATTCGTGAGTATGTGCCTCCCATAGGAGCCTTGGCTAATGGCGAGGACACCCAGCCACCAGAGCAGCCGCCTGCAGACACAGACCTGAGCGTTCAGCCTCTGGACAGCCTACCTCAGTCTGTGGCCCTCAGACTGCAGTCACCAGAAAAGCCCCCTGCTACCCTAGCGCTGAGGCTGCCGCCATCAGACAAGCCCCCCACCACCCTAGCCCTGAGGTTGCAGCCGTCAAACAAGCCCCCTACCACCCTGGCCCTCAGGCTGCCTCCACCAGACAAACCACCCGCCACCCTGGCACTGAGACTGCCACCGTCAAATAAACCCCCCACCACCTTGTCACTGAGGCTGAAGCCATCCAACAAACCCCCCACCACCCTTTCGCTCCGGCTGCAGCCTTCGGACAAACCTCCCACCACCCTGTCACTCCGCCTGCAGCCGTCGGACAGGCCCCAGGCTGCTCTGTCCCTAAGGCTGCAGTCAGAGAAGCAACCCATCATCGTAGCGCTGAGGCCTCAGCAGCCCGACAAACCTCCCACCAACGCGGTGCTGTGGCCACTGGATGAGTCCTCCAGTGATGCCTCGCAGCCTCATCTGCCGAGCAAATCTCCTCCAGGAACCCCACAGTCGCTGGATGAGTCGCTTGTTACTGCTGGTGCCCTGCAGCTCCAGCTGTCAGATGAGCCTCCTGCTGCCCCCGGGGTTTTGGGGTTATTGGACAAGTCTCTCATTGACACCAGGACCCAGCAGCCTGAGCTGCTGGATGAGTTCCCAACGAAATGCCTGCATCCTCAACTGTCGGACAGACTTCTCGCCACGGCGGGGACCCTGCAGTCCCATCCGGTGGATGAGCCTCCTGTGGCCGATCAGCTTCAGCTGGTGGACAAAGCTTCTGCCCAGAGTTCGCAGCCTCAGTCTGTGGAAAAGGCTCCCAGCTCTGTGATGCCGCAGGTCCCAGCATTGGAGATGGCTCCCAGTCCCGGGGTGCTGTGGCCTCTGCCCATTGAAAAAGTCCCCAGCTCCCCGGTCTCACGGATCCTGCCCATGGAGAAGGGTCCTGGATCGGCTGTGCCACGGCCCCCACCTCCAGAGAAGGCTTCCTTCTCTGGGGCAGTGCGGGTCCCAGCCATGGAGAAGGCTCCCAGCTCTGGGGCGCCCCGTCCCCTGCCTCCAGAGAAGGCTCCTGCCTCGGGGATGCCACGGATCCTGCCCACAGAGAAGGCTCCCAGCTTAGGGGTGCCACGGCTCCTCCTTCCGGAGAAGGCTCCTGGCTCCCGGTCACCACATGTCCTGCCCATGGAGAAGGCTCTTGGCTCGGGGGCCCTGCGGATCCCACTCACGCAGAAGGCGCTCGCCCCTGGGGTGCTGCGGCCCCTGCCTCCGGAGAAGGCTGCTGACTCCGGGGCCCTGCGGGTCCTGCCTCCAGAGAAGGCTCTTGGCTCCGGGGTGGCCTGGCCTCAGCTCTTGGAGAGGCCCCTCACTCTTACAGCCCCGTGGCCTCAGGCATTGGACAAGCTGGCTGCTGCTGTGGCTCCTCGGCCTCAAGCCTTGGACAAGCCTCCAGCTGCGTCTGCTCCGAGGCTGTTGCTGTCGGAGAAGGCACTGCGGCCCGTCGACCAGAATGCGCAGCCGAAGGAGAGAGGAGCCCCGGCTGTGGAGCTGAGTCCCCAGCAGAAAGAGAGGACCATGTTAGCTGGCGAGCAGATCTCTTGGTCTGCTGGGAAGGTGGTAACGCATGTCGGACAGGTACCTTGGCCTACGGAGAAACTACAGATGCATGAGCAAACCCATTGGCCCACTGCAAAAGCCCTGACACCTGCAGAGCAGTCTCCCCGAACAGCAGAGAAACTACCAGAGCCGACCCTTCAGCCCGGCTGGGAAGTGGCCTCAGCCCCCACAGAGCAAACCCCTTGGACATCAGAGAGATTGCGTGCGTTTGAGCAGACCCCTCGGCCGGCCAGGGAAGCGCCGGTGCCCCCGGAGCAGATGCAGTGGCTTGTCACGAACATTCAGACAATTGACCAGATTTCTTGGCTGAGTGGAAAAGCACAGACTCCTCGGGGGCAGGACCCTTTGCCTGAACAAAACACAGCGCTAGCCCGTAACCAGGATTCTGTCTGTCGTGAGTTGGCCGACTCAGAGCCGAAGTGAGGTTGGTGAATATGGGAGGCAGGTTTCAGTCTTTTAATGTTTAGGGAGGGGGATCTTTGTTTTGTTTTTTTTTTATTCACTTCCCTGAGCCCAGCCCCTAACCCATGCACATCCCATCCATATTCTCTTGTGACATGAGCAAGGACATTCATTTAAGTCCTAGTATGGCCCAGCCGAAGGGAGAGAGCATCCGTGACCTTTTTCTCTTCCTTTTACAAATGGTAAAGCTGAAATAAAGAGTCCACTTTGGGTAAAAAATCTCCAATTCCATTGAAATGGTCACATTACTGATCCAACGTGTTCGAGCTCCAGGTCTGATTTGTAGGCGGGTTCCCAGGTACAGCTAGGGGCCTCGCTCTTGTTACTGTATTTAGAGGAAGCAGATCACTCAGGCTGCCCTGGGACTGGAGTTGTTTTGGGGATCAGGTGGTGAGCAGTCAGGTGTACACTTTTGCCGGACTCTGTGGAAGCAGGGAAGGGGTTTATCTGTCGTCTGCCCAGGTCTCCATCCCTGCAGGGTGTTGCTTAGCGAGGTTCGTCCGTATGTTCTCTGGGACGTGCTGCGTGCGTGGTTCACTGAAGGACAGGTATCGTCTCCAGCCGAGCTGGGAGAGGAGCCCACTGCACTTGCTCAGTGCAGTTTTCTCCAGCAATAGACAATATCCATTCAGGCTCCTTTGTACAAAGCTGCGACTGGCCAGGCCTGAGAAATGGGGAATCTGAAGGAGGTCAGGGAAAAGAGAGATCTTGGAAGAAGCCATCTGGCAGTTTTTTCATTCTTGTGTCTTAAGCCTTTAGCACAGGGCAAGCGGAGTGTTTCCTGCACTTGAAAACATTGTGACCTATAAAGCAGCAATAGCAGAGTAGGGCAGAGTGGGTTTCCCCAAGGTGCTGAGCACCACCCTGGCAGGGTGGTGGTGCTCCCTTTCAAATTTCCATCCAGTCTCTTCTTGACTTCTGTCATCACCGTGAGCCAGCAGACTGAGCAGTCTTTTCTCCCCTTGCCTCAGACGTGTTCAGGACGTGTTCGCATCACACCTGGTCTTCCCAGCAGCGGGACGCACTGCCGAGCTGCGAGTGAAGCCTGTACCGTTCACTACACAGCGTGGAGGCAAGGGTGCCGTAGCTGTATCGGGACCCATCTCGACACCTTCCCCTTGGGTAGCTTCTGGCTTAACTCTTCTACAACCAAAGGAGACTTGAATTAACTGGACTGTGTTGGTGTGCGTGTGTGTGTGTGCGCGCGTGTGTGTCCTTCCAACTGAATAGTAGTTCTCACACTGGAACACGGTGGGCTCCAGCAGCTGGCTGGCTTTCTTTTTTCCTCTTGTCCCTTTTCCAGTTAAAGGAGATGTTTAGTACCTGGTGGTCGTCAGGCTGGCGTCCAGACTAGGCCTGCCAAAAGCCGTTTACTCAAGCGTTGAGGCAGAAGTTCGCTTGGCCGTGGTACTCGCAGGGCAAGCGGTAGAGTCCCAGGGACCTGCGGAGTGGCATCTTGCGACCATGGCCACCCTCGCAGGCAGGAGGAGGACAGGCGTCCCTGGGCGGCGCTGCCCGGGCTGGATGGGGTTGGTATCCTGCCAAGGAAGCGCTGCTGACCAGCACACTCTCCCACTCTCACAACACATTACCTCTGTGGTTTGCCTGAGCTCCGCCAATCCGGGTGCCGCAGCCTCGGATCTCTGTGCCCGCCGCCAGACCCTTGTGCAGCTCCAGTGTATCCTTCTCCTTCCAGGCAGATCCGCAGGTCCTTCCCCGGAAAAGGAGTGTTCAGTTTCAGGCTGACCCTCTCCCTCCGACGTGGGAGCAGGTCCTTGTTCCCACCTGGCTTGCAAGTGCCTGCTGCTCCCAGAGCAGACGGTCATGCGCTTTGCGGTTTTCTATGAAGGGAGGCAGACACTTGTACCGAGACTAATCCCGATCCATTCTCCTTTCCTGATGTACGCACCCCAAGACAACGTTCTGCTGTAAAGGCCGGGTGCGCTGGGCACGAGGGGACATTACCAGTGCTATGGTGCATCTCTTCTCTAGTCCAAATCATTTCAGATCCCTTGTAGAATAGCTAGCGACTTCGAAAAGCTTTATGGCTTATGGAAACTTACTGTTTAATGTTGTTTTTTTCCGGGAAGACTGGCAGGTCAGTTCCTGCTTGCTGCTGAAACTGGGGAAATGCAAGCAGCTTATGTTTCTGCGTGACTCCTGCACAAAGGGAATCAGGACAACTCCTCAAAGCCATTGAGAGAGAAGATAATCTAAGGGCATTCATTAATTTTTAAACATTCTATGAAGGGAGGCAGACACTTGTACCGAGACTAATCCCGATCCATTCTCCTTTCCTGATGTACGCACCCCAAGACAACGTTCTGCTGTAAAGGCCGGGTGCGCTGGGCACGAGGGGACATTACCAGTGCTATGGTGCATCTCTTCTCTAGTCCAAATCATTTCAGATCCCTTGTAGAATAGCTAGCGACTTCGAAAAGCTTTATGGCTTATGGAAACTTACTGTTTAATGTTGTTTTTTTCCGGGAAGACTGGCAGGTCAGTTCCTGCTTGCTGCTGAAACTGGGGAAATGCAAGCAGCTTATGTTTCTGCGTGACTCCTGCACAAAGGGAATCAGGACAACTCCTCAAAGCCATTGAGAGAGAAGATAATCTAAGGGCATTCATTAACTTTTTTAAACAAAATAAAAAAAAAATGGTAATGAGGTTCAGTATACTAAGTATTTATCATGTGTGAGAAGGAAAATAAATCTTGAATTTTACATTTATAGGCCTTCCCATGAGCTGGACTTAGTCATGTAGATTGTGTAAGTAGGGTTACCTCCATGCCAGCCGCTCAGCCAGCTACAGCTGTAACCAGAAAGGTATCTGCACTGCTCTGTCCACCTCCGCTTTGCATTGTCACGTGTTAACTAGTTACTTGTTTCATGAAAAATAAACTGTGAATATTTTTGGTGCAGGCTTTTTTAAATCTGTAAAATGGAGAAGTTCTCAACGAATTCTCATAAGTGCAGGTTTGAAAAAAATCACTTCTATAAATCATGTGCTCACGTAGTAAGGTGAGGTTCACGGCAGCAGCAGCCTTTCACACAGCAGGCTCTCACCCAAAAGCTTGTTTTGAACAGTGAATGTGGATTGAACTGTTGCATGGCATTTCAAACCCACAGCCTTATTCCTTGCATCTGACCATACCCCACCTCTCTTCTTGTCTCCCTTCATGCCTTTTCCACGAGGATCCAGGTTCCTGGCTTGCTACCTTCCAGCTACATGCTGGAAAGTTGACTTCAGGTAGCTGGGAGGCTGCTCAGTAAAGTTGGCGTTTGGAAATGTCATTGAAGGAGGAAGCCAGCAAGCTGCTCTTCCCTCCTCGCCCTCGTTGGGCCCTGGCCAATGCTCTGTCAGATCAGGAGGGCTTTTCAGATGTATGTGGGGCTGGCAGAGGGACTACTGGTGCTCTTAGGAATGTCTGTCTGTGCTGGATCACCTCAGCATGATGGGCAAGGCCTGACCAGGTGTGGAGATAGGTCCTGGCAGCCCTTCCCTGCCCAGCCTGCTTTCGTCGGCTGTGAGCGTAGGCTGGGAGAGAGCTCCGGGCAGCACAACCCTCACAAAAGAAATGTGGGCTTCTTCAGCACTTGAGGTGACTGGCTGTTGGTGGCAGCTGGTATCACTGCCTTGGAGGAGGACAGGGAGATATCTTGTACCGAAGTAGTTGGGTTCATTTTCTGCAGTTCATTGCTGCCTTCAGAGTTCAGCCAGTTTGAATCACTGGGGTTTTTTTAACGTAGAGGAAAGCGGCAGGTAACGCGTACCCCTGGCAGGCCGCTGCTGCGGGAGAGAGACTGCTGCAGCTCTGCTCTGGCCTCCCCGAGCCCTTGTGCTGGGCTGGAGCTTGCCAAGGAGCTTGGCCAGCTTTGCTGCGGCTTCACGGCCAAGGTCACAGTGCTTCTTTGCTGCGTTGGAGGGATCCAGTCACCTGGCCACTAACAGTCTTGGGTCAGGCATAATTGCACCCAAGGTGGGGGAGAGGTGACTCTTCTGTTGATCCACTATTGTGGAGAGTTGTAGAAGCAGAATTAAGGTTAATTGTTATTTCTGCTCTGAGCTGCGCCCCTTTCCTTGCCATTTCAGGGAGGCTCACGGGAACTTCCCAGGCTCATGGGTCCATTCCCACTTGTAGGAATGGCTCCCCCTTCCCAGTTCTGAAGGGGCTGAAAGACTTGCTCCTGTAACAAATGCTTCACCGACCAACATGCTTGCTGTCAGGATGGCCTGGCTGCCCCTGCTGGGGGCAGTGGGCTGGGGTCACCGGCTGCAGCCTCTGTCCCAACTGTGGGACCCACTTCAGTAGTGGGTTTCCATGGCGGGCAGGAGAGTCCCAGTTGACCTTTGGCGATGGAGGAGCTGTGGTGAGGGGTAACGGTGTGGTCAGGGACTCAGGTGGGCACGATCTGCCTGCCCAAGCCAGGGAGGAGGGTTGCAGAGGAGGAGCCACCGCAGGGCCTGTGGGACACGTGGGCAGGAGGGGAGCGGGCACTGGCCGCCATCCTGCGTGACTCGTCCCGTCTGCACCAGCTCGCTGGGCTGGCGCCCGCTGTCAGCCAGGGCTCTGGTGAATCTAGCAGAAAAGCGACCACTGTAAGGGATAATCCCCTACTGCGCATCTTCAGATGCTAACTAGCTCATGGCAGCTTGCTTTATTGCTGTTCTCGAGTTAAAACTTTTCCTATTTAACAAAAAAACCCCACAAGAACCAGATTCACTTCAATGCACAAAGTATCCAGGTGGTACTGTGGGAGCATGCGTTATAATTCAGGGTTAAACCCCCCACAGGCACAGGCTTTGCTTTGAAGGTGTGGCTGTAGTTAAAATTCAGGAGATGAGAGAGATGGTTGAATCTAAAGGATAGCAACGTACTAAGGTGAGACGATGCAGATTGAGAGTGCTAGAAGAGCTTCAGCTCAGTTTCACAGAAAAAAAAGGAAGAAAAAGCAGCCCTAACCCTGATGCATCTCGGCAGCGGTTTAACCTGAACACGCCGTGGATGTGCGCTGCTCCTACCTGAACGCTGCAGCCAGCGCTGCAGCAGGGCAGGGGGAGTTTGTTTGAGAAACCTCAGACCTTCAACACCTTCTGTTTATTTTTAATTTCAGCCTTAACTTCTGATTTTGCTTGATGTTTGGAATAACCGTAATTGTAACCTGCTTGTAATGTGCTTTGCCCTAAATTACTGATGAGGCTTTCAGCCTCTGCCAGCCAGTGAGTGTTAAAGCAAAGTGGCAAATCGTGCAGCTACTCTGAAAGTACAGGGGGGGCCGGTGAGGGCTCGTGCTGTGCTTGATTGCCCGGGCTTTGTCCGCACTAATTACTCCCCTGTGATAGCGATTACGCCGGTGGCAGCATTTGCAGCCGAGGCTGTACCTCTTGCAGCGGCACGGCCAGGCTGATGGGTGCTCGGAGCTCCCAGGGCCTGGGAGATGGGATGCTGGAGCTTGGGGACTGCTCCGCCGCTTGCCTGGCTTCAGTGGAAGTCTGGCCTGCGGGGTGGCAGTGCCCTGGCTCGGCAGGATGTGGGAAAAGGCAAGATTTCTGCTCCGGGTCCTCCAAAAGCAATCTAAGCCAAGTCCGGTGCAGGGAGACAGCGTGAGCTTGGGCTAGAGAAGTGGCGGTGATGGACAGTCCCTACAGCACTGAATCTACCTCCTAGGGAAATCTGAGAAATGGGTGTTGCTATGTCCTATTTCAAGGTAAAGTTTTAATCAGTTTGCCCTTGGCGAAGCACTTGGGCTATTGTGGTGCTATTGTAAACCGTTTGGCAGCTTAGCACAGTAGGGCTGAACTCACGGCTCCTAGCCCCGCGGGCTGGAGGTTTCTTCGCTGGCTGAATCCTGTCCCCTGATAGCTGGGGCTGGGCTTCAGCACGCGTGACAGAAACAGGACGAGGCGTGACTCGGTTCCTTCGATTTGTGATGGTTTTGAGACTCAAACCAGCGTGCCAGTGGGCCCCGTGGGCGTAGGGAGCGAGTGGAGCCACGTGAAGCAAGGCAGGCGTCCGCTAACTGCATGTTCTTTGTGTCCGTTTGGTACTGAGCTGGTTTCAGTTTTTGTTTATTTCTGATGTTTCCAAGTTGTTGACTTCAAGGAACTGGGTTTTGTGTATTTTTTTAGACACTGGGAACTTGTTAAAAGGAAAAGCAGCAGCACCGGGAGGCTCAAGGTGCAGTGTGACTGGAGCTGAGGGCGGCCCTGGCCAATGCGGGTGGGAGGAGGTCAGATGTGTCGGCAGCGGCTGGCGTGAGCAGGCAGGGAGCAGCTCTCCCAGCGAACGGGCAGGAGAAGCCTTTTGGTAGCAGCGCTCCCGGCCCTGCTTAACCGCGGTGCCGTGTTCACCGCCCCACCAGCCTGCTCACCTCTGAGACACCGAACGTGTCTGATACTGCACCTGGCTTTGAATGTCCCCTGTCACCCTCCGGTGCCATGTGCTCTTGGCTGGGGTCCTGGCTGCCGGCTAGGCTGGGGGTCCTGGGGAGGGCGGCCCTGGCTGCCCGCTCCCCCTTCCTCGCTGCCCGGGGAGGAGGGACATGGGGGGCCACCCATGGCAGTGGCATAAGTTGCGCTGAAACCATGAGCGGGAGGTTTGCTCAGAGGGGGGGGAAGCCTTGGTGTGAGCAGCCCCACGCTGCATTCCTCCCCCACCAAGGTCTGCTGCCCACGGGGTGGTGGCGGAGGGGAGTCCCCCGGAGGGTCCCATCCTGCAGGCTCGACCGGAGGGAAACGCGGCGGGAGTCAGGG
>NW_008796044.1:9222733-9224525 GCF_000699145.1 Aptenodytes forsteri | reverse complement strand
GCTGAGGCGGGGGCCGGCCGGAGCTGCGGGCAGGCGCCGGGGCGGTGGCCGGGGTGAGCACTGCGTGGGGGACGTGTGGGTGCTCGGCCCTGGCTGGGACTCATCTGTCGGTTCTAAGCGGGGACGCCAGAACAGGTGAGAGAAACCTACATATTTCCAGCATGTATATTATTTTTAGAAGAGGGAGAGGGGAGAGTCTTGGACCATTGATTACTTTCATTTTGCTCCCCTTAGACTGTTGGCTGTGTATGTGAAACTTATAATGAAAAGAGGGTTGCCCTGCCCAGGTGCTCCCAGAACATGTACTGTAATTCTTTGTATATAGAAGAAAAATTACTGTAAAGTAAAGTTTAACTTTACTCTCGATGTCCTCTTGTGGTTTGTCTTGCTGAGCAGGGGGGCGCGGGGGGAGCCTGGCTGTGCCCAGACACCCGGGGCAGGGATGGGAGAGCCCTGACAGCCTCGCGCGGCAGCGGCGCAGGCAGGGGGACGGCTCAGACCACAATGCATTTTATTTACATTGTACACCTCGAGAGAAGACGCTTAAATAAATCTGCAAACAATCGGACAGCATCTCCGAGAGTAAGTTAATGGCCGCCGCTGGGCCACAGCAGTGACTCGGGGAAGCGGCTCCCGCAAACACTGGGTGGCAGGGAGAGGGTCCCCAGGGGTGATGGCCTGTGGCTCCTGGTGCCGCAGGAGGCTCCTGGCACCGCACAGCAGCCCTCTGCCGCTCCGCACACCGGGAGCAGTCCACGGGGCTGCGTGCTGCGTTGCAGACGGGCCCATACAGCTAAAACACAGCAGGTAAAAAACCCGAGGAGTCCAGTGCGTGCCGGCTGCCCGGCCGGCAGCAGCGGTTCCCTTTTGGCAAGACGTCTCAGTGGTGGCAGCAGCTGTAGAAGTAAGCACCGCTCCTCTGGCCCAGGTCGACACCCTTCTCCTCTGGAAGAGAGCAGGGGCGCAGGCTGCCAGCACCTGCTGGTGTGGCACCTCCATGCCACATGGAGCCCAAAAGCTGCTGGTGCCAGGACTGGGCCCCGGCGGGTCCCTTGGGGGAGGGATTTGGTGTCCCCGCAGCAAAGCAGCAGGGCTCATGGCCACGGCAGGGTTCATGGCCACGGCATGGCCCAGGGCTGGAGGCGTAGCCGGGCTGAGCGTGCCTGGACAGGCCTGGCACAGAGCTGAGCGCCGGTCCCGCAGCTGGGCAAGGCTCCTGGCTGCCCGTTTGCCAAAGGCCACCTGCAGCGCAGTCGGGATGGATGTGCCGAGCTGAGCCTGACCTCGGGAAGTACAAGGATGCCGCGACGGGGCCCAAGCTCTGCAGGACAACCCCCGGCACGGACCCACAGTGTCCCCAGGGAGGGTGGGGGCGAGGAAGGGCCCTGCCAGACCCCGCAGCACTCATCTTCCACACCCTCCCTGGGGGCACGTGCATCCCCCGACATGAGAGAGGGTGCCTGGGGAGGGACGGATCCTGCTCGCTCACCTGTCATCACCTGGAAGGCGGTGAAGTGGACGTAGTCCTCTGCCACCTTCTGGAACAGCTCATCTGGGGGGAGAGTGGGCAGGGTGGGTGTGGACAGCCCCACCGTCAGGCAGAGCCCCCGGCCCTGCTCGGGTGGGGGCACAGCCTGCAGCAAGGGGGCTACTCACCCACGCTCTGGCCCGTCTTACTGGAGGTCTCAAAGAGCTCTGCCTTGATCTCTGAAACGAAGGTCCACGTTAGCAGCTGCAGGATGTGGCCCCGCGGGCTTAGCTCGTTCCGCCCCCCCCCCCCGGGAGTCACCCC
>NW_008796044.1:9221945-9222631 GCF_000699145.1 Aptenodytes forsteri | reverse complement strand
TGCCGACAGTGAGCTGGCGGGGGCCTGGGGCAGGGCTCCGCGCTCCTGTCCCCTCGGCCCAGCTGGCTGCATGCCGGCCCCTGTGTCAGGACATGCCTGGGGCCTCACCGCGCAGGGAGCCCTGGCACCTGGAGCTGCCAGATCTGCTGTGGATCCAGGGCAAGGGCAGAGCCCCTCGCGCCTCCCAGGTGCACGTGGATGCAGCAGCTCCATCCCCCCCCTCGCCCCCCACCCGCTTGGTGCTGCGGGAGCCCAGGAAGGGCCAGCACTGCCCAGTTGTGAGCATCCCGGCCCCGTGCGGTGCCCAGCTGTACCGTCAGCGTAGTCCTGCACGTCGTGGAAGTCGACCCCCCGCTTCCTCCTGTCCTCCTCCAGCAGGTCACTCTTGGTGCCGCACAGGTAGATCCGGCAGCCCTGCGGCAGGCAGAGGGAGGGACGTGCCTGCAGGCCTGGCACTGCTGCCGGCTCCCCTTCCCCTCCGGCGAGGCTCCACAGCCCCCCAGGCCCCCCCAGCCCGGCCGTACCTCCTCACAGTTCTGCAGCTCGTTCACCCAGAACTTGGCTCGCTGGAAACTGCTGCTGTCGGTAAGATCTGGGGGAGAGGGATCAGGGTCAAGGTCAGGGTCCGTTCCCTCCCTCATGCGCCCACCCCCCGCCACGGTGCCAGACCCACCGGCGCTGGCACC
>NW_008796044.1:9218057-9220627 GCF_000699145.1 Aptenodytes forsteri | reverse complement strand
CCTCTCCTCTTCCCCCCCCCCACCCGCCCGATGGTTCCCAGCCCCGGGAAGGTGTTGGCCAGGAGCAGGGTCTGATGTTTTCTTCCCCCTCCCCATTTTAGCAAACATGTCCTGACCGAAGACATCGTGCACCGGGAGGTGACAGCGGACCACAAGCTGCTCTCCCGGCGGCTCCTGACCAAGACCAACCGGATGCCCCGCTGGGCGGAGCGCTTCTTCCCGGCCAACGTCGCCCACTCCGTCTACATCCTGGAGGACTCTATCGTGGACCCCAAGAACCGAACCATGACCACATTCACCTGGAACATCAACCACGTGCGTCTCATGGTAGGTGCCCGTGGGCCGGCATGCGGCCATGTGGCAGGCACCGGGCAGCGCCCACAGCCAGGTTGTGCCTCGTGCAGGTGGTGGAGGAGCGCTGTGTATACCAGGTGAACCCGGAGAACAGCAACTGGACTGAGGTCAAGCGCGAAGCCTGGGTCTCTTCCAGCCTGTTTGGTGTCTCACGGGCCGTCCAGGTGAGGACTGCCAACTGCTCGAGCAGCACTGTGTACCCCCTCTTTGGAGAGGCCTTAAAGCTGCTGCTCCCCCCTGCTCTACCCCTTCCCTGTGCTGGTTTTTCCACCCTTTTCCCTCGTTCCCCCCATCCTCTTGAGCTCTTGGGGCACTCGGAACCATCACTGCTCGTGGGCATGAGCCCACCATACGTTTGGGACTGGTCAAGCTGGGACAAAGCCCCAGGGGCTGCGTGTGACCAGGGAGCTGGTCTCGCACCTTCACCGATTCTTCCGTTGCAGGAATTTGGTCTGGCCAGGTTCAAAAGCAACGTGACCAAGAGCACTAAGGGATTTGAGTATGTGCTAGCAAGAATGCAAGGTGAGCACCCGAGGGCAGGCTGGAGCTGAGCGGGAGGGGTCTCTTGGAGTTACAGGTCACATGGGGAACACTCGAGTCCACGGGCAGGTCGTGGCTTGAACTAATCTGACTGTGAAATCCTTGTCCCTTGCCTTTGCCCCCATGTCTTGGCACAGTCAGCTCTTCCCAAGCGGAGCAGCCAGGCAGCACTTGCAGGGCAGGGCAGGGCAGGGGCGGAGTGCAGGCAGGAGGGGGACATAATACGGCAGCAGTCACGTGCCTGTGGTTCCCCATCGTGACATGCCCTGACACACACAGGGCAGGAGTGCCGGGCTTGGCTTCCCCCTGTGTGGGGAAATCGCCTCCGTCCCAAGGTGACGGGGCCACCCCCTGTGTGGGGAAATCGCCTCCGTCCCGAGGTGACGGGGCCGGGGCTGGTCTAGCTTGCGTCAGCCGGCACTCCTGTGACGGGGCAGGGCAGGGGCCCGCTGGGGCTGGGTTAACAGCTTCCATGTTACAGGAGAAGCTCCGTCCAAAACACTGGTGGAGACAGCCAAGGAAGCAACCGAGAAAGCCAAGGAGACAGCTCTGGCTGCTACGGAGAAAGCCAAGGACTTGGCGAGCAAGGCAGCCACCAAGAAGAAGCAGTACGTGTGAGGGGCCGGGCACAGGCAGGCGCCGGCTGCACCAGAACAGATAGGAGCCTCCTTAGATTTTATATTTTTAAACAAACTGTACAAGTCTGACAATCAGCTGCTGTTAGACCCTTTCGGAGATGTAATTATCATTAAAGAATCTACTCCCACCTCTGCTTTGGGCAGGGCTGGCCTGGCTAGAGCAGAGCCCAGCGCTGCCCTCTGCTCCGGGGGTCCAGCCCGCTGCTGGGGGCCTGGGCTCGCAGGCAAGATGCAGGCAGGGGTTTCACCAAGTGCCTTTACTAGAATAGTGTTGGGTATGTACGGGGGGGGCGGGCAGCTGCAGGAGCATGAAGGCAGGTTGCTTAATGCACTCGTTTCCCTTTCCTGTGCCTGTCCGGGGGCGGTGGAGCCGTCCTGTAACCATGTCTGCTGGGGGCAGCGCTGCCCCACACCCGTGCCAGGCAGCCCCCGGCCCCCAGCCTGCCCAGGGGCATGCGGGGAAGGTGGGAGGGTGTCCCCATGACAGCCAAGGCCCTCTTCCAGCACCTCTTGTGGTGCACAGCGGGTGCCACGGTGTCCTGCCAGCAGGACAGGTGCGCCCAGTGCTGTCACCGGTGCTGCTCAGCGGCCCGGCAGCAGAGGGGCCAAGCTGGGCTCTTGCCCCCACCTGTGGCCCCTTACCCGGGCAGCCCCGACGAGGCCGGCAGAGGCTGCGTTTCCAGCAGCGGAAGGCAGGGAGGAGGCAGGCAGGCAGTGCAGGGAAGGCAGCGGGCACCATCAGGATGCGGGGCCGCGGGGGCTGGAGTAGCTGTGGTCCCTCCCCGTGCTGAAGCCAGGCAGCAGGTCCCCACCAAATACCAGGCCGTCCACCTCTATCTCTGCATCCTCTGGGCACCGGGGTGGGGGGAGAGGCCGGGTCAGGTCCCGGCGGCCTCCCCTCCCCTTCCCTGCCCACCCTCCCTCCCCTCACCTTCCTCAGAGGGCTCCGAGAGCTGGGATGAGTCCAAGCTATCAGCCCGCGCTCGTTCCCCACCGGTGGGTGAGAGCAGCCGTTCCAGCTGCTGCCGCCGGCCCCGC
>NW_008796044.1:9215824-9216316 GCF_000699145.1 Aptenodytes forsteri | reverse complement strand
GGGTTTGGGGTGGCCATAGTGTGGCAGCGCCGCGGTGTGCGGCGAGCAGCGGGCACAGAAGATCTGCCGGGAGAAGGCCGGAGCGGGGCTGAGCGGAGCCGGGACCCCAGGGGACGCCGCGCGCCCCAGCCCGGCCCCCTCCTACCTTGCCGCAGCTGCGGCAGTGGTGCCTGCGGCGCAGCAGGGTGAAGGGCGAGCGGCAGGCGGAGCGCTGGCTGCACGTGCTGTCCGGCACCCACTCGGGCAGGCGGTGGGTGCCTGCTGGGCAAAACGCATCGGTAAAAGCCACAGTGCTGCCCCCGCCCCATCCCCCATCACCGCCTGGGCCCCAGGAATGTCCCCAGCTCCTTGGCTGGACCCCAGGATCAGCCACAGGCTAGCACCCTGCTCCGATGCCGTGGCAGGCCGGGCAGCCTGCAGCCCCTTACCTGCCCTCTGGAGCCCAGCAGCCTCCGTGGGGCTGGAGCACAGGGGACAGTCGGCCACACGACT
>NW_008796044.1:9213745-9214913 GCF_000699145.1 Aptenodytes forsteri | reverse complement strand
ACGAAGAGGGTGTGCAGCATGTCCTTGGTGCTGCTGTAGCGGGAGCGCAGCTCTGAGCAGCAGGCACCTGGGGTGGCATCGAGCCCCGGGCTATTCCCAGGGGGCTGGGGGCTGCACAGGACCCCAGGAGTGGCACAAAAAGTCCCCGTCCCAGCGGGCAGGGATCTGCCAGCCCAGCCCCGCTCCCTCCCTGCCACGCACCTCCACTGCCAGTCAGTGCCCACGTCGTCCACTGCACCAGGGGGTCCCAGCCACGCCATGCAGGTGCGGGGCGGTGGGGCGGCACAGGGGACCTCCAGGAGACCCCAGGGAGCAGGGGGGTCCGCTCTGGGGACAGCTGCCCCCCAAGCTGGGGGGGTGGCCGGACCGCAGGGATCCTCCGATTCAGCTGTACACAGGCTCCTCTCCAGCAGGCAGAGCTCCTCCTCTGACAGCACCCGCAGCAGGTCCCTGCAGCGAGGGGACGGTGTCAGCCCCACGTCACAGCCCCACTGCTGCCCCACAGCCTCACCCACGGGCGCCCATCGCCCCCCCACCTGATCTTCTTCAGGAGGTTGTAGAAGGGGCTGAAGACCCGGGACATCTGCTCAGGGCTCTGCTCCAGGCTGAGGGGACCCTCGGGGTAGATGAGGAGGCCACTGCGAGGGGACAGAGCTCGGTTCATGCCGGGGGAGCTTCCCAAGGCCCCAACTCCCCGAGGGGGGAAGGGGCTGGTACAGGGTGGAGAGCACCCAGCCGCCCCTGGGCACCCCCTTCTCCAGGGGGCTGCACCCACCTGATAATGGCCAGGCGAGGGATGGTGAACATCAGCAGCGGTTCATAGCCATCGATCATCTCCTGGGTCAGGTAGCCCAGGCGCAGGGCTCTGGGGGGGACACCCTTACAGCAGGGCTGAGCCCTGGGACGCTGCCGCATCCCTGGGGCTGAGGTCCCTGCCACCCCCCTACCCGGTACGCGGTGCCCCTCACCTCTCCACTGTCTCGCAGAAGAGCACGATGATCTCCTGCTGCCTGTAGATCTCCTCAGGAGACTTCACTGCCACCAGTGAGGACACGTAGCTGGAGAGCCGGGGGGACTGTGAGGCTCCTCCAGCCCTGGCGCAGCCACCCCCACCCCAGCACCCCAACCCCGGCCCCCACCTCAGCCCGAACTCTGCGAAGAGCCGGTC
>NW_008796044.1:9203066-9203878 GCF_000699145.1 Aptenodytes forsteri | reverse complement strand
CACCCCAACCCCGGCCCCCACCTCAGCTCGAACTCTGCGAAGAGCCGGTCAAACTGGACGAGCACAGCCCGGACGGGCTCCGGGTAGGAGCCGGGCTGGCTCAGGCTCTGCTCCCGCAGCACGGTCCGCACCAGCTCCAGGCTGCACAGCAGGTTCCTGGCCTGGGGCCGCAGCTGTGCCCCGTCTGCCTCCTCCACCTCCAGGAAGGTCCCAGCCAGGAGACACTGCCAGGACCAGGGGCTGTCAGGAGCCAGCACCTGAGGCAGCACAGCCCCTACCCCCAGGGTCAGCCCGTGGTGGGGTGCGCCATCCTGGCTGGCACCCATTGCCCCCGAGCCTGGGGGAGCCGGACCCCATCACCCGCCCTGGGACGGCATCCCTGGGCTCACCTCGGCGGCAAACAGCATGTGGTTCCCCAGGTTGTCCACCAAGAGCTCCTCGGGGAACTTGACCAGGTAGTCGCGGCTGTGCCGCTGCGTGGGAATGCACTCCTCCATGATCCGCTCCAGGATGGCCAGCAGGTGAGCCTGGGGAGGGCAGGGACGTCACCTACGGCCACCCGGGGGGACCGGGGTCACACCAGGGCCCGGGCTGCCCCCGTACCTGGCTGAGGTGGAGCTGGTTGAGGAGCACCAGGTACTGCTGCGGGTCCAGCTCGGCATCCAGCCCGTTGATCTCGGCCACCACCTGCGTCACCCTCTCATCGGCAAAGAAGAACTGGGAGAGCAGGCGGGGGTCGGAGCGCTGCGGGGAGAGCAGAGGGGCGATGGCAGGAGCACCCCGCGGCTCCGGGGGCTGGGGCAGGGGGATCC
>NW_008796044.1:9200067-9201951 GCF_000699145.1 Aptenodytes forsteri | reverse complement strand
GCCGCGCTCTTCCCTCCCGGTTCCCCTCTCCCCGCAGCCCCCGAGGCCAAATCTTCCGGGGAGAGGGACGCCCCAGAGATCCGGCCCCACAGCCCCCCTAGCCCCGAGCATCCTCGGGCTGGTGGGGGGGCACCGGGGGGAGGCACCCGCAGGCACCCACCTGCTTTCTGCTGCAAGGGCTTTGCAGGGCGTGGGGTGCAGAGTGGGGTGCTGCAGTGGGAGGGGGGCAAAGCAGCCCCTCGGTAGGAGCAGAAGGGGCCGAGTGGCCAAGGAGGGATCCCGGGGGGTGCTCGGGGCGCTGGGCACAGCAAACTGCCCCAGCCGTGCCGGAGGAGGAGGCTGCTCCCATGCCACGCCAGGCCTGGCACTGCTGGCCACAGGATGTGGGTGCCAATAATTCAGGTGGCTGAAAGCCTAATGGGGTGGATTCACGGGTAAAAAATCCTTTGAGGACGATTAAATAAACACGATGGCAGCACCTCAGCTTGAGGAAGTCCCTGAGTCACAGCGGCCCAGCGGTGCTCAGGCTGAGCCGGCCGGGTGCAGGTGTGGGGCTGGCCCCGGTGCTGCGGCTCTGCATGTCCCCATGGGCTCCGGCTCTAGTTTCGGCTGGGCAGCGTGTCCTGCCTCCCATGGGGGGCTGGGGGTCCCTGTGCGCACAGTGATCCTGGAGCCCTGCCTGTCCCACAGCTGTGGGCAGCGCTGCCACAGCATTTTTGGGGGCACAGTGGGCTTTCCTTGGCGGCCAAGTGCTCCACATGTCCCCGTGTCACCAGCACGGCGCTCTGCCCCACCACAGGAGGGCCGCTCCAGTGACACGGGGTGTGGTATGGAGCGAGGCCCGGCCTCACGCAGACCAATGCCATGATGGGGGGTTTTGGGGTGATGCATAGCACCGAGGCTGGCAGGGATGCAAGGGGCTGAGCCAGCCCCCAGCTCTTTTGGGGGGGCACTCTGGGCACCCCAGGGCTGTGGGACTTGGTGCACTGGGACTGCACAGAGGAGCAGCAGACCCCTGCAGGCAGCCTGGGACCCTGCACCGCACAGGGGGAGTGGGGGAGCCCTGCGTTGGGACCAGGGCATGGGGTGCAGCGTGCAGGGCTTGCCCTGCCTGGACAGGGTCATGCAGCTCCAAGGATGCCGTGGTGCTGAGCATGGCGCTGCATGGCCAGGAGGTACCCAAGGTAACGGGGGAGCACCGCTACATGGGGATGGGGCGCAGAGGGGCTGGAAACCCACACATGCACTGTGGGGTCTTCCACTAGTGGGAAGGCTGGGGCAGTGGGCAGTGTGCGCTGCACCACTGCACCACTGCACATCCACACTGCACCGGGGGTACCCATGTGCCAGGACTGGAGTGCGTGGCTCCAAGGCTATGTGTCTGGGGTCATGTGGTGTTGAGGATGCTGTGGTGCTGAGCATGGCGCTGCACAGCCGGGATGTACCGGGAGAGCATCGTTACACGGGGACAGGGTGCAGAGGGGCTGGAAACCCACATGTGGCTGTGTGTCTGGGGCTGAGGACGCTGCAGTGCTGGGATGCACCCAGGGTACCGAGAGAGAGATCTGTTACACGGGGACGGGGAGCAGAGGGGCTGGAACCCACGCGTGCATCGTGGGGCACTGCACCACCAGGAAGGCCGGGGCAATGGGTAGTGTGCTGCTCATCCTCAGTGGGGGTACCGGTGTGCCAGGGCTGGGGTGCGGGGGGGCTGGGACGCCCCGAAGGCACCGGCGCCCTTTAGGACCCGGGGGAGTGGGAAGGGGGCGGAGCCGCGGGTCGCGACGGCGCCGCCACCTCCCCCCCGCCAGGTGGCGCGCTGTCACGGATCGCTGCCCTCTCACAAAATGGCGGCAGCGGCTTCACCTCGCCGGGCCTTTCCCC
>NW_008796044.1:9192441-9199733 GCF_000699145.1 Aptenodytes forsteri | reverse complement strand
GGCAGAGCCACCGCTCAGGTACCGGGTTAGGCCCTGCGGCGGGGAAGGGGCTGTCTCTGAGGGGATTTCGGTCAGTGCGGGGATGGGGCATCTCCGCACCGACCCCGTCCTCGGAGCATCCCTGGGGCACACCCCCCCTTTGAGTCCCTGGTGTCCCCCCATCTCCCTCTTCCCGGTTTTGGAGGGTCCGCTGCGCCTTCGGGGGTGGTGGTGGGGGTGCCCCGGTGGAGCCACGCTGCTGGGGTGCACCTTGGTGTGTGTGTGGGGGTGCCCACGCTGAGGTGAGCGGGGAAGGTGGCAGGTGAAGCCCAAGCCCTTCTCTGGGGAGCTTGGCTGCCTTGGGATGCGGGAGCCACTTTTTACGGCATCCTGGGTGGGGCACACGGGGGGTTGGGATCGGTGCGTGGAGCAGGGCCTGCCCTTGGCTTTGCTGGGCTGGGTGGTGGAGCCAGCTTGTGGCCTTGGGTTGCGGATGTGTTGAGCTGCAGCGGGACTTTGGGATGCCTCTGGCAGATGGCTGGGGTGTTGGGGGCTCCCACTGGTGTGTAGCATCCTGGGGGTTCATCTCTCCCAGCAGTTAGGGAAAGCTGATCTCCGCCTTTGCTAGGGAGGGTGAATCAGCCAGTGAGCCTGTACCCCACCATTGCATGCTACTCCCCCTGGCATGACCAGCAGCACTCAGCAGCAAGAGAGCAAAGGGCTCTGCCAGCCCCAGGGTCTGTGCACCCCTTACTCCATCCCTGTGTGCAGGGAGATCTTGCAGGTCTGCTCAGGAGACCCATGTGTGCTCTGGAGGGCAGAGCCCCGGGCTCGGGGACAGGCGTGCTCGCCCAGGTGGCGTGGTGTGCTTCAGGGGGTGTTCCCAGAGCTCCTTCTTGCGGGAGGGTCCAGCCCTGCCATGGGGCGATGGCAGGTGGCTCGAGCATCTGCCGAACAGGCTGTGGGCCGGCTCCTGCGCCTCTCGCTGCCTGACATCCTTCGATGCGCCTGGCTGCTGCTGCCCGCTCCGGGTCGCGGGCAGGAAGCCCGGGGGTGGGCCCTGGGTCCAGATGCGCTGGATGGGTTGGGGAGAGCCGTCCTCTCGCCTGCTGTGTGCGACGGTGGCTGCGTCTGCCCCTGCTGAGACAGGGTGGCCCAGGAGTCCCCTCCTCCCCATGGCCAGGCGGGTGGGCAGGGGAGCTGTGCCCCCCCCCCTCTGCTCTCCTTGGCCTCTGACCTTTGCTTCACCTTGAGCCTGGGAGACGCCATCTGTTTCACAGCAGTAGTTCAATGTGCGGCTCATTGTCGTGGGGCCCCGTCGCGGTGGCAGACAATGGGGGCCCCCTCGCCCGCGCTGCGCTGGGCTCGTCACGGCTGTCAGGCCTCCGGCGAGACTGCGGGCTGCAGCCCGGCTCCTGCTGCAGCGCTGGGTGGGAAGCCCCAGCCTGGCCGCCCCGTGCGGGGAGAGCGCAAAGCAGTGCCGGGGGCTGCACCCCACCCCGGCGCATCTGCGCTGCCGGCTGCGCAGAACAAAGAGGCGGGTGGGAGGGCCCGGGGCTCTTGGGTAATGCAGTAGGGGGGTCTGTGGTGGACGAGGAGGGGGCTTGTGGCTGCCAGACCCCCCTTCATATCCCTGTGTGGTGATTTCTGTGGGCCTTGCTTTGCCCTGTGAGTCCCCTCAGTCCCAGTGTACTGGAGGTGCAAGTGGGAGCTGCTGGTGGCCTCCCAGCCTGGTGCGCTGGTGGGGCTGGCTCTTTCGCACGGCGTGATCTTCCCAAGGGTTCAAAACGCTCCCGGCTGCCACATGGCAGGCTGGCAGCAGCTGGGCAGCCCGAGGCTGCTCTCCTCCAGTGGGAGAAGGTGCAGTCCCACACATAGCTTACAAGAAATTCTCTGGTTTGGTGTCAGTGTCCTGAGGCCTCGTTTTCTGCCTCATCTGCCCCACACCTGCGCCGACCTGGGGCCCTGCCATGTGGTGGCTCACACCTGGGGTGACTCGTGGTCTGTGTGTCCTTCTGCAGGTGCTGCCCACTGCCAACCAGTCAGTGCAGACGTGCTGCTTGCTCTGTCACCGGGAGCGCAAGGACTGGGGAGGGCCGTCCCACAATGGGCTGGTTTCCCCGGGTGAGAGGCTGCCACCAGACTTTGTGCCAACGCTCGTGCAGAACCTCCTGGGAGAAATGCCACTGTGGATCTGCCAGAGCTGTCGGAAGAGCGTGGAGGAAGAAGAGCGGCGGGCGGTACAGGAGCAGGCCCTGGCGGTAAGCAGTTACGGAGCTGGGGTTGGAAAGGCCGGGGCTGTAGCTTCCAGGGCCGTGGCATTGACCACCCTGTGGTGCTGGCTGGGTGTGCAGGTCCTCTCCTTGCTCAGAGCTGAGTGCCTCAGACATCCCAGCCTCGCTGCTCCCTGCAGCTGTGCTGCTCTCCTCAGGGCTGCTGCTAGCTCCTCAGGGAGAGACCATGGTGGGGCAGAGCGCGGTGCCGTGGAGGCTTGTCTGGCAGCCTGTGTTGGGTTGGAGCTGCCCGCCTGGTGAGGCCGGCAGTGCCGCTGCTTCTCTGCCAGCCCCACTCCACTGTGTGTTGTGCCACGTCCCCCTCAGCCCCAAGGCTGGTCCCTGCCATTATGCCAGGTCTCCCCGGAGCGGCAGCATGTGCCAGGGCAAGTGCCTGCTTGTGCGTGGAGCTCAGGGGAAGAGAAGCTCCCTCCTGCTTGGCTTTATTTAACCCTGGCCTGGTTTGAGCGTGACCAGAGCAGGCGTGTGGCCCTTTGCACAGTCTGGCCATGCTGGTGTGGCCCTGGGAGCTGTGTTGCTGTTGGACGGACGGGCTGCTTGCCACCCCCGAGACAGTGACAGGAGTGCCTCCCGTGTGCTGAGCCCCTGCCTCAGGGCAGTGGGGGGGGGGGGGTGTCCTTGGTGCCGATGCCCTGGGGCCAAGGGCCTCCCCTCCCAGCCCACTGCTGCTTCACTCTGTGTTTTCCTTGCCAGGTCTCGTTATCCCACACATCCTGCAAGTCACAGTCTTGTGGGGGTGGCTCCCACTCCTCTTCTTCCTCCTCCTCCTCCTCCTCTTCCTCCTCGTGCCACGGGAACTCAGGGGACTGGGACCCCAGCTCTTTCTTGTCTGCTCACAAGCTCTCGGGCCTCTGGAACTCGCAGCACACCAACGGGGCTGCACAGGGCAGCCCCCTCGGGGCCCCCCCTGCTGCACTAGGTGAGTTGAACCGGCCGTGGGGTTGAGCAGAGCTTTCTGACGGGTCCTTGGCTTAGGTGGTTTCCTTGTGGGCACCCAGCTGGTGGGCAGGGGTAGGCAGGCTGGGCCTCTGAATGCCAGTGCCAAAGGGATGCCTGGGTCCCTTTGCAAAGGCAGAGGGTGCTGGGAGCCGGCCCTAGCTCCACTTTCCTTCCAGGCGACAAGCACCCCGGCCTCGCTCTCCCTCCAGAGTGCACCAGCCAGGCGCCTGCCGTGGCGCCGGGGCTCAAGGCCTGTCCCTACAGCCACGCAGCCTCCCCCACCTCCAGCAGCGCCGCCCCGGGCTCGCCTCTGCCTACCTCACTTGACTTCTGCAAGACGCTGCCGAAGCAGTTCAAAAGCATGTGCCGGAGGGCCACCCCACCAGGTGCGTGCCCAGGGGCAGGGCCGGCCTTCTCTTCCCAGCCCGCTGCCCCATGCAGCCCTTGCTGCCCCACGCAGCCCTTACTGCCCCAGCACCTTCCCCTTGCTCTGTTCTCCGTGGGGCAGGGCTGAATCCTGCGGGGGAGATGGGGTGCTGCCGAGGCCCCTTGCGAGCAGGGATGACTTCTAGCCAGGGTTTGTCCCACGGAGAAGCGGCCTGTGCAGAGGTGGTGGGTGGCTCCAAGCCTGGCCCTGGCCCGCACGGGACAGCCGGTGTCTGACCGTCTCTGCTCCTGCCCCTCTGCAGGTGAGGCCTTCCACTCCTCAGAGCATCATCAGCATTCAGACCTCACTGCTCCTCCCAACAGTCCCACCGGCCTCCCCTCCCAGCCGCCAGCGCTGATCCCCTCCAAGCAGACGCCTGCCCATCCGGGGCCCTTTGGCTCCCCCCCCCACATCCCGCTGGGCACCTCCCCGCAGGCTGTGCTCTTCCCTGCGCCCAGCGCGCAGGCGGCAGCCCCAAAGCCGGTGTCCGAGTCCCCCCCTGCTGGCACAGTCTCGCACAGCCCGGGGTCGTGTAAGAGCCCTCACCTGCCCGCTGCCAACGTGCCGCTGCTGAAGATGCCGCCTCCACTGTCGGGCTGCACTCATCCCTGCAATGGGCATTGCAGTACTTCGCTCATCCCTCCTCCTGCCTCCCACCAGCTGCCCAGCACGAACAGGTGAGTAGAGGAGCCCTGCCTGCTTCCAGCCTCTCTCCTCGCTGGGCGCCCTTTCTGCCACCCCTTTCCGTGGATGTGCTTTCCCCTGCGGAGGGACTGACTGCCCTGGCGTGGTGGTGTGGAGAGCTGCTGTGTTTGCGGGCCAGTTCCGCTGCTGCAGACCCCTGGTCTCTGAGGGTTGAGCTCTTTCTTTCCCCACATGTCTTCTCCCTGAGGTTGTCCTTTAGTACTGTGGTGCAGAAGAGACTGTGCTTGCTCCTCCTCCAGCTAAAAGACCCAAAGGAACCGCCCGGTCAACCTGCTGTTGGCCAACAGGACCTTTGTCAGTGAGACCCGTCGGGCAGCTGTGACACTGAGCAAAGGTCCTCGAGAAGATGAAGCCTGTGGACTTGTGGTTCTGCTCACCTGCTCCCCTGGCCCTCTCTGGGCTGCCTGTGCCCTGGAAGAGAGCACGCTGAGTCGCGGGCGCTGGTTCCTCTCCGCTGATTAGCGCTCCCTGCGGAGGGCCAGCCAGGTCCTGAGCTGGAGCTTGAGGAATGGCGCTGTGGGCCATGCCCTGGCCTCCCTGTCTCTGAGCTGGGTAGTCTGTGCCTGTGGGAGCCGGGCCTGCCTGCACGTGGGGATGTCTGGCAGCTGCATGCAGTTCCAGCGTTTCTCACCTGTGCTACCTGCTGCCCCCAGTGAGTACCGCTCCCTGCCCTGGAATCAGCTTGTGGCCTGGCAGGGGGACACTGCTTTCTGGAGCTCTGGTGCGCCAGCCTCCTGCCTGCCAGAGGCCCTGGGGGGCGAGGAGCTAAGGATGTCTTCTGCCGTGGGCTCCTCTGGCATCTCCCCCGGAGGAGGAAGGTGCAGGGGAGGGGGTTTGTCTGCCCTGCAAATCCTTCTGCTCGGGCACAGGCTGCCCTGGGAGGGGTGTTCCTACACGTGTAGTGTGGGGCAATTTTTGAGACCCCCTGGCTTCCGCTCACCTCTCGCCCTTCTCCCCTTCTCCTCAGGGACCCCTCTTGCAAAGGGCACAAATTCCCAAACGGTACCAGCTGCCACCCGCCGCAGCCGTGCGAGGCAGACGAGGGACTTGGGGAGGACGAGGACAGCAGCTCGGAGCGCAGTTCCTGCACCTCCTCCTCCACCAACCAGAAAGACGGGAAGTTCTGCGACTGCTGCTACTGTGAGTTCTTCGGCCACAACGCGGTGAGTGAGGGGCTGGTCTGCAGCCACCCCAGTCCTTGCACTCCGCTCTGCGGTGAGATGTTACACAGTCTGTGCCGAGAGCGCGGAGGTGGGCAGGTCTGGCCATGGCTGTTCCCTGCCGGCGTGTGCATCCCCCCCCTCGTTTCCATCCTGCCTCATCAGCCTGCTGGTCCCCTTGCTCCCAACTCGCAGCCGCCTGCCCAGCCCTAGGGCTTGGCGCAACCAGCCAAACCCTGTGGCTTCGTGGTGGAAAAGAGTTCAGTGGGGGCTGTGCCGACTTGTCTTGCTGAGACCTCGGGGAAGGGATTGGTTGGGGAGGTCGGTGGGGGAGCCAGGGCTGCCTGCGTGTCACGCTGGCTTTGCGTGCCTGCCCGGCTGACAGCGCTCACCTTCTGCAGCCCCCAGCCGCTCCCACGAGCCGCAACTACGCTGAGATCCGGGAGAAGCTGCGTTCGCGCCTCACCAAGAGGAAAGAGGAGCTGCCGCAGAAACTGGGGCACAACAGCAGCTCGGGAGAGCCTGCTGTGGACCACCGCAACGTGGATGAGCTACTGGACTACATCAACAGCACAGAGCCCAAGCCCTTGAACAGTGCCAAGGCGGCCAAGCGGGCACGGCACAAGCAGAAGAAGAAGGTGAGGCTGGGCAGAGGGAAGCGCTGCCTGGGGCAGGCTGCAGGAGAGAAGTCAGGGCAAGACTGCCCCTTGCAGGGCTTTGCCTCCTCTCCCTCACATCCATCTGGTTTCTTGAACTCTGTGTCCTTTGCTGCGCTCTCCCCTGAGGTGACAGCGGTGCCTGGCTCCGTGCAGGGCTTCCCCTGCCTCTGTTCCTGCAGAGGGTGGCCCAGCCCTCCTGGGCGCTTTGGGCTGCGCTAGCCTACCTGCTCCGTGCCGCATCTCTGACAAACACCGTGCATCTGTGACGGGGAGAGGCAGTGCCGTGATGGCTCGTGCTGGTGCCTCGTGCCCAGAGCAGTGTCCGGTGTGCAGTGTGGTAGCTGTTGCAGTGCCCACAGAGGACACATGACAGTTTGGGGGCTGTGGAAGACATGGGCTGGCCCTGCTGAGTGCCAGCCCTTGGGTTTGCTGCCTGATAAAGCTGGTGCGTGGCTAGCCCTGTCGCCTGCGCCTGTGGCTCTGTGGCCCAGGCCACCCGATCCTCATGGCACCTGTGTTGCAGGAGAAGGAGAAAGCCCAGCTGGAGGCGGAGGCCCAGAAGCGGGCAGAGCGTGCCCCTGCAGCCAGCCAGGCCAGAGAGCCAGCCGAGGAGAAGCTGCTGGAATGGCCGGAGCTGGAGCTGGAGCGGGTGAACAGCTTCCTCAGCAGCCGGCTGCAGGAGATCAAGAACACCATCAAGGACTCCATCCGGGCCAGCTTCAGTGTCTACGACCTCAACCTGGATGTCAACGACTTCCCCAAGAAGGCAGCTGTCCTGGAGCAGAAGAACCTGCTCTCCCACCTCAACGGTTCCTCCGACCTGCAGGACATAGACCTGGCCCTGGCCCCGCTCAGCCTGGGCCCCGCCAAGAGCCACGCGCTGCTGCGGGGTGAGCTGGGCCCCCGATGGGGCGAGGGGCCCGGGGAGCCGCCGCCAGCCCCGGTGGCTGAGAACGGTGTGGTGAAGCGCCTCAGCGCCGTGCCCAGCCTCTCCCGCATGATCTGGGTGCAGTCCAAGGCTGCGGACTCTGCCACGGACGGCAGCGGGCTGAGCCCAGAGCCCAAGGAGGGACCGCAGCTCAAGGGGCCGGAGCCGCCGGAGCTGGTGCCCGCCGGGAGGCGGCGACGG
>NW_008796044.1:9191952-9192323 GCF_000699145.1 Aptenodytes forsteri | reverse complement strand
GAGGGGGCAGGTGCTGGGAACCAAGCACCCTTCCAAGGCCGGCGCCCCGGAGCCGCAGCGGGCGGGCGGCTGTGCCGAGCCAGGGGAGAGCAGCAAGGGGCAGCCCTGGGGCTGCGGCGGCGCCAGGCTGGAGAAGGAGAGAAGCAGCGAGTGGAAAGGCCGGAGGGGAGAGGGCAAAGCGGAGCTGCCAGAGCCAGGGCAGCAGCAGCCGCCTGCCCCGGCCGTGGGGGACCGGCAGCTGCCTGCCCCCCCTGCCCTGGGAGGCTCCCCGCAGCCCAAGGGCAAGAGCAGGAAGAGCCGGAACAAGGCGGAGAAACCCAATACCTCGATCGGTGAGTGCCGGGAGCGCCGTTCTGCGCCGCCGTCCTCGC
>NW_008796044.1:9180230-9188838 GCF_000699145.1 Aptenodytes forsteri | reverse complement strand
TCCCGGACCGGCCTCACCTCGCATCTCCCCACAGAGGCAGCGGGAGGAGGCGGCGGAGACGTCTGACCTGTCCGGGGAGGAAGATGACGACTATGTGCCCTACGTGCCCGTCAAGCAGCGCAAGCAGCAGATGGTAACGGAGTGACGGGGCCCGGCGCTGCCGGGGGAGGGGTCTGAACGTTCCTCCCGACGCGGGGCCTCTCACTCCACCTCCACCCGTTTCCTCCTAGCTGCAGAAGCTGCTGCAGATGCGGCGGAAGGTGGTGTCGGAGGAGGAGCAGCGGGACAGCGGGAGTGAGCAGCGGGGTGACGAGGATGACATCCCCCTGGGGCCCCAGTCCAACATCAGTCTCCTGGACCAGCACCAGCACCTCAAAGAGAAGGCGGAAGGTAGGGGAGCGGCTGGCGGTAGGGCCGGGCGGCTTTCGGGAGGGACTGAAACCTCCTCACCATGCCCCTGACTCTTCCCCCAGCTCGGAAAGAATCAGCCAAGGAGAAGCAGCTGAAGGAGGAAGAGAAGATCCTGGAGAGCGTGGCAGAGGGCCGAGGTGAGTGGTGGGAGCTCCGAGTCTCTCAGACCTGTCTCCAGAGCTGTCAGGGCAGCAGCAGGGGTGTTAACTGCCTTGCAACACTCAGGGATGTTTGTACCCGGGGTGGGACGGGAGATCACAACAGGATCCTTCAGTCAGCATCCAGCTGCCTGGCTTAGCTGAGACGGTGCTGTGGCGGGCCCCTAGGCATGGCAGGCTGCAGCATTTGGTGTTCCTGTACCCAGAGGGGCTGTCAGGGGTGCTGCTTTTCCTCCTCTGTCTCCGGGCACGGTCTCCCAAACTGTTTGCCCGAGTAGTTCTCTGCTGAGGTTAAGTGCGCATGGGGATGGAGAGCTTGCACTGATCTCGTCGGCTTTGTTCTTGCAGCTTTGATGTCAGTGAAGGAGATGGCAAAGGGCATCACCTACGATGATCCGATTAAAACCAGGTGTGTTTCACAGCACAGAGGTTGTCTTCCTGAACACATTGCTTCCTCGCAGCTGAAGAGAACCAGAAGCCGTGCAGCCTCGCAGGAGGAGCGCCGCTCTGCGGCCACTGCCTTCTCTCTTGCTCCACTGCCTGGCTTCTTACTGCTGTACATAAGATTGAAGGCTGTGGAGTCACCTTGAACATTATTTTATATACAGTTAAGATTTTCTAGAGTACGTTTACATTGAACTCGAAGACTTGGGGTGGATCTTCAGATCTTGGAGGTGACTAAGCTAGAGAAAGAGACTGGGGGAGCCTACAGAGCCAGTGCTGCTCAAGGCAGTGTCAGAGAGATGATCGAGATACATCCAAAAGATTTTTGGCATGTCCCATCCACCGTCCATGGGCTGTTCTCAGCTGTTAGCTTGGGAGTTCTTACTGAGACTTTGGGGAAACATGTAATGCTGGAACTGGTGTGGATCTGTTCCCGTGCTCACACCATGAAGCCCCTTGGAGTTACCTGTTTTCCCTGGTGGGATATTGGAGCCTGACAGGGAGTTCCCATGGGCCTCCGTGGGGGCTGCTGCCTCTCAGCCCCAGCCTCATTCTGCACCATGACCTTTCTCTGTTGCCTTCGCAGCTGGAGAGCACCTCGTTACATCCTGGGCATGTCGGAGGCACGGCATGATCGCGTGCGCAAGAAGTACCACATCCTGGTGGAGGGGGAAGGCATCCCGCCCCCCATCAAGAGCTTCAAGGAGATGAAGTTCCCAGCAGGTGGGCCGGGAGAGGAGCCTGGCAGGGTGGGGGACAGCGTTCTCCTGGGAAACGCACGTCAGCGAGCAAAACTGTCGGATCTTTCATGCTTAGTGTTAGTGGGGTTGCAGCTTAAATTCCCAACAGTGGCTGTGTCACCTAGCTGCTGGCCCAAGGGGTGTTTGTCACTGGTGGAGGAGCTGCAGCTGGGACGTGAGAGGAGGGAAAGAGGGAGAAGACTTCAGGTCGTGAACGTGTGTGTCCCTTGTTCTCTGACAGCTATCCTGAGGGGCCTGAAGAAAAAAGGAATCCAGCAGCCAACACCCATACAGATCCAAGGCATCCCCACGATGTGAGTGCTCTGTCCCTTTCCCAGAGTGGGGAGCAGTTGCTCCCTACAGCCCACCCAGCGGTGTGTACCGGGTGCTCTTTGCTGGTGACAGATGCGCCCCGTCACCTTGCTCAGCCCTGGAGGTCTGAGCCGTTCTGTGATGCTCCCCCTCACCATCAGCCCCATTTCTCTGCCAGCCTCTCGGGAAGGGACATGATTGGCATTGCATTCACTGGCTCTGGGAAGACCTTGGTGTTCACCCTCCCGGTGATCATGTTCTGCCTGGAGCAGGAGAAGAGGCTGCCATTTTCCAAGCGAGAGGGACCCTACGGACTCATCATCTGTCCGTCGGTGAGCGCCAGGGGCACGGTGACGTGCGGGAGGAAGCTTTAATTGGTATTCAGTGGCAATCCCAGATCCTCCCTGCACGGTGGTGTAGGAATGAGTAAGTTTTCTCTCTGCAGCGGGAGCTGGCCCGGCAGACCCACGGCATCATTGAGTACTACTGCCGCCTGCTGCAGGAGGATGGCCTGCCCCCGCTGCGCTGCGCCCTCTGCATCGGGGGCATGTCTGTCAAGGAGCAGATGGAGACAATCAAACAGTAAGACCTTCTGGGGGGGCGGGTTGTGGGGCTGGAGCTGTGCTCCGTTTTCTGGCAGGGGACTAAGGGGCGGCACCCTGGCTGGCTGGCTTCAGGAAGGTGTGGGGGCGAAGGTGATGTGCCAAGCAGGTGTTACCTTCCCTATGTGTCGCTGCGTGGGGCAGGAATCCGAGTCCCTGACCGTGGCCTTCTCTCGTCCCACAGTGGTGTACACATGATGGTGGCAACCCCTGGCCGCCTGATGGACCTGCTGCAGAAGAAGATGGTGAGCCTGGACATCTGCCGTTACTTGGCCTTGGATGAGGCTGACAGGATGATCGATATGGGCTTTGAGGGGGACATCCGTACCATCTTCTCCTACTTCAAGGTACTGAGCTGGCACGATACGAGCACCCTGATGCTCAATCCCTGCACCCACCTGGTTGGGTGAGTGCTAAATCCTTGCCCGCACTATGTTCCCTGCACAGGGTCAGCGACAGACCCTCCTCTTCAGTGCCACAATGCCCAAGAAGATCCAGAACTTTGCCAAGAGTGCCCTGGTGAAGCCCATCACCATTAATGTTGGGCGAGCGGGTGCTGCCAGCCTGGATGTTGTGCAGGTGAGGTAGTTGGGAGCTCCCCCATGCCTGTGTGGGAGGCCAGCACCGTTCATGAGGGCACTTGATGCATCCCTTGTCAGGGAGCTGGGGTTCATCGCCCTCTTTCCCAAGAGGCTAAGGTATACCAAGCAATGGCAATTTCTCTGCTGCCTGCCTGCCTGACTCATCTCTCCGCTTGTTCCTAGGAAGTGGAGTACGTGAAAGAAGAGGCCAAGATGGTGTACCTCCTTGAGTGCCTGCAGAAGACCCCGCCACCTGTGAGTAGTGCGCTCCTGCTGCTCCGGCAGCATGGCTGGGGGCAGCACGGGCACACCGCAGCCCCGGGGCACCGGTGGAGCATGGGCACACCGCAGCCCTGGGGCACTGGTGGAGCTGGCAATGAGGATGCGACCGTGATGCTGCAGGGCTCTGCCATGGGTGGGGTAGGTGTGTGGGTGAGCCGTGCTCCAAGTATGAGCAGGTCCTGGGCCCAGAGCTGTTGTGTTTCTGCTCAGCAAGAGGGAATGGGTCTCCTGGGGGGTTATGCTGGTACCAGCAGTGCCAGCCCACAGAAAGGTGGCTCTTCCATGATGTCTGTGCTGCCGCAGGTGCTGATCTTTGCAGAGAAGAAGGCGGATGTTGATGCGATCCATGAGTACCTGCTGCTCAAGGGTGTGGAAGCTGTGGCCATCCATGGAGGGAAAGGTCAGTGAGGGTATCGGGGAGGCCTGGGCCGCGGTGTGACCCTGCCTGACCCCGTTCCTGCCGGGGTGGTACATGGCCACGGGAGGTCCCAGTGTGCAGCAGTTTGTGATGGCGTGAGGGAGGGCTGTCGCAGTGTCAGGAGCAAACGTGCAGCAGTTTGTGATGGCGTGAGGGAGGACTGTCGCAGTGTCAGGAGCAAATGCCACGTTGTATGTAGCAGGCATAAACGCAGTGCAAGTCCCTATGGGACCTAGACGTCCCTCTGCTCCTTTATTTGGGGAAAGGCTGTGTAGGTCCTCTCACTGGGGGAGCCCTGGTTAAGCGATGCTTGGCTCTGAGGCCATAGTGGTTGCCGCAAGGGGTAGGACTGGGAACTCTGCCCTTGCTGATCTTCTCTGCTGGGCCTTTGCAGATCAGGAGGAACGGACAAAAGCCATTGAGGCGTTCCGGGATGGGAAGAAGGATGTCCTTGTTGCCACTGACGTCGCTTCCAAGGGCCTGGACTTCCCAGCCATCCAGCATGTCATCAACTACGACATGCCGGAGGAGATTGAGAACTATGGTGGGGACTGGGCCCCGTGGGGGACCAACGAGGGCGTGGTGGGGTGGGTGCAGAGGCCAGCAAGGCTGTGCGCTTGTCTCTGCAGTGACTGGGGTCAGGGATGGTCTGTCACATCACATTCACCCGTGCCTGATCCTGTCTCTTTCTCCACAGTTCACCGTATCGGGCGTACAGGCCGTTCGGGCAACACTGGCATTGCCACCACCTTCATCAACAAGGCCTGCGGTGAGAAACAGCGTGGGGCTGGGGGCTGCCTGGGGAGGGCTGCGGTTGTAGGAGGCAGCTGGGCGATGGAGCTGCCTCCACCTTGGCAAGGGGGTTGCTCCTGAGCAAGCAGGGACGAGTCATGATGGCCCGTGGAGGGGGGATGGTGTTGCGAGGCAGCACCCCCCCCCCCAACCCTGCTCGGGCTGTATCTGATTCATGTCTCTGCCCCTAGATGAGTCAGTGCTGATGGACCTGAAGGCCCTGCTCCTGGAGGCGAAGCAGAAGGTGCCGCCTGTGCTCCAGGTGCTGCACTGCGGGGACGAGACCATGCTGGACATCGGAGGTGAGAGACCCTGGGCTGGCACAGGGACCTCCCGCAGGGCTGTTGAGAGACCTGGGCTGCGGACAGGACCCCCAGCTCCCGGGGCGGTTCCTGCCTGCCTCAGGGCTGTCGTTGCCTGGCCATGCGGGCAGCCCAGTGCTGTGGCAGCGGGGGGGAGACGCTGGCGTAGCCCCTCTGCTTCTGGGGTGGGGGGCCACTCTCCTGGTGTGGTACGGCTCCCCCTGACCTCCTCCCTCCCATTGCAGGTGAGCGGGGCTGCGCCTTCTGCGGTGGCCTGGGCCATCGCATCACCGACTGCCCCAAGCTGGAGGCGATGCAGACCAAGCAAGTCAGCAACATCGGCCGCAAGGACTACCTGGCCCACAGCTCTATGGACTTCTAGCCTGAGGAGCGTGCTGCCCAGCGCTCCCCCTGCGCGGGCCTTGGTTCCCTTTCAGCCGGGCCAGCACCCCAGCTGCCCTCACCTTTCCCAAGCCCGGGGGCCTGTCCTGCACTGCTGTGGCCCCTTTTCCAGCCATTTGGCCACCGGGGCTCTTGCCAGCTCAGCCTGATGAAGCTCCTGCCCCAGGAGGAAATGTGTGGAGCTCCTCTCCAAAGCCCCTCGATTCCTCCAGGACTGTCCCCCTTACCTGTTTTTGTGCCTCCTCGGCTCGTGGCTGTTCCTGTATCCCCCAAAAACGCTGATGCAGCCGGGGCGAGGCGGAGCGTGCTGCGCTCCTGTCGGGCAGTCCCCTAGGTGCTTCCTGTGCCCTGCCTGCGCGCGTTCTGCCCCACTGCCCCTCTGCGAGAGGGAGGGCGGATGGACGGATACCTCCTGTGACCCAGCCTCTGCCCCTCATCCCACACACCAAAAAGGGGAAGTTGCTGAGAGAAGGAAGTCTGCCCCATGCAGTTGCTTCAGCTGCAGCAGTCACATTTTCTCCGCTGCTGGTAGCCCGAGTCCCTGATCCTTGTGCTGGCTGCCAGGGTGACGCTGGGCCCATGGAGAGACCAGTGAAGGATGGGATCCTCTATGTTCAGCACTGCAAATTTGGAAAGGTAAAGGGTGGATTTGGGGCTGGGTACGGGGTTTGCCCTGATCTGTCTTGATGCCAGGCCTGGGGCTGGGCCCTCGGCAGCCTGGGAAGGGGGGACTGGAGCCAGACCCCTCGGAGCTGCTCTGGGGGGGCCCTGGGCTCCTCAGCCCCAGGAGCAGGGCTCTCCCTGCGGCCGAGGGGACTCATCCGTGCAGGCATCTGCTCAGGCTCGCCCCTGCACGTGGGGTCCCTCTTCTCGCTTGGTCACCGCGTGATTCACGATGAAACAATAAATGTGTGTTAACGAGGCGCAGCTCCAGTGTGTGTGTGGGAGCGGGGCACCGGGGCAGTGCGTGGGACGTGGCTCTGCACCCAGCCCTCCGCATGCCTGGCCCTGGGGTGCCAGTGCCATCCGTGGGGCACCCCTCGTGGCTTGGCCTGCTGCCCTGGGCCCTCGGGGTGGGCACCGATTGCTGCAGGCCACTGGGCACGGTTTGGGTGACATGGTGGGAGTCACTGCAGGGTTGAGCCAGCTCTAGGGAGCTGTGAGGTGGGTGTTGGCGAAGCAGGTCCCACTGGCACGCTGGCCTTGCCTTAGCGGCATCCCCTCTGCCATGGCAGGGCAGCCGTGCCCCCACGGGGGGCTCGGTGGATGTGCTGGGCTGTGACCACGCTCCGACCTCCCTGCCGAGCAAGAGCCGAGTCCTGGAACTGAAGCGGGCAGGCCCTGCGTGTGTGGGGCCGGTGCCCTGCTGCGTAGGAGGCAGGCGGGCTGGTGGCGATGGGTATTTTGGGTGCTTGGCTGCATCTGGTTTCTGCAGGGCGGAGGCTCTGCTGCGCTTTTGAGGTGCGTGGGGGCACGCGCCCCCTCTATCCCATGACAGGCTGGGAAGGTGCTGGTGCCACAGAGCCTCCCCTGGGAGGAAGCGGGCTGCGAGCTGCAGGGCCTGGCAGCGCTCAGCAGATGTGAGGCTGCCAGCAGGAGCCTCAGCAGCTCAAAATGGCTTTAATTTGCATCAGGGTCTGTCCTGAGAACAGCTTGAGAGCTCAGCTGCAGCAGCGGCAGGCCAGCACTTGCAGCGGGGAACAAAGAGCAGGACCTGGTGCTCAGCGAGCCGGCAGCGAGTGTGACTCACCCAGCGAGCCATGCTGAGCTTGCTCAGGGCAGGGCCCCCCCTCAACCCAGCACTGGCCCCGGCTCTCCATGCCCTCCAGCAGCACCTGGCGGGTGTGGGCAGGGACCCCCTGTGCCCCCTCCTGCCCCACATGGCTCTTCCCAAGCACTGTCAGCCCCACATGGAGGGCAGCGCTGCGAGGACGCAGCAGGCAGCTCTTTGCTGACCCTTTTTTTCCCCTGCCTGCGCCCTTCCCATGCCACAGAGGTCCTGGAGGAAGATGCGAGCCCAGCTCTTTGCTGCCAGCCCCTCCGGCGTGGCCCGCATGGAGAAGTTCGACGTGCGAGATGATGGCACGGCGCTGGAGAAGACCTCCCTGCGGCGGTGTGCCCGGCGGGTGATCCGCCTCTCAGACTGCGTCTCCGTGGGCCCAGCGGGCACTGAGAGCTGCCCCAGAGCCACTGCTGCCTTCTACCTCACCACCACGGAAAAGAGCTACGTGCTGGCGGCCGAGCAGCGGGATGAGTGGATCGCCCAGCTCTGCCAGCTGGCCTTCCAGGTACTGTGGGGTCAGGCGTAGCTGGGAGCCCTCACGCTGCTCCTGGCTCGGGTGAGCCAGGGGGCTCTGGGGTGCGTGGGCAGGCAGGGGGGCTTGTGATCCCCCGGTCCGGGGGCTGTGCTCACATCCCTCTGTTTCAGGGTGCAAAGGAGATGGCGCAGAGCAGTGCCAGGACCCAGCCCAGCCCTGCTGTCCCCATGGAAGAGAACTCCCTCTACTCTTCCTGGCAGGACCGTATGTGCAGGGGTGGCGGATGGGGCCAGGGTGGGCTCCAGCTCTGTGCTGCGGTGCTGACTCCCACCTTGCTCTGCTCCTGCAGTGACCGAATTCCCAGTGCTGGTGGTCCGGACGGATGCGGCCGCCCGCTGCGGCCTGCACGGGCATTACCTGCTCTCAGCCCTTCCCGAGAGCCTGACGCTGAAGGACCCGCAGTCCCGCCAGTCCCTGCTCACCTGGCCCTATCCCTTCCTCCGCAAGTTTGGCCAGGATCAGGTGTGTGCCTCTCCCCCTCCCTGGGGCTGCTGGCTGCCCAGGGCAGGTGCCAGCCCCTCACCCTGCCCTCTGGCCCCACAGACCATCTTCTCCATTGAGGCTGGCCGCCGCAGCGACTCTGGCGAAGGCACCTTCACCTTCAGCACTCCAGCGCGCGGGGGGGCGGGGCCCCCCGCCATCACCTGCCAGCAGCAGGGCAAAGATGCCCCGGACCCCCGGCTCTTCTCTGCCCCGGCCCCCCAGCTCTCCGCACAGGGCCTTGAGCCCCAGCCCTGGGGCCCTGGGGCCGAGGAGCCCCAGCCCAGCCCACCTCTGGGGGGAGCACAGCCTGCCTCCCACCCCCCTGCCAGCCTTCTCCGCTTCCCCCCGCCGGAGCGTCAGACC
>NW_008796044.1:9179741-9180197 GCF_000699145.1 Aptenodytes forsteri | reverse complement strand
GGGCCAGGGCGGCCAGGGCCCAGTGAGCCCTGGGCCGCAGGGAAGCTGCCCCCTGAGCATCTCTATGAGAACATCTTCACTGCGGAGCCGGGTCCTGCCAGGGCAGAGGAGGAAGAAGAGGAAGGGCAGTGGGAGCTGGGGTGCCGGGAGGCCCCCGAGGGCCACAGCAGCGAGGCGGGCCCCCTCTATAACAACCGGGCTGCCCTGGCCCAGCTCCCGCGAGGCAGCCCCCAGCCCTCTGAGCAGTGCTGGAGCCGTGGGGGGCAGGAGGCGCCGCCGGGGCGCCCTGGGCACAAGCCCCAGAGCAACCTCCGGGCCAAGCTGGTGCGGCTGCTCAGCCGGGAGACCCCCGGCCCGCGGGACTGGGCCTGAGCCCGGGCCGGATGCCGTTCGGTGGTGCGGTGAATAAACAGCCTGGGCCGGACTGGGCTCTGCCGGTGCTGCTGGGGCGGGCGG
>NW_008796044.1:9176499-9178956 GCF_000699145.1 Aptenodytes forsteri | reverse complement strand
TCCCGAGCGTGGAGCGGGCTGGTGTCGTCTTACACGCCTTATATAGCCCGCACCGGCCCGGGGAGAGCGGGGGCACGCTGGCCCCCGGCCCTGCAGCCTCCGCCGCCTCCCAGCTGGGAGCCTGTCGTCCCTTGCAAGGGGTGGGGAGGGCCCCGGGCCCCCGGAGCTGGCCCTGTCCCCCGCCTGGCAGCTGCAGGAGAAAGGTTCTGGGGGGCTTCGCAGGGGCCTGGCGGCTCCTTCCGGGGTGAGGGGTGGCCGGGAGGTTGGGGCCGGCCCGTCTGCCCGGAGCCTTGGCCGGCTGACAGCTGTCAGCGTGGCCCTGGCAGGCAGGGGAGCGCCGGGATTCCCTCCCCGCCGAAGCCCCGGCTTTGTGCGCAGAGATGGGCTCGCTCCCAGGTAGCATCTGCTCGTCTGGCTGCCGGAGCGCTAGCCTGGCTGCTCTGCCAGGCACCTCGGGTGGCATCAGGCAGCTCCTGCGCTGCTGCTGCTAATTCACCTGGCAAAAACGCTTCTGGTTCCCATCTTTCCGTACCTGCTGCTGCTTTTCTGCGGTTTGAAATGGTCTCAGCTTTCAGCAGTGTGAGTTTCTGAGGTGCTGCAAGGGAGAGCACGTCCTGGGTTTGGGAGAGGGAGAGCGGAGCCCGCAGGTGCTCCGCTGTGGGTGGCAGCGGGGCTGTACCTGGCTCCCTGACACTAGGCAGCGTTAGCCTGGGCCCCTTGGCTCTGACGCTGATGGAGGAGATGCTGATAGATTTGGGGTGCGTCTCTAACCACAGTGTAGGATGGTCAGGGTGGAGTTACTCCTGGAAACGTGACCTGTCTCCTCCTGCCCCATCCTACCAAGCGCTGGGCCCCCTCCTCATCTACTCTCCCTGCATTGTTCCTGTGTACCCTAATACCAGGATCACACCCCCTTCCCTTGCAGAGATGGGCGACATGGAGTCCTACAAGGTGATGCTGAATGGACCGGCGCCCTGGGGCTTCAGGCTGCAGGGAGGGAAGGATTTCAGCATGCCGCTCTCCATCTCCAGGGTAAGAGAAGCCAAGACTGGCAACGCCCATCCTTCCCCTGCCTCTGCGGGTGGGAGCCGTGGCAGCTGCGTCCAGGTGGTTGAGGCAGAGCCGTATGGGGGATGCAGATGAGCCAGGGCCCCGGGAGTGCTGCGTCCTGCCCTGCCTGGCTCTGCGTAGCCTCCTCAGAGCCTTATCAGCTGCGGTCTGGCATGGGGGTGTTCCGGGCAGAGGACTGCAGATGAGAAACACTGTACAGCCTCTGCAGAGTCATTCTGGCTGCTGAGGGGGGCAGGGGAGGCCCCTTCCAGAGCGTGCCCGCTGCAGGGGGAGGGGAGCCACTCTCACCATCTCCGAGCCGTGGGGCCGGCTTCCCAGTCCACACCGCGACACTGGACTCAGCGTCCTGGGATCCGGCTTGTGCCCTTCCACTCTCCCTCTCGCTGCGTGCTCCCAGCTCCACACCCGAGCTGGTCCTGGAATGGGCAGGGAGGGGAAGAAGCCTGTGCTGCTGCCCACGCTACTGCCTGCACTGGGATGTGGCTCCCTCCACAAAACCAGCCCGTTTCTCCAGTGTGAGCGAGAGCCATTGTGCTGCCGGCTGCTCGTGGCTGAGGTGTCTGGTGCGAGCTGCTCCCAATGTGATGCTTGCCCAGGCCAGGTCTGGCCCCTGGGTGTGTGCAGGTCCCTGTCCCCAGGCGGCCCAGTCCCCCGGGTGGGTGCTGGCCACGGCTCCGGCCACGCAATTGCCTTATAAGCCTTGGAATGTGACTGCATCGCCCGTGCTGCTGACGCTTAGCAGCTGGCATGGAGGCTGCTTCTCAAAGGATGGCTTTGCTTGTGGCACAGAGTGCTGTGTGGGGGCCTGTCCCTGGCACGTGCACCTGTCCTGGAGGGTGCGGGCCTCCGCAGCACCCCAGCATGGAGCGCAGACCCCGGGGACACTATACAAGGCTGGAGTCACCGGTGCTACTGCCCCAGGGCCTGCCAATCTCTGCCGAGCACGCAGAGATGGCTTCAGCGAGTTTATTCTCTAAAAAATGTTTCTCTTGGCTGCAAGCCAGTGCTTAACAAAGGGTCTGGTCGGATGGAGGAACTTCCAAGGGCCTGGGGCAGGGGCCTCGTGAAGAAACAGCCCCGCTGTGCGTGCAGACCAGTGCTGCCCTCAGGGCTTGGGCAACGCTGCCATCCTGGGCAGGTCAGGCAGGAGCAGTGAGGACATTCCCAGGGGATGCAGCCAGCTTT
Organism: Aptenodytes forsteri; assembly: GCF_000699145.1. Lineage (NCBI taxonomy): Eukaryota > Metazoa > Chordata > Aves > Sphenisciformes > Spheniscidae > Aptenodytes > Aptenodytes forsteri. The sequence goes on along the minus strand of NW_008796044.1, from coordinate 9,176,700 downwards.
GGGGGGCTCTCTGGTGAGGCTGGGCTGTGTGGCGGGGTGGTGGGCCCTGTCTGATGGGAAGGAGTGACCCTGCGCTGCTCTGCACCCCGGAGGCATCCCTAGCCCTAAATCTCCTGCCTGGAGCACGCTGCTGTCCTTGGCCCCTGCTTGCCTTGAGCAAGGGCACTGCGAGCAGGGCAGGCTGTCATGCCAGGCCTGGGG
>NW_008796044.1:9169705-9176388 GCF_000699145.1 Aptenodytes forsteri | reverse complement strand
GGCGCTGCCAGCAGGGCAGGCTGTCCTGCCAGGCCTGGGGCTGCCAGAGCGGGCTGGAAGGAGGTGTCCTGCCCCGGCTTTGAGAGCTGCAGTGGGGTCCTGCTCTGTGGAGCCGGGGAGCACAGGGGGAAAGCAGCACTGGTGCGTGCTTTGGCTCTCAGCTGCGTCCATTGCTATAACACTACTGGGTGAGCTGCGAGGCTGCTTCAGCTCGGTGGTCACACAAAAGAGGTGCCACCCTGGTCCTCTGCTCTCATAGCAAGGGGCTCTACTGGGGTCCTGACACCTGGGCTAGGCAGGCTGTGAGACCATGGTCCTGAGCTGCTTGCGGTGGAGCCAGGGTAAGGGCTGGCATCTGGAGAGCTGGATGCTGTGTGGCACGTCCCAGCATCTGCCAGCTGGGGAAGAGGAGAGACCCTTGGTGCTGCAGGTGGGAAGGCACTGGGGGATGCTGCCTGGGCCCTTGTGCAGGCACCCCATTCCCCTCCATGGTGGGTGAGACTCTGTCCAGGGTGCCCGAGCCCTGGACAGGGCCGACTGGCGGGCATCTCGCTGGGTGTGGTGATGGAGGCACGGGAAACAAAGGACTGGCTGGGCGGAGAGGGGAGGAAGGAAGCCCTGGTTAGTGGGGCCGGGCGGGAAGCAGGAGGGCTGGCACTGCCACAGCTCCCGGCTGAGCTGGCACCTGCCGAAGGGGTTTCCTGGCGTGCCGGCACAGAGAGGGAAGGGGAGCGCAGTGGTGCTGGCTGGGCTGGGTGCGGCTGCGTGACACAGCCTGCCGCGCTATCCCCTTCCTGGGCAGCCCTCCTCCCGCTCCTGCCTCCAAACCCACGCAGCCACCCCGTGCCTTCCCCAGCCCTCCAGGGCAGCAAGCCGGGGCTTGCAGCATTGTGGCCAGGAGCCGGCCGGTGCCACTTGCCACCCAGGGCACCCTCCCGTGCCAGGCAGGAGGAGCGGGCGCTGGGCGGCACAGGGGCACCGGAGAGGGTACCCATGTCCCACCGTGGACGGCAGTGGGATGCAGGTGGAGCCAGGCCACATCCAGCCTGGGTGTGGGGTTTGGCCTCACGTGGAGGGCCAGTGCTGGCGTGGGGAAGGGGAGCGCGGCTCTGGGGCAAGCCAGGCCCTGTGCGCAGGCAAGGAGGGGCTGGGGCTCGGCGGCAGGGATTTTTCAGCCCTCTGACGGCGCTGGGAATCTGGCTCGCTCCTTTTATGTTCATGTTGAACAGGACTTGAGGAAATACTTGGTCCGGGTCCAAGCGCCTCGAGTTCTTCTGTGCTGGAGGAGCAGGAATGGCTGCAGCCTGCCCACGTCTGTCTGTCTGTCAGTGCCTGGGAGCTGTGTGTGGCGCTCGGGGCCCTGCTTGCCTTTGGCTGTGCATCCCCGGTGGGAGGGGAGGGCAGCCTCTGCTTCCTGGCACAGGGCTGATGTAGAGCCATGCCGTAGAGCCATGCTAGGGGCAAGGCACATCCCCGGCACTGTGATCGGGCAGGGGAATCCATGGTCGTGCTCCTGGCTGCCCCGGCGGGGCGAGGACTGGGGGAGCAGCATGGGTTGGGGTGGGTGTCTCCCTGCCCCGGGGTGAGTCCCGCTCCTCTGCGGGGATGAGGTAACGTCTGCGCCTGCCGGCACCAGGAGGGGAACGGGATGGGAGCGTGGGCAGCTGGGGGGAGTGCCCAGAGGGTGCCTCCCCTGTCCCCCTGCTCATCCCCAGGCAAAGGGCTGGAAGTGCCTGTGGTTCACAGTGAGACGTGGGCTGCCCAACGGGCCCTGACTCACTGTGCTCGCTTCCCGCCCCGGGACTGCGGGGACAGCTCTGAGGGGCGGCTGGGCCTCCTGCCGAGGCTGAGCCAGCGCCGCCTCTGCCGTTTGGCGTCATGGGGACGGGACCCTGAGGTGCTGGCGTGGACCCCAGCTGTGCCAGAGGGCAGGGGCTGGGTAGTACCCTGGGGTAGTGCTGAGCCCTCCACTGCTGCGGAGGGGAAGAGGCTGCTCTGGGCTAATATGCTGGGAAACAGGGGGTGATCTGGGGGTCCCTACCTCCCCCTGGGTCAGGTCTGTATGGTGTCCTGTGCCGGTCTGGGCCTTGCATGAGGGAGCCTGGGCCGCGGCAGACCCCTGCCCTTGTGGGGACAAGGGTATCCCTCTGCTCCTGTGTTGTTGCTCGTCCGGCCTGGCTCTCCCTGACTCCGTCTGTCCTGCAGCTGACGCCGGGCGGGAAGGCGGCCCAGGCTGGCGTAGGAGTGGGCGACTGGGTGCTGTACATCGACGGGGAGAGCACCAGCTCCATGACGCACATCGAGGCCCAGAACAGGATCCGTGCCTGCGGGGACAGGCTCTGCCTCACCCTGAGCAGGTAGGATTCGTGGGTCCTGCAAACCTGGGGTCCTGGTGTGGCCAGAGCAGAGCCAGGGCCCTCTGCCCAGTGCCATCTCCTGGCATCACCATCTCCCGCATCACTGCTCCTTGCTCAGAGCCTGGCAGCCCCTGGCTGGGTCCAAGGGTTCTACTTGGCTGGATGAGGCTTAGCCTGGCTGCTGGCCCTCACCTGCGAGCCACAGGGCAGTGCCAGCCAGCTGTGGCTCCCCTCGGGCGGGTGCTGCATCCCTGGCATACCAGCGTCCTGGCAGTGGCTGGGCCAGTTCTAGCACCTGCCTGGCTATCTCCTCTCTTTGCAGAGCCCAGAACCACCTGGGGAAGCCACAGAAGGTACGTGTTGCTCCTGGCACTGCGGTGGCAGCTCAGCCTCATCTCAGGGGAGGGGAATCTCTGCGCGTAGATGGACAAACGGACTTTGCTCCTGGGGCCCGCAGGCTTCTGGGGGACCAGGGTGTGTTTGGAGGGCTGGAAAACTCCTCGCTGGAGGAGCAGCTCTGACCCCCGGCACCACAGGGGATCGGAGGGAGGGAGCGGGATCTGCCCAGCGGGCACCTGGGCCCGGCTGCCGCCTGTCTGTGGCCCTGCCGGTGCCAGGTGTGGGCAGGGGTGCAGAGGGGCCGACGCAGGGGAGGAGGCCGGGCAACCACAGCACGGCCTCAGGGCCCCATGTTTGCTAGTTCTGGGGAGTGCCCTGGCATGGGGAGGCAGGGCTGGGGCCGGTGACCGGTGGCTCCTGGATGGAAGCTACCTGCATGCGTTCAGCTTCTTGCTGTGGGACGGTTGCGATTGGCGTGTGTGCATGCACCGCCCCGCTGCGGGCAGCAGCAAGCATCCAGGGCACTTACTAATCCTCCAGCGACCCTCAGGCTGGGCTTGTGACCTGCTGTTGCTGGACCAGGTGCCCTGCGGAGAGAGGTGCCAGCCTGGCAGAGCCCAGTATCTGAGGTGCACGTGCTGTCCGGCTTTCCTACCTGGCTGCCTGCTGCGCTGCCTGGCCCAGGGCTGCTCCTTGCATGTTGCTTGATGTGTGAGCCTGTGTCTGTGTGTTTTGTCTCGCTCAGGACTCACTCCCCTGCTCTGAACCCCTGAAATATAACTTCGCTCCCAGCACCGCCCTCAACAAAACAGCTCGGCCCTTCGGGGCTGGCTCGCCTCCGAACCCACGGCCCGGGCTGGTGACGAAACCTGTGACGTATGCGCCCCTGGCGCCCGCCTGCACCCCCCAGCACAATGGGTATGTTGCTGTCTGTCCTGCTCCCTGAGGATCGGGGGGAGCCTGCTGCCCAGCCCTGCTGTGCCTTGCATGCCAGGCACCCATGGGTGGGAGCGGGTGACAGTGCCCGTGCTGGGGTCCCCCGATGGCTGGTGCTGAGGTGGCACAACAGGACTGTCACACGTGGGGACACACAGCCATGCACATGTTGGTCCCTTGCTTGGGGACATGTCAGCCTGTGGGGAGTCCTGCAGGGCACAACACGGCGGTCGTAGCAAGACACTCACCGGCGTCTGCGGTGGCAGGGAAGCGGTGGCTGCGTTGTGGCCCTCAGCCAGCGCCTGCCTGGGGATGTCCTGCCAGTCCCCCAGCTGCCGGGACGGGCTGGGCAAAGTGAAGCCCTCAAGCCCTGTGCAGCGCCGCGCCGTCCTCACCCTGCTCGCAGGGAAGAAGCTCCTGCCTCTGCAGGCTGCCCACCCGGCCGCTGCATGTCTGGCAGCTGCCAGTCCCTGCCCCTCCTGCTGAGAGCTGCTGAAACTGGGCGATGAGAAGGGATGGAGCCCTAGCTGCCCTGGGCACCCAGGCCTGTTTTGGGTGGCTGAGGGAGGCATGGTCTGGTCCGCTGGCATCTGCCCCTGCATCCCAGTGTGCTCCCAGCCCTGGGCAAGCTGGGCATGAGTCTTGGGGGTAGGGGGACTGGTGCAGGCCATAGGTGAGCTCTGGAAACTTCTCAGGTGCTGCGGGTCTAATTTCACCTTCCTTTTTCTTTCTTTTTCTCCTCCCTTTCTCTTTCCTTCTCCCCTACAGGTGCTGAGCCTTGACAAGTCAGTAAGCCTTTTGCCTGCTCTCTATCCTCCCTGCATGCCTCTTCCCTGCTAGTGCCCCGTTCTCCGGGGCAGGGCCAGCCTGGGACAGGCAGCTGCTCTGCCTATGTGGGTGGGTAACTCCTGGCAGCAAGCTGTCCCTAGCCTGAAGGGCGAGCGCTGCCTGTCTACCGGCTGCTGGGGCCATGGAGTGTCCTCCTGCGTGGTCCCCTCCCTCCTCCCTGAGACATGGCTTGGCTGGGCAGGGGCTGCTGGGCTGTGCCGGGCACCCTGCCCAGGGCCAGGCAGGCGGGCGGCACTGCCATGGGCACCGTAGGTGTTCACTGGGCTCTCGTGCAGCTCCCCTGCTGGTGATTTTTTGACCTTGGCTTATTCTTGCCCTGTCCTTTCCCCTCCTGGCCTTGGGGCCAGTCTCAGACTGCCAGGAATGGTGGTCAGTCCTGAGTCAGTCCTTAATGGGCCCTTCCTACGCGGAGGAGGAGTAGGGGGTGTGGGGAGTAAGGCAATGTGCGGCGTCTCAGGTACTGGTGTGCTGCAGTTCTGTGCCGGGGGAGGTGTGGGGCAGCCCCAGGGAGGTGATGCCATGGAGATCTGTCAGATTTGACAGATGATTCTGTCACTCGCAGGCAGCCCCTGCAGCTGCTGGAGCCCCCCAGCACTCCCACGTGCGACCCTGTGAAGTTGCAGCTGATAGAGAATGCTGAGGACTGGCAGCCCCGCACCGGGACCTCCCAGTCCCGCTCCCTCCACAAACTGGCCCCGCCGCCGGGCACCCATGGCACTCAGTACCCGCAGCGCCCGGAGCTGACTGGCTGCCCAGGGGTGCCCAGCTTTGACGGGGCAACTGAAGCCGGATAAAGGCCGTGGTGCATCGTGGCACTGGAGTGTTGGTTTTGACCCCGTGTGGCCCCTCTGGGGTGGCTGAGCCAGTGGGAGCTGCCCGGGGCTGTGCGTGGGCTCGTGGTGGTGCCGCTGGGCTGGGGCCATGCTCTGCCCTGCAGCCGGGCAGGGCTGTGCATTTGGGCAGGAGGGCGGCAGGAGGAGAGGTCGGTTTTCCTGCCTTTCCCTTCCTGCCTGTCCCTGGGCCTCGGTTGCCACAGACTGACTCTGTCTCCTCCTTTCTCTCCTGCTGCGCTCAGTGGAGGATCGTGAGGATGAGCTTGTTAAAAAGCCCAGGTAAGGGGAGCGTGTGCCAGGGCGGCAGCAGGAGCCACGGGGGTGCCCACCCAGGGCTCAGCTCCTGGCTGGTTTGCACTCGCTGTTTGCAGTGACTCTGGGAAGCTCTTTGCCCTGTGGCTGTTTCTTTTCTCCTCTCCTCCTCCTCCGTCCTCACGTTCCCTCTCTGTCTTCTCCCTCTCCCCAAAGCCAAGCTGTTGGCCGAGCCGCAGAGCCCACCCTGTGCTTACCCGGCGATGGGCACTGCCAGCGCTCAGCCACTGCTCTGACCGCCCCCTCGGGAGGGTCCTGCCCGGGCACCCGCCTGCCAGGCAGGCTGTCCCCAAATGGGGTGTCCCCGTGCTGGTTGTGCCAGGCAGGATCACTGGGCACTGCTGGCACGGAGCTGGGGAGGCCGAGCTGCACCGTTGCTTCTTGAGCAAATGGGATCTGGAGGAGGCTGGTGGCACTGGCAACACCTTGCTGGGGGTGTTGGGAGGTGCTGGGCAGCACCTGGACCTGGGGCACGATGTTCCGTGAGCCTGGTGTGGGGCTGCGGGGTAGCCGGACAGAGCTGGGTGAGTGTCCCTGACTTTTCCATGGGGCTGGGAGGTGGCTGGGAGGCTGGTCTGGAGTGAATGATGCTGGCGTCTCTCTGGGGCTGGGGGTGCATACAGGAGGGATGGGCTGAGCCATGGGTCAAATATTGACTGTTGTGCCGCCGTTTTTCTGATGCCACAGGGATGCCCGTGGGTCTGGCTGGGGCACAGGGGAGCAGTGGTGAGTGCCAGGGTCTGGCAAGGGGGTCGGTGTGTGTGAGGGCACCTTTGGGTGCACTGCCCCGTGCCATGGTGCTGGGCAGGGTACGTGCATGATCCCGGCTGAGCGCCTGCCCTCTGTCACTCGCAGGCAGCCCCTGCAGCTGCTGGAGGCCCCCAGCACCCCTGTGTGCGACCCTGGGAAGTTGCGGCTGATAGAGGACGCTGAGGACTGGCAGCCCCGCACCGGGACCTCCCAGTCCCGCTCCTTCCGCAAACTGGCCCGGCTGATGGGCACAGATGGCAGTAAGTTCCCGCAGGGCCCAGAGCTGCCTGGCTGCCCAGGGGTGCCC
>NW_008796044.1:9167979-9169540 GCF_000699145.1 Aptenodytes forsteri | reverse complement strand
TCCTTCCTCTCCCTGGGCCTCGGTTGCCACAGACTGACTCTGTCTCCTCCTTTCTCTCCTGCTGCGCTCAGTGGAGGATCGTGAGGATGAGCTTGTTAAAAAGCCCAGGTAAGGGGAGCGTGTGCCAGGGTGGCAGCAGGAGCTGTATAGAGGGCTGCATGTCCTGGGCAGGACTCTGGGCACTGCTGGCTCTGAGCTGGGGAGGCTGAGCTGCACCTTGGCCTCTTGGGCAAATGGGTTCTGGAGGAGGCTGGAGACACTGGCAAAAACCGGTTGTGGGTTTTGGGAGGTGCTGGGCAGTGCCTGGACCTCGAGTACAAGGGCCCATGAGGCTGGCGGGGGCTGTCGGGTGGCTGGGCAGAGCTGGGCAAGTGCCACCAGCTGGTTTGCCCTTGCCCTCACTGCTTGCGGTGACTCCGGGGAAGTTCTTTGCCCCGTGGCTGTTTCTTCTCTCCTCTCCTCCTCCTCTGTCCTCCCATTCCCTCTCTGTCCTCTCCCTCTCGCCAGAGCCGAGCCGTTGGCCGAGCTGCAGAGGCTGCCCTGTGCTTGCCCCACGATGGGCACCGCCAGTGCTCAGCCACTGCTCTGACCGTCCCCTCAGGAGGGTACTGTCTGGGCACCAACCTGCCAGGCAGGCTGTCGCCAAACGAAGTGTCCTTATGGTGGGTTGTCCCTGTGCCAAGGTGCCGGGCAGGACCTGCTGAGCACTGCTGGCACTGAGCTGGGGAGGCCAAGCTGCACCGAGGAGACCCGGACACAGTGGGTAGGGGCAGCTGGTGGCACTGGCAACACTTTGCTGGGGGTGCTGGGAAGTGCTGGGCAGCGCCTGGACCTGGGGCACAATGTCCTGTGGGGCTGTGAGGTGGCTGCAGGGCTGGTCTGGAGCGAATGCTGCTGGCATCTTCGTGGGGCTGGGGGTGCGTACGGGAGGGATGCACTGAGCAATGGGTCAACCATTGGCTGTTGTGCCACCGTTTTTTCTGATGCTCAGGTCCAGCTGGGGCACAGGGGAGCAGTGGTGAGTGCTGGGGTCTGGCGAGGGGGTTGGTGTGAGCAAAGGGTGCCTTTGGGAATGCTTCCCTGTGTCAAAGCAGGGTTCATGCTTGGTGTCGGCTGAGCGCCTGCCCTCTGTCACTCGCAGCCAGTCCGCACAGCCTCTGGAGCCCCCCAACACCCCCGTGTGCAACCCTGGGAAGCTGCAGCTGATAGAAGACGCTGAGGACTGGCAGCCCCGTACCGGGCCCTCCCAGTCCCGCCTCTTCCGCAAACTGGCCCGGCCGACGGGCACAGATGGGAGGAAGGTCCCGCAGGCCCCAGAGCTGCCGGGCTGCCCGGGGGTGCCCGGCTTTGCCAGGGCAGCCAGTGCCTGGCAGAGGCTGTGGGGTGATGTGGCAGCAGGGGCTTTGATTTTGACCCCGTGTGGCCCCTCCGGGGAGACTGAGCTGTTGGGAGCTGCCCGGGGCTGTGCGTGGGCTTGTGGTGGTGCCGCTGGGCTGAGGCCGTGCTCTGCCCCGCAGCCGGGCAGGGCTGTGTGTTGGGGCAGGGGGGCAGCAGGAGGGGA
>NW_008796044.1:9159074-9166174 GCF_000699145.1 Aptenodytes forsteri | reverse complement strand
GGTGCCGGGCTTTGCCAGGCCAGCCAGTGCCTGGCAGAGGCTGTGGGGTGATGTGGCAGCAGGGGCTTTGATTTTGACCCCGTGTGGCCCCTCCGGGGAGACTGAGCTGTTGGGAGCTGCCCCGGGCTGTGCGTGGGCTTGTGGTGGTGCCGCTGGGCTGAGGCCGTGCTCTGCCCCGCAGCCGGGCAGGGCTGTGTGTTGGGGCAGGAGGACAGCAGGAGGAGAGGTCAGTTTTCCTGCCTTTCCCTTCCTGCCTGTCCCTGGGCCTTGATTGCCACAGACTGACTCTGTCTCCTCCTTTCTCTCCTGCTGCGCTCAGTGGAGGATCGTGAGGATGTGTTTGTTAAAAAGCCCAGGTAAGGGGAGCGTGCACCATGGCAGCAGCAGGAGCTATGGGGCTGCATGTCCCGGGCAGGACCCGCTGGGCATTGTTGGCACCGAGCTGGGGATGTCGAGCTGCGCTGTGGTGTCCAGGACACAGTGCGTCAGGGGCAGCTGGTGGCACTGGCAAAACCTTGCTGGGGGTGTTGTGATGTTTGGGCAGTGCCTGGACGTGGGGCACAATGTCCCCTGAGCCTGGCGTGGGGCTGCGGGGCGGCCAGGCAGAGCTGGGTGAGTGTTGCCACTTCTTGCTGCGTGAGGGCAGGGAAGGGAGCTGGGGCTGGGGGGGTGCCATTCCTTGCCCCATGCAGCTGGGCAGGGGTAGTGCACAGCACCCCTTTTTCTGCCTTCGCCTCTCCATGATGCCTCCTGTCCTGGCACCGTGACCGTTGGGTCCCAGCTCTGCCCGGTTTGCTCTGCCGCAAATAAATGCTCCTGGTTTTGTAGCCGTCTCCTTCTTGTCTTTGCCCTGGTGAGGCAGAGAGCTACCAGCTCTCCCTCTGTCCCTGTCTCCTCTCTTGGGTGGGCTGTGCCCCTCTTGCCCTGGCTTGCCCTGCCTGCTCCCAAGCCCAGTGCTGGCAGCCTGCTGGGGGGCACAGGCCTTGCCCCTCCCAGGACCAGCCTGGCCCTGCCTAGCTGGCGGGGATGGCAGAGTCCTGCCTATCCCCAGCTCTGCTGGAGCTGGACCCCAGGGCTCCCCACGCTGGGTCAGGTCCAAGCCCCTCTGCACCCCAGTGAGGCTGCGGGTGACCGTCATGTGTGAGCAGGCAGCCGGGGTCTATGTGGTCCTCAGGGTCCCTGGTCAGTCTGGAGCAGCCCAGAGTTGGGTGTGGGACCCCAGCAGACCTGCACTCCCTCCCGCTGCTCACCAGACCGCCACGATGGGTGCCAGAGACCCCAGAGGTGCTGTGTCTTTGCAGGGCTGAAGGCGCTTGGCTCAGTACCCCATCACCAAACCAGCTACCGGCTGGGCACGGGGGCTTGGCCGGCTCCTGCCTGCTTGTTGGGGGGGGGTGGCCCTGCCTGCACACAGGCCTGCTGGGCAGAGGGGGTGAGCGGGGCAGGCTGGATTAACTGCTTGTTCTGTAGCCAGGTCTCCGTGCTGGACCCGTCCCCGGGAGCAGCGATGAAGTCGGAGCCAGGACTGGGTGAGCAAAACGTTTCCTCTGGGCTTGGGGGGAGAGGGGTGGGGGTGCTGAGGGATGCTGCTTGCCCAGCCACGGGCACTGGGAGGGGGCTGCCGAGGGATCAGGAGCACCGTCCTGGAGAACTTATGTGTGTATGCAGCCCCCAGGACCCCCGCCGCCACCCCTGGCCCTGCCAGCCGCCCGCCCTGGGCCGTGGACCCCTTGTTCGCTGAGCGCTATGCCCCGGACAAGACAAGCACGGTGGTGAGCAAGCACAGCCAGCCAGCCACGCCGACCCCCATGCAGAACCGCAGCTCCATTGTGCAGGCGGCGCAGCAGGCCCCTGAAGGGCCCGGCCGCACACCCCTCTGCTACAAGTGCAACAAGGTCATCAGGTGAGCCCTGGCCACCACTGCTGCCACGCCAGCGTCCTGGGCCCTAGCGTGGCTGACGGGGCTCTGTCCTGCTGCAGGGGACGCTACCTGGTGGCGCTGGGACATTATTACCACCCCGAGGAGTTCACCTGCTGCCAGTGCAGGAAGGTGCTGGATGAGGGCGGCTTCTTTGAGGAGAAAGGCTCCATCTTCTGCCCCAAGTGCTATGACACGCGCTACGCGCCCAGCTGTGCCAAGTGCAAGAAGAAGATCACCGGGGTGAGTGTCCCTCAGCCTGCCCCACACCTCCTGTCCCTGCTCCCCTACAGGTCCCCAGCTCTGTCCCCTCCCGTCCTGATCGCATCCCCAGGGATCCCTTGTCCCTTTCTGCCCTGGGAGGGGGTTTGCCACAGCACAGGGTGGTCCTGCCCCCGGCTGACAGCAATTCCCCTCCAGGAGGTCATGCATGCGCTGAAGATGACCTGGCATGTGCAGTGCTTCACCTGTGCTGCCTGCAAAACTCCGATCCGCAACCGTGCCTTCTACATGGAGGAGGGACAACCCTACTGTGAGAGAGGTAGGACCCGGGGACGCCATGTGCCACTGCACGTGGCCCCAGGGCACCGGGCACTGTTGGGGCTCAGCACCTGCCCACGGGGGTGGGGGGTGAGCTGCCCTGTGCTGCGGGGGCTCTCCCCAGGCCATGGGGAAAGCAGGGACTCCCCTCCCGGGGCCCTGAGCCCTCCATCCCGGTCCTCCTTGGCTGCTGGGTAGTGCCATCACTCCTGTGTTGCCATGGTGATGATGGAGGATGTACAGCAAAGGCAAGTGCTGCATCCTGGGAGATCAGGTTTGCCTCCTCCCTGCAGCCCAGTGGTGGCCAGGGCCACCCTGCAGGGCACAGGCATCTCATCTGGGTGTCTCAGGCATCGTCCCCCCGGGGCTGGCAGTGAATTGTTCCCAGGCTGTGCCTGTGGGATCCTGGCTGTGCTGCAGCCCTGCTCCCCTGGGACGAGGGGCTGCAGTGTGGGGGAACGCTGACCTGGGCTCGGCCTCTCCTCGCAGACTACGAGAAGATGTTTGGCACCAAGTGCCGCGGCTGTGACTTCAAGATTGACGCTGGGGACCGGTTCCTGGAGGCGCTGGGGTTCAGCTGGCACGACACTTGCTTCGTTTGTGCGGTGAGCCATGTGCCTCCCTCCCCGGCTGCTGGTGGGGGCCTTGGCTCTCCCTGGCAGTTGTGCCCTGTGTGGGGTACACCAGCAGCGTGGGGTCCCTGCTGCCACGAGGTTTTCCCAGCTTGGCTCTGCACTGGTGGCTTGGGCCCCTGCTCTGAGCCTGCTGCTCCCTGGCATCTGTGCGATGCTGGTGCTGAGCCCTGGAGGGGGGGGGCGGGGGCGGACCCAGGGGCTGGCTCAGCCCCCCTGACTTGACTGCCTGTGCTCTCCTCCCCAGATCTGCCAGACCAACCTGGAAGGGAAGACGTTCTACTCCAAGAAGGACAAGCCGCTCTGCAAGAGCCACGCTTTCTCCCACGTGTGAGGGGCGGGAGTTCAGCTGTGCCCACGCGTGCCCCTGGCCCTGCATGCTCCTCTCCCCCTTCCCCCACTGCCCCCACAGAGCCAGACTGGGCCCTCACCCCTTCCCCTTGCTCCTGCCTCTTTCCTGGCAGGTCCTGGCCCAGCTCCAGCTGGAGGTGGTGCTGGGCCCGGAGCCCCTTATAGCTGGGTGGCTTCTTCTGTGTCCCCCGGGGGGCCCTAGGAGCCCCAGGAAGGGGATGCTGCATGGGTCTCCTGCCCCCCAGCCACACAGTGTGGTGGCCACGGCCGTGCCGAGGCTGTGCTGAGGCTGGAGTCGGGGAGCATCTGGCACAGCAGGGCTGCACCCTCGGCTGAGGCCCGGCTGCCTGGCAGCTCAGCACCAGGGCAGGGATGCTCCTAGCACATCCCTGAGTGGGTGAGGACCAACCCCCCAGCTCCCTGCCAAGCTCTCCCCCACCTTCCCCGCTGCATGCTTAGTGCACGGGGCTGGAGACCCGGCCCTGCTCCCCTGCTGGGGCCCTGCCCGCAGCAACCCCCCGGCCACCCTGCAAACTGCTGCGGTGGCTTCCTACCCCGGCTGCGTGCCAGGGGGGTCTGTGCCTCATGTCCCCCCACCCAGCTGGCCTGCTGCTCTCCTGGGGCTGGTGTGCGGCAGCACCCCCAGCCCGGCCGTGCCGGGAAGCAGGGCAGCGTGCCAAGCCCATCCCAGCCACGGGCCGGCAGTGTGTGCTGATGGCCGGCCGGCCGGCGGGCTCCCGCAAGGCTTGGGAACGGCTTCCTACCAAAGAGCGCCTGCCACCACTGTCCCAGGCCCGTAAATGCCTCTCCCAAACCCACACTCTCCGGTCGGACTGCCGCTGATATAGCCACGGTGCTTTTAGTGCCTTTAATAAACACTTCTCTGCAAGTGCCGGCTGTCTTGGGGCCTGTGGTTTTGCCAAGTGAGGTGTGGCCAGCTGGGAAGGTCACACTCGGCCCTCGCCCCACTCCCCCCGGGGCCTGACTCAGCTCCCTGCAGCTTTCCAGGGGAAATCTTCACCTCGGATTTCCCCTCCTCTGCCTGTGTCGGCCTGGGCTGGACCCCTCATGTCACCTGGGTCATCCCTCTCTCTTCGTAGCAGGCAGGACCGCTAACAGAGGTGGTAATTAATCTGGGGGGCAAAGCTGCAGCAAGGGGAAATGGGGCAGATGTCCAACCCTGCAGGGGGGGTCCCTGCTTACCCAGTGGTGTCCCCTGGTCCCTGCTGTGCCCTGGCCCCGAGTCCTGCGCAGAGGATGAGAAGTCATGGGGCACGCGTGGGGCACGTGCACTGGCTCTGGGTGTGCTCCGGCATAGAGCAGCCAAGCATTCGCTCATGCGATGCAGCTGCTGTCCCAAAGGACGGGTGCGAGGCTGCGCCGGCACCTCCGGCTGGAACGGGCTTGGGGGCAGCGGGTGTGGGGAAGAGCCGCTCCTCCCGCTCCGCTCTGGCAGCTGGAATGGTCATTAATAATTGCAGCTCTTACCACGATGAGCAATTGTAAGGAAAATTGTCTTGCTGATCTACTGGAAGGTTCTGCCGGGGGCAGGAGCTGGCTGCAGGAAGGCAAATACCTCCCGGCATCACCCAGAGTTGGCCTGCGGCTGCGGCGCCACATCTCCCCGGTGCCAGCTGCAAGAGTGCAAAACCCTGTCAAAGATGGGGAGGGGAAAGTGGGAGTGATGGAGGCAGGCTGGGGCCGGGCCGGGTGCTCGGGCTGGGGCACATGCAGGCGATGGGACGGTCACACTGAGGAGCAGCAGGACACGGCTGTGAAAAGGGACAGAAATGAGCTGCAAAAAGGGCCAGGACGAGCAGGGATGTGGTAAGTGCCCGAGCGTGAGTCCCAGCTGCGCAGCCAAGGTCAGGGGAAGCACAGGGGAAGGTGAGGCAACTGCGGCCCCATGTGAGCAGCCACCGAGCCAGCCCTGGCTCAGCCAGGACAGCAACCCATGAGTGGAGGGCAGGGAAGGGGCAGGGGGAGGCAGCCGTGCGGGACGGAGCCTGCTGGAGTAGCACAGCCTGGAAACAGGTTGTGCCAGCTCAGCCCCCGGGGTACCTGGCCTTGGAGCAGGGCCAGGGCAGAGCTGCGCTGCCACAGCCAGCCTACCTCTCCCCAGGGGAGAGCCAAGCATCTCCCTTGTGCTGCTTGCAAGGCCTGCTCCCACTGGGGGCTCAGCCCCTTCTGGTTGGCGCCCTGTTGCCTCGGGTCCCTACTGATGATGCCTCTACCACCCAAGGTGCCTCTGCGCTTTGCCGAGAGCCGCTTTTGCCCACCAGCTCTGCGCACCATGCGAGGAGCTTGTGCACAGGCAGCAGAAGGAGGGTCTCGGGTGGGCTGCGGAGGTGGAGCCTGGGGAGGGGCCACAACCGCACTGCTCGGAGAACAAAGCCTGGCAGCGGCGGACTCGGGTATGGGAGGAGCTTGTGCACAGGCAGCGGAAGGAGGGTCTCGGGTGGGCTGCGGAGGTGGAGCCTGGGGAGGGGCCACAACCGCACTGCTCGGAGAACAAAGCCTGGCAGCGGCGGACTCGGGGCTCCCACCATGTCCCCAAGCGGGGTCCCAGCACATCCACCCCCAAAGCCAGCTGAGCCGTTTGTGGGGTGCCTGCCACAGCCCCGGCCCCCGCGCTGGCCCCGGCAGCTGCTCCACAGCTGCTCACAAACTTGCAGCCTCTTAGGGCGGCTCCAGCTCTGGCCTGGCTCGGAAATGCTGGTGCAAGGAGGGCGTGCAGGCGTGGGGGGAGCAGGAAGCACAGGCAGGGTCCGCGGCACCCTGTCCCATGTCCCACTGAGCTTGGGGGGCTCATCCACAAGCTGCTTTGAAGGGCTTGGTTCGGGAAGGGCCACGCTGGCATCAGCCCCAACCTGTGGGGATCAGGCCCTGTACGCTCCCCATTGCCGCTCCGGCATGGAGACCCCTTCAGCATGGTTCTGGTCCGGGATGCAGGCAGTGCCAGGAGTTGGGGGGGAACGGGGGGGCAGGGCGACACTGCCTGCCCTGGCAGGAGCACGCAGACCCAGCTGGGAGCCCCTGCAAAGCCCTGCATGGGTCAGTGCAAAAGCAACTTTGTGGGTTCACACAGAGGCAAAACCTCCCTGAAAAGGCGCTGTCATGCACAGCCTGGCAGGGTCTCGAGGGGACCGGGGGGTTTGGGAGCGGCGAGGATGGAGGGGCAGGCGGGCAGCAAAGGGGCACCCACAAAGACTGTGCCCACCGACACCTAGAGCAGCAGCGAGGGCATGGCTGGGTGTGTGGGACAAAGCCAATGGTGCCACGTCCTTGGAGACGAAACCTCAGGGCACAGGGTCTCAGGGCGGAGGGGACTGCCTGAGGGCACCCTGGCGTGCCATGTCCTCAGGGTGGAGGGGATATGGGGCAGGGGAAGGTTTGGGATGCAGAGAAGCACCCAGCATGCGAGGTCCCCAGGGTGCAGGGTCCCCAGGAGGGGGTAGCACAGGATGCCGGTCCCCAGGGCAGAGGAGAGCCCAGGGTGCAGAACCACACGGGCTGCAGTTTCCCAGGAGGGAGCTGAGCCGGGGTGCAGGTTTCCGGGGTTCAGGGTTCCTGGGGCGGGGGATGGCCCGGGGTGCGGTGTTGTGGAGGCAGAGCAGAGCTCAGGCTGAGGGTCCTCGGGGTGCAGGATCCCGGGGGCG
>NW_008796044.1:9156133-9158142 GCF_000699145.1 Aptenodytes forsteri | reverse complement strand
CTGCGGCCTGCGGCCGGGGGGGAGGGACCCCCCCCCCAGCTCCCGGGGTGCCCTATCCCGGGGGGGCCGCGGTGTGCCGGCCCGGGACTGCCGCCGGGCTGGGCTGCTGTGGGCTTGGGGGGTGGCCTCCCCCGGCGGGACCCCCCAGGCTGCCCTGCCCTGCCTGCACCCCCAGTGCTGGCTACCCCATGCTGTGGGCGCTGGGGCCCGGCTGGATCCAGACCCCGCTGCAGCTGTCGCAGGACCCCCACGGAGCACCTCCTCACCGCCACCCCAATTCTCCCAGCACCCACCTGCATCTCCCAGCCCCACCTGGGTGCCGTAGGGACCCCCTTCTTGCCCCCCGGGGTGCCTGTGCCATGGGGGGGAGAGATGCTGCCAGCACCCTGGCATGCAGCTTGCTGGGCAGAGCCGGGGTGCTGGGCACCGTTGGGTGCTGGGTGCATGCTGTGCATGCTGCTCTCTGGCTGGGGTGCCTACTGTGCACTCACCACCCAGCCGGGGTGCACCCACCCCCGAGCAAGGATGCATGCCACTCTCTAGCCGGGTCCCTGCTCTCGGGGCAGGGCTGGGAGCACCCCGGGCTGTGTGGGCCTGTTCAGGTCCCCTTCCCTGCCAGCCCCGAGTCTCTGGGGAGCCCTGCGGTCCTGCCGCCAGCCCAAGGGCGCCGTGGGCGAGCGCGGTGCATGTTGCTGGCCAGGAGGCAGCTGTCAGCCCTGGGTACATCTCACTTCCCGGCATCCGCTGCAAAGGAGCCCTCCCTGCCAAAGCTGCTGAGAGCAGCAGAAACGGTTCCCGGGAAGGCAAGCATCGGGGCCGGGCCCCCCCTTCTCCACCACTGAGCCCCAGCCGGGCAGCGAGCTCCTGCCATCCCCATCCTCGGGGCTGAGCTTGCCCCATCGTCCCCAGCCCCTCCATCCCATGGGCACTGGGCGTGCCCGGCACTCGGTGCTGGTGGGAGCAGCGTCCCCACTGCAGGGCCCAGTGCCCGAGTGCGGGACGAGGGGCGATGCCTGGGGAGCTGCACTGGGCAGGGGTGATGGGGACCGTCCCCCGGCGGTGGCCCAGCCTGGCTGAGCCGGGGGCTGTGAGGACACTGTGCTGGAGCCTGGCCCTGGGCTGGTGCCGGGGGATGCCGCGCTCTTGTCTGGCCAGGATCCCTGTATTTAGTCTGGGATTCCCCCCGCCCCGAGCCCGGTCCTGGAGGGTCCGAGCGTCCCCTCCCCCTGCCCGGCCCCGCGGAGGCTGCTGGGGCCCATTACTCGATTGGAAAGGAATTTGGTGCTGCTTTCTGAGCACGCCGACTCCCTGGAGCTCCCAGCCACATTGGAAACACATGTGCCCGGGCTGGGGCAAGGCGGGCTGGGGCGATGCTCCCCCCACCTCGGCCACGGTGTGGGGGGCAGGCAGCAGTGGGTGCCCTGGGTGCTGGCATCCACGGGTGCTGGTCCGCCTGCTCTGGTGAGTGATGAGGCCGTGCAAGGGCAGCGGGGCTGCTGTCCCCTTGGCGGAGTGATGGGGGATCCTTGCTGGAGTCCCCCAGCTGTGGGGAGCCCTCCTCCCTGGGCTGCATGGGGCACCTCACCCATGGGTGCCCCACATGCCTGGAGCCCAGGGGGTGGGAAGGGGCTGTATGGGCTGGGTGGAGGGATTAAAGCCCGTGGAAGGGGGTAAGTGATGCATGATGCTGCCTGCACCCACTGTGGCACGGCTGGTCCCTGCTGCCAGGGCTTGTGGTGATGCTGTTGGGCTGTGGGTCCCTGGGGGCACCCCCGGGGATGCTGCTGGCCCCAGCATGGCCCCGCTGGCCCCCGAACTGGAAAACTCCAAATCCTCCATCCTGGTGTGGGGTCAGGCCATGCCTCTGGGCTGCGCTTGGGGCAGGGCTCTGTTTCTGCAGCGGTGCCTGGGGTGACGGGACCCTGCCAAGCCCTGGCTGCCCTGGGAGCACCCCTGGGTGCAGGCAGCAGCACTGCGCTTGGGTGCCACCCTGCATGGCGGGGTCCGGG
>NW_008796044.1:9154804-9156005 GCF_000699145.1 Aptenodytes forsteri | reverse complement strand
ACTCCCCAGGCAGTGATGCCGTGGCTCTGCCCTACTTGTTTCCTCCCCTCTGCAGCCAGCTGCATTCCACCCTGCAAGTGGCCTTGGGCTCCCCCAAACTGCTGCCGTCCACCCCCATTCTTGGGGGATCACAGCAGGTCCCCTGGGCCGGGGCTGCAGCTGCAGGCAGAGGCCACGATTGCAGGCAGGGGCTGTGTTTGTCGCCCTACCCGGCGCAGGCATCGCAGACGGCGCTTTGCAGCTGCTTTGCCGGCTCCAGGCTGGGAGCCGGCGCCGGCTGGGGCGGCCGATTAGCGGGATCAGGATGTGCAGATTAAAGTCAATCTTGTTGGTGTCATTATCTGCGGCTTGCTGCTGGGGGTTCAGGGGATGGTGGGTGGTGGGGGGGCAGAGGGAGGCCCCCTCAGTTGGTGGGTGGTGGGTGGTGGGGGGGCAGCCCCCTCAGTCATGGCCCCGGTTTGGGGGGGTCTGCCTGTAGGGGCCCCCCAGTTCCCATACCCGAGCCCACCCTCCGTCTGGAAGCTGTGAGCTTGGGTGAGGACAGCTCTGCTCGGCACCGCAGGGATTTTGGTGCTCCGGCAAGCACCATGCGGGCGCCACCAGCTGATTGCCGATCGACAGAGCTGCCCACCCGCCCCGGCGCAGGGATGGGGGGGGGTGTCCAGCACGGGCGGCCCCGGCTTTCCGGGTGCAGTGCGTGACAGTGGCAAGCAGGTTTGGGTGCCTGCCAGGCCCCGGCAGGTCCCCGCTGCCTGCCTGCCTCCCCCGCTCCCCTCCTCTAATCACCTCGTCATCCGGGCGAGCTGCATCCCAGCTGGGATGGGGGGGTTGCCACGGCAACGGAGGATGCTGGTTGCCTAGCAACATCCATCCCCTCGCCCACCCGCCCTGGACCAATTCAGCATGCGTCCTCCCCCCCCACATAGCTGGCTGCATGCCCCTGGGGAGGTGTGGGCTGGCGGGGGTCCCTGTGGAGCCCCAGGGGGGCTGGCTGGGGCACGGCGGGAGCGAGAGGGGGTTTCCCATCCGCCGGGAACAGTTTCCAAGGAACAGTCTCCATGACGGCCCCATCACACCCCGGCGGCACATTGATTTGCTGCTGCTGGTGCTCCGGTGTCCTCCCCCGGCCTGGTGCCTGCTGGGCCGGCGGCTCACGCAGCCAGGCAGGACAGCGCTCCCTTGTGTCCAGTCGCGGGGCGGG
>NW_008796044.1:9150636-9154500 GCF_000699145.1 Aptenodytes forsteri | reverse complement strand
GGGGGGGGGGGGGGGGGGGGGACAGGGATGGGCGGGCAAAGAGCTGCGAGGCCGCAGTGGCTTGCAGCATGGCACGGCAGCCTGTGGTCTGTCAGTGGCATCGCCCAGCTGGTCCCTGTGCCCAAGTGACCCCTCTGTCCCCAACCTTGGGACCCTGCCCCACAGCTGCCAGCTGGCAGGGAGGGGAATAGGCCCTGCCTGCAGTCCTGCCTGCCCTGCCTGGCAGCCTGGCCTCTCGCAGTGGCGATGGGCAAGGGGTTGGGGTGGTTGTGTGGCAGCTTGGGGACACCTGGCCGGTCCCCCAGGACCTGCCCTGACCTCAGTGTTAGCAGGATGGGGAGGTGGAGGGGGGGCCATCCCACGCTCCCTCCAGCTATGGCTCACCCACGCTGTCTCCCCAGGGCCCTCTACACGTATGAGGATGGCTCCGATGACCTGAAGCTGGCAGCATCGGGAGGTAAGGTCCTCTGTCCCTGCAGCCGGCTCGGCTCTGCCGGCGTTTTCCCCAGCACCCATCCCGGTGCCAGGTGGACGTGGGCTGATGGTGCTGTGCCAGGCGGAGGTTTGCTGGAGCTGTCTGGACGCTTTGAGATCCAGAAGGTGATGTATGGCTTCTGCAGTGTCAAGGACCCCCAGGCTGTGCTCCCCAAATATGTCCTCGTCAACTGGGTGAGTGGGGGACCACGCTGGGGGGGGCCGTGCCCACCCGGGGCTGCAGTGTTGGCAGGGGCATGGCTGGGTGCGAGGGAGGAGCCTGTGGTGGCTGGGAGGATGCGGGTGCCCCATGGTCCCACTGCCCTATGGTGGTCAGTGGGGTGGGGGTCACCCTGCCACCCCTCCCTGGCTCAGCCCCTCTCCGGCTGCCGCAGGTGGGCGAGGACGTGCCGGATGCCCGCAAGTGTGCCTGTGCCAGCCACGTGGCCAAGATCGCCGAGTTCTTCCAGGTGGGTGATGCTGGGGAGGGGGACAATGCTGCCGGGGCACAGACCCCGGTCCCTGACGGCTGCTCACCCCCCCTCAGGGTGTGGACGTCATTGTCAACGCCAGCAGCGTGGAGGACATCGACCCGGGGGCCATTGGGCAGCGGCTCTCCAATGGGCTGGCCCGCGTCTCCAGCCCAGTGCTGCACCGCCTGCGGCTGCGGGAGGACGAGAATGCTGAGCCCGTGGTAATGTCCCCATGGCAGCGATGGCGATGGTGGCGATGGCGGCGGGCGTGGGGCATCCCTCCCGCCCAAGCCTCCTGTCTGCCGCAGCCCGTCACCCTGTGTGCCACTTACTGTTATTCCCCCTCGCTGATCCCAGCCCCTCCGCTCCCCCCCGCCTCTCCTCCGTCCCAGGGCACCACTTACCAGAAAACCGATGCCACCGTGGAGATGAAGCGGCTCAACCGGGAGCAGTTCTGGGAACAGGCCAAGGTGGGGTACGGGGAGGGCAGCCGGTGGCCCCCAGGGAGTGGGGTGAGTTGCCGGTGGGCTGATGGGCAGCCCTGTCCTTCATCCCCCCCTCCACCAGAAAGAGGAGGAATTACGTAAGGAGGAGGAGCGGAAAAAGGCCCTAGACGCCCGGCTGCGGTTCGAGCAGGAGCGGATGGAGCAGGAGCGGCTGGAGCAGGAGGAGCGGGAGCGGCGCTACCGGGAGCGGGAGGAGCAGATCGAGGAGCACAGGCACGGCGGGGGCCAGGGGCAGGGGGCTGTGTCCCATGAGATGTGGGATGGTCACACACAGGATGATTGTGCGTGTACCACGAGTGGCTGGGTGGGCGCATGGGTGTTTGTTCCTGCTGAGGATGGGGCTGGGCAGGGGCTGGTGGGCAGGGGCTGGCAGGAGCTGGTGCCCAGTCCCTCTCCTGTGTCCCTGTCGCAGGCGGAAGCAGCAGAGCATGGAGGCAGAGGAGGCCCGGCAGCGCCTGAAGGAGCAGTCCATCTTCGTAAGTGCCGTGGCAGGCATGGGGCCGGGGTCGGAGCCGGAGCTGCCGCCTGGCACCACCCCCAGAGAAGGGCTTTTCCCAGCCGGGCCCCCAGGGCGGCACGGGGCCAGGGTGTGATGCCGCGTCTCTTCCCAGGGGGAGCAGCAAGAGGAGGATGACAGGCAGCAGCTCAGGAAATCGGAGTCGGAGGTGGAGGTGAGTGCAGCAGCGGCCATACCCGGTGCCGGTCCTTGTTTCCCAGCCAGTGGTGCCCACAGCTGGACAGGGACCCAGCTGGGGGGTGCATGGGGGGTGGTCCTGCAGCCTCACGCCACTGGGGCAGTGGGTCTCAGCCTCCCTCGTCCCCGCAGGAGGCTGCTGCCATCATTGCTCAGCGGCCCGACAACCCCCGGGACTTCTTCAAGCAGCAGGAGCGGGTGGCATCGGGCAGCAGTGACGCCGTCTCGCCGGGCAGCCACAGGACAGGTGAGAGGCTTGGGGGGGGCTGTGGGCACCGGGGGGGCGCAGAGAGGCTGGGGGGAGCTGTGGGCTGCAGAGCAGGTGAGTGCAGCACCGCTGAGGCTCCCCACGGCTCAGCAGGTCGCAGCAGGATCTGGGGGCACCAGGGCTGTAGTGTGGGGAGGTGGTGTCCCCTCTGCCATCTCCAATGCCGTGATGGTGGGTGCCAGGAGCACATGGTGACAGGGGTTTGTCCTACTCTGCCGCGCCGCCACCATCACTGCCACCACCACCACACCTTGTGGCTCCTGCTGCTGGGGCAGCTTGGCAGGGGCTGGGGCTGGATGCCAGGGGGAGGTCTTCTGCAAGCGGGGGGTGCATCCTGCTCCCTGCTCGGTCAGGTGTCGTCCGCCCACCCGTCATGGCACCACATTGGCAGCCAGGGTGGCAGTGTGATCAGGGTGCGTCTGGGGTGGCAGCCGGGGGTCCAGGGTGTGGTTTGGGAAGGAAACTTCCCACGGGGTCAGCTAAAAGGGGCAGGAGTGAGTGGGGCAGGTGTGGGGCACCCCCATGCCCCATGGTGTGCCTACCCCAGGGTCCCCACTGCTAGGGTGGGTACCTGTGGCGGTGCAGGACACCCTGCTTTTGGGTTGGGGTGATGCCAGCAGGTCTCCTTTGTGGCTCTAGGGCAGGGGCTGGCTGTCCTGGTGGGCACCTCCAGCCGTGGCGCCATGTCATGGGGCTGTGCTGGGGGTCGTGCTGGGGTGCTGTGCTGGGGGGGCTGTGCCGTGGGGCTGTGCCGGGGTGGGGGGGCCTGTGATGTATTTTCTTGCTGTGGGGTCATGCCATGGGCTGTGCCGTGGGGCTGTGCTGTGGGGTTGTGCCTCGGGGCAATGCTGTGGGGCTGTGCCATGGGTCGTGCTGTGGGCTGTGTGTTGTGGCCAAGCCGTGGAGCTGTGCTGTGGGTTGTGCCGTGGGTTGTGCTGTGGGTTCATGCTGTAGGGCCGTGCTGTGGGGCCATGCTGTGCCTGAGCAGATAGTTGGCCCCATGGCCGTGTCTGGCCTCTCTCCTCACCTGGCCACTTAATGCTGTCTCCTGTCCTTCTGTCCTGCTGTTTTTCCGTCCTTCTGTCCTGCCATCCTCCTGTCCCGCTGTTGGTGCTGCCTCCTATCCCACCGTCCTCCCGTCCCGGTGCCCCGGTGCCCCGGCCCCGCCACAGCCGTGCTGAGCAGGGACTGACCCATCTCTTTGCTCTCTCTCTCTCCGTCCGTCTGTCTGTCTTTCTCTCAGCAGGTCGTCTGCACTGTCCTTTCATAAAGACAGCTGACAGTGGGCCACCTTCTTCCTCCTCCTCCTCCTCCTCCCCCCCGCGGACCCCCTTCCCCTATATCACCTGCCACCGCACCCCAAATCTCTCCTCTTTCTTCCCATGTAGGTAGCTGGGAGCCCCCGGGCACACAGCTCCGGGGGGCCGAGCCGCGGGTGGCCGCCCCACA
>NW_008796044.1:9149485-9150415 GCF_000699145.1 Aptenodytes forsteri | reverse complement strand
GCCTTCCTCCTCCTCCTCCTCCTCCTCCCCCCCGCGGACCCCCTTCCCCTATATCACCTGCCACCGCACCCCAAATCTCTCCTCTTTCTTCCCATGTAGGTAGCTGGGAGCCCCCGGGCACACAGCTCCGGGGGGCCGAGCCGCGGGTGGCCGCCCCACAGCCCACCCCAGCTCCACGGCACACCGGGCCGGGGGGGGCACGAGGATACCGACAGCGGAGGCAGAGCCCCTCCCATGGGCACCCTGAGGGGGCCGGGCACCCAAGTGGGGGCTGCACCTGCACCCACAGGCACCCTGAGTGCCCTGGCTGGGGCTGGCCCCACAGTGGGCGCTGTGCCCCTGGGGTGGGGGGATGTGGCAGGCTGTGCCCGTGGGGCCGGTTGTGCCCCTGGTACAGGGAGGGGGCACCAGGTAGGCTGTGCCCATGGGACAGACGGGGACAGGGCAGAGCTGTACCCAGGGTGATGATGCTCTGCCATGGGATGGAGCATTCTGTGCCCATGGGATAGAGGGGGTGCAGGGCAGGCTCTGCTCATGGGGCAGATGGAGATGGGGCAGGCTGTGCCCGTGGGACGTGTCTGGCTGTGCCCGTGGGGCAGAAGGGGACAGGGCAGTCTGTGCCCTGGACCACACAGCACTGTGCCCATGGGGCAGTGCAGGATGGAAAAGGCTGTGCCCAGGATCGTGTGGGGCTGTGCCCATGGGGCAGAAGGAAGCCAGGCGGTGCCTGGGGCCGTGTGGGGCTGTACCCCCTGGCCAGGGGGGTAGCGGGGCACAGAGCTGTGCCTGCAGAGGAGAGGCTGTGCCAGGGCCCAGCTGGGCAATGCGTGGGCAGGGCCGGCATGTGTCACAGCAGGTATGGGGCTGCCTGTCCCCACACCTGGCAGATGCGGGGGCTGTGGCTGCATGGGGCCGGTGGGGATGCCCGGG
>NW_008796044.1:9148439-9149362 GCF_000699145.1 Aptenodytes forsteri | reverse complement strand
TGGGGTGCTGGCTCCCCGCCCTGATGTGGGCAACCCCCCCACGCTACCCCCCTCTCCCTTGTCTGCAGGCAGCCAGTCGGACGCCTACCGCAAGGCCTCGGCAGCGGGCTGCAGCCCCTGCGAGTCCAGCCCGGCCGCCACGCCGCTGGGCGAGCCGGGCACCCGCGCCTCGGGCGACGAGATGCCGGCAATGCCCAAAGGTGGGCGCAGGGCTCCCACTGCCTGCCCCTGCCTGGGGCTGCCCGGGCACATCGCCACAGTTCCCCACAGCATATCCCCCTGCTGCAGCCCCTTCACCTCCTCTGCATCCCCCGCTGCAGCCCCTGATGCAGCCCCGATGCTGCAGCCCTGCCAATCTCCCTTGCATCGCTCAGTGCATCCGTGCCATCCTGTATGCATCCCTTGGTATACCCCCAGCCGGCTCTGCTGTGTCCCCCAGCGCATCCCCGCCATATTTGCTGCTCTGTGCCAGTGCATCCCTGCTGTCTCTGCTGCACACACACCCCCCCCCCATGCATCCCCAATCTCTAGTGCATTGCCCCAGCCAGTGCATCTCCGCCATCGCCAGTGCATCCCCCCCTCTCTGTACATGCTCTCCATTTCTGCAGCATCACCCCAGTGCATCCCTGCTGTCTCTGCTGCATCCCCCAATGCGACTCTGCCCTATCTGTGCCATCCCCCAGTACGTCTCTGCCAGTGTTGCTGCTTCCCTCCACGCATCCCCACCGTCCCACTGCATCCCCAGTGCATCCCATCCAGCTCTGCTGCAGCCGCCCCATCATATGTCCCTGCTGTCCCTGCTGCATCCCCGCTGGCCCCTTTGTATCCTTTGGTGCATCCCAGCTTTCCCTTCTGCGTCTTCCCAGTGCAGCCCTCACTGTCCCCTTCATGCCTCCCCACCCCATGCCTCCTAGCGCCGCCCC
>NW_008796044.1:9145678-9146549 GCF_000699145.1 Aptenodytes forsteri | reverse complement strand
AAATAAAAAATAAAGCAACTCCCATGGGGGCTGCAGCCTGCTGGGAGGGGCGGGGGGGGGGGGGCGGGGCCAGACGGGGAACCAGTCCGCGCCGGATGGCCCGCGCCGGGGCGGGCGTCCCCAGCGTGACGCGGGCAACCAAAACCACCCCCCCTCCTAGTGCCGGAGGGGCACCCGCGGCAAGGTCCAGGGGTCCCCCGGGGCCACCATTAGACAGCGGTAGTCCTGCCAAAGAGGGGCATGGAAACCGGGAGGTGCCAGGGTCCCGGCTCATAGGTGTCCCTGCTGCTGAGCTCCGAGTCCGTCCAGCTGGGAAACATGCGGGGGGAGCACTCTGCCTGCAGGTAGAGGTCCGGGCAGGCAGGGCCCGGGCTGGCCGAGCGGGGCAGGTGCAGCGCCGAACCGTAACCGGCGTCCAGGAAGAGGGGTTTGTAGCTGGGGGGCTGCTCCTGCTTCTCCAGCCGCTCGTGGCTCAGGAAGGGGGCGTTGATTTTGCGGTAGAGCCCCCGCGTGTCCATCAGCACCTCGCTGTATGGCGGGGGGGGCTCCGCCATCAGCAGTGCCTCCTCGTAGCAGGGCGGCTTTGACAGGTCCGACTCTGCAAGGCAAAGCCCCCCCCAGACCCCCGCTGCCATCAGCGCTGCGCCCCGGCTTTCATGCCGTAGCCCCCCCAAAAAAGGGGGAAGCGTGCGCTTCTGGGGATGCCGAGAGCCCCTCCCCCACTCCTTACCGTGCCGGCAGCTCCAGGGCCGGGGGGGCGGGATGTGGTGGGGGTGATGATGGTGGGGCTCGAGGCGGAGGCGGTGGGGAATGGCGATGCCGGGGGGGCTGCCCCCGTAACCCTCGTAGTGCAGCGGCTCCAGCTTCAGCA
>NW_008796044.1:9144060-9145123 GCF_000699145.1 Aptenodytes forsteri | reverse complement strand
GTTCCCATGGCGACTCGCTCCACATACGCAGCGGCGCCCGCAGCTGGCGGGGAGCCGTGCCCAGCCCCATGCGCGCCCCCGCCGTCGCCCCCACGACTGCAAACCCGCACCCCCCCATGGCATTGCTGGGCACCCCAGGGCGGGAGACGGATGCTGCAGCCCCGCGGCATTGACGCCCTCGAGGTCACGGGGTATCCGCTGGCATCCCCCCTCTCCTGCCCACCCCAAATCGGCTGCAGAGTCCAGGCAGCTCAGCCCCCGCGCCACCCCACACCGCCCCACAGCGGGGTGCCCCAGGGAGGAGGAAGGACGTGCGGAGCCAGCGGCCAGCTGCCTGCGGCACGTGGCACTCGCGGGAGCACGTGCATCACGGCCAATGCCGACCCCCGGCCATTGCTGGCTTCGCAGCCACCAGGGAGGGTCAGGGGATGGTGGCACCCCAACACGGTGATGCAGGGAGGGGTTTGGTGGCGATGGGAACCATCATCCCTGCCAGGTCCCTGCCTTTAGGCAGGTTGACAGCTCGGTCACGTCCAGCCGAACACTGAGCAGGAACAGCGTGTGCTGGGGGGGGTGGGCCGTGCACATCAGCGAGCGGGGAGCAGCACCTATGGGTGCTCGCAGGCAGGCACGTAAGCACCCGTCAGGATTATTATTATCGTGGTGTGGGAGAAAACGGGCTCACCGCCGGGGAGCGGGGAGGAGGGCAAGCGCTGGAGCAGCAGCAACCGAGGGCACGGTGACCGCAGAGGTGCCGCCGCTCCCACGTGCCTCTGCTCAGCGAAGGGCAAAGGGGCACGGGGTCCCCGGCTGCCCTGTGAGGCAGGGCCACGCTGCCGGTGAGGGGACCGTTTTTTTCCAGCGGTGCTGAGGGGGCTGTCAGGGCAGTGGGGCCGAGCCCAGCCAGAAGGAAGGAGGGATGGGGGAAGGAAGGGGCTGGTGAGCCCTGGCCACGCTCCGGCGGGCAGCGGGGGCTACTCCATCACGCAGACAAAAGCGGGGGCAAAGGCAGCGTCGGGATGTGGGTCTTTCGGGAGGGGGTGCCCCTTCCTGGGGCGCCCCC
>NW_008796044.1:9142269-9142875 GCF_000699145.1 Aptenodytes forsteri | reverse complement strand
GGATCCCCGGGTGACGACCCCACGGTCCGGTTGGGGCGACGGCCCTGCGATGCCCTGTGGGTCGATGCCACGGGCTCCCCCATCCGGTGGCCATGCACTTGCCCCGGGGGTGGCCATGGGGCGCCAGCCACCCACTCCCCCGGTGCCAGCCGCAGCCTCCTCAGGGGGTGACGGCCAGCGCAGCTCAGCCTCTAGCGACACCTTAATGGCCCCTGCCACAGCCTGCCAGGGTGCTGCAGTGGGACACCTGGCTGTGCCGGGCCGGGGTGCCAGCCTGGCCCCGAGGACAGTGAGGGTCCGAGGTGGCACTGGGTGACACAGAGGGCTGCCCTGGGGGCACCCCGCATCTTGGGGGGCTCCTCTTGCGCCAGAGCAGACCCCTTGCCGGCCTGGCCCGAGCACTCGTCCCCCTGCGCGAGGGCTTCCCCGGCTATTTGCTGTCAGGGGGGACGTCACCGGCTGTTCTCTGCTGCGCCCGAGGCCGGTGGTCACGGCCCCCATAGGAGACCCCCCCCGGGCTCCTTGGGACTGCGCCCACCCCAGGGCTGAGAGAGCACCCGCTCTCCCTTCACTGTGCCCCGGGGCTGTGCCAGGAGCAAGCGGGAC
>NW_008796044.1:9124144-9141582 GCF_000699145.1 Aptenodytes forsteri | reverse complement strand
GTTGCCCAGGCAACAGCTGAGAGCATCCTTCACCCCTGAAAATCGTGTGCCGGCGCTGCCTCCACAGACCCAGGGCTCGGGGCAGCGCCCAGGAGCCCCCAGCGCCCGTGTGCCCACCCAGAGCTCACCCAGGGCCCGCTGTGTCCGTGGGGCCCAGAGCCACTGGCTCTGGCCGTACACCAGCACCCCTTCACCCTCACGCTGCTCCCCCCCAGCAAGGATAGGGATGGGGACAAGGCACCCCCCAAACGCCGGGGCACCGCTGGGCAGGGGGGAGCTGGGGACAGGCAGAGCCCCGTCCACACCCTGCTCACGGCTCAGCCACGGGCTGCCCACGCCCCGGCCCTGCCCGCAGAGCCACGCTGACCGTGTGACAGACACCACTAACACATTGGTGACCCCAGCACCTCCATGCCAGGGTGCTGCAGCCCAGGCAGTGCCGGCAGGGCGGCATGAGCATCCCTGACCGGTGCAGTGGGAGCAACCATCCCCAGGCAGTCCCCATCCCCCCGCCCTGCCTGCCTGCCTTCCATGGCTGCAGAAAATTACTGGATTTTACCCCAAGATGCCCCCTCCGAGTGTGAGAACTCCTCCTCGGCCCGCTCCCATAGCAACTGTTCCCTAGCTACCCAGCCGCACTTGCTATTCTCATCCCTGTGCAGCTGTGTGCGGCCCCCCGGCGCTGCACACGAGGCTGCTGACGCTGCCGCCGGCCCTGCCACCGACCCCGGACCCCAAACCCACCCTGACCAGGCTGTCCCCCTTGGCACGCTCCCCCGTGGCAGTCATGACCCTAACCCTGCTCACACCGTGTCCCCTCTTCGAGGGGCTGTCCCTTGGGCTAAGGAGGCAGTGCCCCATGCTGGCACAAGGCCCCCCCTGCATGGTTTCCCCCCGAAGCAGCGATGCACAGTGCCCAGAGGGGAGCAGGACTCTGCCCCCAGCCCCACAGCACACCCGTGACAGCCCAGGAGGGGCTGTGCCGAGGGCAGACAGGGGAGCAGGGGGATATGCCCCAAAGGGGACCACAGCAGACACGAGCACCCCAATGGCACAAGGCCTTGTACCTGTCACGCCCCTGCACCGACCCAAACCACCCACCAGAAGCCAGCGAGGGCCACCCGCTGTCCCTGGGGCTCAGCATCAGCCCTTGCCCTGGAGGGCAGCCCCAGCCCTTCCCTGCAGGAGAGGAGCACCAGCAGAGCCCATGGCAGCCCAGGAACTGGGGTCCCTGCACCTCTCCTCCTTACAGCCACCAACGCTGTAGGGCCTGGAGCGGGTCCCCCTTGACACGACAGCAATACAAGGCACGGCGAATCTTACACTTAACAAAAGGTTAAAAATTTAAATACTCTCCAACTTTAGTGCAAGGCAAGCAAATGATACCACAGGTCCAAGTAGGTGCTCAGCCCCCCCGGGGGGCCTGGCTCAGAATGAGCATGAGGCAGCAGCACGCACGCGTGTGTGTACATACACACACAGAAGAGTCGAGTTATTGCTTGGGACACAGCTAGGACAAGTGTGCACAAGAGGGGACAGGACAAGCAGAACAGAGAGGTGGGCTGAGCCCCACACTTCTCCCCAGGGACACGCAGGGCTCTGGCCCCTCCAGTCCTGCCCTGCCCTCAGGCACAGGAGCTGTGCTGGCTCCTCAGGACCCCTGGGGACGCACACTAAGCCACTACAGCGGGTGGGCTGGTCCCGGCCCCGCTCACTCTTGGATCACAGCTCACAGCATGACCCCAGGAAAGGACATTCCCCTTACCACGGCTTTGCTCCCCGAGAGCAGAGTTCCTTACGTGTCTGCTCCTCCGATACCTAGCCAGGCCTGCGGACTGCAGCACCCCCAGCACGCAGAGACAGCTGGTCCGGAGCTGGTGGGACCGCACTGGGGCCATCCTGCACCATGCCGGGGATCAGACCGACCCTTTGGACCCGCAGCGGGTACCTCCTGAGCAGGTGTTGTGGGAGCGGCTGTGTCCCGCTGTGCCACAGGCAGCCTGCTGGCGGTCTGGAGAGGGGGCCGGGATCAGCTCCCTGGAGCTGGCAGCATGTGCGAGACGAGGCAGGAGGAAGCAGGCTCCGGCAGACAGGGAAGCGGGGATGAGGCAGCGGCGCTGTGCTGCCAGGATGCAATGGTAGACGCTTTGGCACAGCGGCTTCCTGTGCCTCAGGGCTGAGCAATGGACTCCGCTGGAGCCAGGGATGCCTCAGCACGGCCAGAAAGGTCCAGGAAAGAGGCTTTAAACACCTGAAGGCACAGAAGGCCTCTGCCCAGGACTCCCTGGAACAAAGCTGGGACCGTCACTCCCCCCATAGGAGGACACTTGTGCCTGTGACAGGGTGGGGGCAGTGCAGGCCCCCACCTATAGATTAAAAACCGACATGTGATATGTACAGACCGACATATATAAATATACACCAAACCTGCAGTGCCGCTTCGGCACTGTGGAATGTGTCAGCAGAGCTGCTCCAGCCTGGCCTCGGCCCACGCTGGCGCAATCCCTCCCTCCCACCCTGGGCCCAGGAGGGGAGCAACAGCCGGCGGGCAGCAACAGCACAATCCCAAGCGGCAGATTCAGAAGCATCCAGGTCTGTCTTGGGGATGAGGGCTTGCCCATGGCCAAAGGCGCCTTGGCCCGAGCCGTGTGCTGCTTCCAGCCCTGGAGCCATCCTCACAGTCTTCAAATACAGACGTGTAAAGCTGTAAACAAATCCACCTTGCGGGGCCGCCTCTACCTTTGTCCTTCAGGCTGGGCTGTTGTTCTGCTGGGCACCTGGAGAGGTAAGGGGGTCCCGGGGCTGGAGAACAAGTTGTGCTCTACAGCCGGGTGGGCTCTTCCTCGCTGTCACTGCAGTTTCCACAACAGTCCTGAAGTCAGAAGGGCAAGGAGAAGGAGGAGGGAGAGAGAGGAGCACAGCAAGCAGAGGGTGAGCATGGTCACACAACCCAGCCTATACAGCTGCCCTCTGGCAGGGAAGGGCCAGGCCCCCCCCCGGCCTGCGTGTGGGAGAGCTACATGGAGGCAAGGGGCTGGAGGGGACCCCCAGTCTGCAGAGAAACAATCAAGCTGCATCTGGGGGTTCAGCTCCTGGCAGACAGACTGGTGAGCACGCAGCTGACTAGCTCAGAAGCTGGGAAGAAGATGGGCTCTGTGGACTATACAGCCACCCAGGCAGACAGCTCAGTGCCAGCAGAGATGATCTGCCCCGCTCAGGGCTCAGCCGGCCGCAGAAGCAGCTGAACCTTTTTGCTGGAATGGGAAGGATTCTGAGCATGGGGCAATGCCAAACACTTCATGGTTTCTCAACCCTTCTGTGTGTCCTGGACATCCGAAGAGAGGAGTGAAGGGAACTTCCCACAGCCCCCTGGGAGCGGAGCTCCCAGCAGCGGCGGTGCAAGGGGCAGCTCTGGCTGAAGCTGAGGGCAAGGCCTCCCCCATGAAGGCAGCGAGAGCAGGGAAGCGGGATTAGTGGCTCAGGGGGCAGTTAGAACAACAAGCAGCTTGTGCTCTGCTGGGGGAAGGGGTTAGGCACTGAAGGACAACACTCCTCTTTCCCAGATCTTGCCACGTCCGCGGGCCACCAGGTATTTCCCTGAGCAGAGCAGCCAGGAGAGACTGCTCACCTCTGGAAAGAGAAAACACGTGGCAAATCACAGCTCAACCCCTGCCACAGGCACCTGCCCATCCTCCAGCAGGTCCTGCCTGCCTCAGGAAGGGCTGGGTATCTCAGCCCAGAGCCGGCTCTGGCTGGGGCAGCCCACTGAACAGTGAAGCACAACTCAGAGCTCGTCGGGGAAGCAGGAGTCAGCACCAGGTGGCTGAGAGTGGGTCCAGAGCCAACCGCGCTTGAGTCCCACAGCTGCAAGCAGCTGTCGAGAGGCAGCAGCCCAGACTTTGCCAGTCCTGGAAAGAAGGCAAAGACTGTTCTGGGCAGAGGAGACAGGCAGGCAAGCAAGCCCATAACAGCTGCAAGACATTTCCGTTCTCCTCATCCCTCGAAAGCTCTGCTCTCTCTGCCTGCTCAAGGTCTGGCAGAAATGCTCTGGGGAGCCCAGGAGCCCATTCCAAGAGCAAGGTCTTCTTCAGGGATGGTATTATTCATGTAGGAAGGGAGCAGACTTGCTATTTTAGTGCCTTCAACAACATCCCTCTGCCTGTGTGACTGCAGCACATTTAGCCAGGACACTCCATCCCAGCCCCCTCGACTCCCCCAGCATGGGGAGTGGCAGCCAGGCGAGGGCTGGCTCCCTGCAGCCTTGCGTGGGTCCCCCTGACAGCCCTGGGGTCTGACCACCCAGCACAGGGGGAGACTGCCTGCTGCCCTCTCATGCCCACCTCCCTGCCAGATCTGCCTGGCACAGACAGGAGCAGGCTCATTGCTGCTAGAGGACTTGCTGTGGAGGAAACGCTGGGCAAACACTCTTACCTGTCTGCTGAATAAGCGCTGGAGTAACCCTTTTTTGGGCTGTGGAGAAGGCTGCCCTTTCCAGTCCAGGTCTGGGGGCACCGTGCCGTCTGTGCTAAAGACATTCAGCTCCTTAAAACACTCTGTCTCGATCATCTGGAAGAGGGCACAGATGGCTGCAGTGACTACCACACAAAGCCTGTCACCGAGGGCCCAGCAGAGTGCAAGAGCAGCCGGCACAGCATGAACTCTGCAGGACACTACACTCTGCCATGGTGGGCACAAGCAGGAGCAAAGACCTGTCCTGCAAACCTACCTCATTCTGCCAAGGAATGGGCACGCTTCCGGTAGCAAACTTCTCATAGAAGTCATTGTCCGTGGGCTCCAGCTCCACCCCTTTCACTGTGGAGAACTGCTCGATGTCCAGAACATCCTTGCAGTAGATGGCCTGGGGCTAAACAGCACAAAGACTGCTCTAATGCCAGGCTGCATGAAGATACCACCACCTCAAACAACCGTGGCTCGTGGCCAAGCCTAGGCCCCCTCTCCCTGCAGCCCAGAGCTTGCTTGACCCCTGTTCTGCCAAGCTCCAGAAACAAGAGGGAAGGGGATGGGCGCCATTTCCTCAGGTGAGCCACCCCAGGGCTCCTGCTTCTCTTGACAGCGCCAGTGACTGAAGAGGTCAGAACACGGACAGGCACTTACATCTGGCTTGAAGGGGGGGTCCAGCATGCCTGCTTCCAGCCTCCTGAAGTTGAGGTGCTTGAAGAGAGGATGCTCCTTCACTTCCTTGGCCCCAGCTCCTCGGCACCCCAGGCGCTCCAGAGGGTCTTTGCACAGGAGCTGCAACACAAAGGAAATCAGTGCCCCAGGCAGAGCGTGCTTCGGGCAGGAGCAGCCCTGAGGTTGGCCAGGCTCCTGCAGTACGTCTCTAGGGACGGCACGGGCCCGCTAGACAGCTGGGAGAGCGAGGAAATAAGACACTCTGGACCCCCCTGCGCTGCCTTATCAGAGACAAGGGAACCTGGCTGCCACCAGCACCTCTACAGGGAGCAGCCTCGATGTTCTCCTGCTGTATGCAAAAAGGCTGTGGGAGCAAAGGGACAGGGACGCACGCTCGTACCATAGTGCAGAGGGAGCGGGCACAAGGCGAGAACTTCTCTGAGTACTCCTCCTGCACTTCTTTCACCAACCGCTCCACCTCCTCCCGCTTGATCTTCTTCTTACGCTGCTGGAAGGGGGACTGTCCCTCGATCATCTCGTACACCAGGCAGCCCAGAGCCCACCAGTCTGGGCTGAACGTGTAGCGCTCATTCTTCACCACCTCCGGAGCTACACAGGAGCAGGGGTGAGGGACGTGTGAGCGCAGGGAGAGTGCGTGTGCAGTCAGAGTCCACTTTTTGATTAAACCGGGGCCACTTACCCATGTAGCCAACTGTTCCCACCCGGCCCTTGATTGTTTGGCCCTCCGGCACGTGCACAGCTAGCCCCAGGTCTGAGATACGGATGTGACCTGCATGGAGGAGGCGGCAAGTTAACAGGACAAGGTCAAGGGGCAATGTTTGAAGCAGACAAGAACACAGAGCAACCCTGGTTCAAGCAGAGGAAGAGGGAAGGACTCAGGCCCAGGGCTCCTCTTGACCCTGCACTCACCATGGTCATCCAACAATATGTTCTCTGGCTTCAGGTCCCTAGGAAGGAAGGGACTTGATTAGCAAGAAGCCTGTTGTCAAAGCAAAGGACGCAAGTAACAGCGACATCTCAAGAAGTCAGATAAGCAGCAGAGGGATGCAATGCCCCTGCCTCAGGCACACAGATAATCTTCCCCTCACCCCTGCTCTGGAGTTAGCCCTGCAAGCTCTCCTCTCCCGGGCAGAGGCAGGACATGACAACCTTCAACCCTCCGCAGGGAAGCAGTAAGCCTGTGGCTGATTCCCTCTTTGCAGGTGCAGAACTCACTATGGGACAGGCCGTGCAAGAGAGAAGGAGCAGAGGCTGCTTCTGCTTGTCCTGCCCCAGGGCAAGGCATAGGGTATGACTAGAAGGGACTTTCCGGCTCCATGTTTAGCCATGCTATCCCTAACGCTGCATCACACAACCTGGTGAGTACAGTCATACAATCAGCTTGTTCTCCCTCCTGCCCAGCTCTCAATCTTGAGTGTATCAGGGCAGCCTACCCTCCTTTGTTCTAGTGTCAATATTGCCCGGGGAGTTAAGCACCCAAGTGCCTGCCCCGAGGCGATCATAGCATGATCACATCCTGTTCTTGGTGATCATTTACCAGCACGAGGAAGCCGAGCTAAGCTCTCCCGTCTCTCCCACGAGATCAGCTTTCTGTTCCTGATCCCCTCTCACCCAGCTCTGTGCTGCTTTCAAGCCTGAGCTTATTTTCTTGAGCAGGCAGACCCAGCTGGGCTAGTAAGAGCAGCAGGAACCCTCTTGCTTCTGCAGCCCATACAAGATCTCCCAGCAGGGGCCAGGCAGCGCGCACCTGTACACTATCCTCTCCTGGTGCAAGTCCTCGAGGCCACAGCAGATCTCAGCAGCATAGAAAGCTGCGCGGGGCTCCTCGAAGCCAGCCTCTCCCATGTGGTAGATATGGAACTTGAGGTCCCCTCCATTCATGAGGGTCAGCACTAGGCAGAGAGCATCTTTAGTTTCATATGCATAGGCTAAGCTCACCTGCAATTCAGGGCAGAAAGGCTGTTAGAAGACACAGCTGGAAGAGGGAGGTGCCCACGCTCTGATGGACACTTTGTCACCCAAGCAGCCACTCATGGGCAGCAGGACTGGGCCTTTGCCAGTAGAGGAGGCAGAGGGGGAACTGTGCAAACCCAGGGAGGACGTGGAAGTGCCCAGCAGCCCCAGCATACCCCCAGCTTTCCTCAGACAGGGAGGACACTATTTTCCCGAACCAGAACTGCTCCCCTCCGGGGGCAAACAGAACCCAACAGCAACCCCGGGGAAGCGTCTGATGAATCCTCTGTAAAGAGAGGTTTCAGGCTGTCCACACCTCAGTGCAGCCAGGGAGAGAGCTCCCCACCACACAGCTCAGGGCTGGGCTTCTGCCCACTTGGCTGTCTGGAGACAGTTCTCGCTGCTTTCTTGTGCCCCAGAGGTTAAGAAGGTGCCTGTGAGACCACACGGGTGTTTGGGCCTCACTTTGGGGGCATTTACAGCATCTTGTGGAGGCACTAGGAGGTCCTGCCAGACCCCAGCCTTGTGAGAGATCTGCAGCTGCCAGAACCCTACCCCATGGGCAGGGCCTGCTCCTGCCTCTCCACGCGGGGTGAGGAGCACAGAGGTGCCGGGCCGGCTGGTTGGAGGAAGAATCAACCACCGCAGCGAAGTGAGAGCAATTCCTATGTACTTACTACAAACCTACTGTTCACTTTTTCCAGGATCTGTTTCTCATTCAGGGCCATGGCCTCTCCTTTCCGCTTTTTGATCCGTTTCTTCTCCAGCTTCTTGCAGGCGTACATCTTCCCCGTGGCACGCACTTGGCAGGCACAAACCTGGAGGGGGGACAAGGCTCAGCACCCTCCCGCTGCCATCTCCAGGGTGGGGGTCTAGGTTCTGCTCTCAGGAAGAGGCACGGGAAGGCAAAGATGTCCCTGTCCCCGCCTCACTCTGAGGTTAGCGAGAAGCCCATTGTCAAAGCAAGGACACAGGGAACAGCGACATCTCCAGATGTCACAGACAAGCAGCAGAGGGCTGCGATGCCCCTGTCACCTGTAGCAGCACCACGGCTGGTGCCTGGGAAGACAGAAGGCCACTCCAGAAACAGAAGGAAGTCTGACAGTGACAGTTTTCAGGAGTGCAGTTTCCCCTGCCAAGACACTGGGAACAAACCTGACTCTCTGCCCAGGCAGCAGTACGC
This sequence comes from Aptenodytes forsteri, assembly GCF_000699145.1. Taxonomy (NCBI): domain Eukaryota; kingdom Metazoa; phylum Chordata; class Aves; order Sphenisciformes; family Spheniscidae; genus Aptenodytes; species Aptenodytes forsteri. Next base: position 9,133,292 of record NW_008796044.1, on the reverse strand, counting down.
ACCACAGGGCACGTGCTACCTACCCTGTGCAACACCTTCCACACCTCCAGTGCTTGGCAAGAGGGGAGCTCCTGCCCCTCAGGGGGGAACTGACAGATCATGCAATGCCCAGAGCACAGCAGTGCCCAGCACAGGGCCCCCACAGCCCCCCGAGCCAGCAGCACCTGCCTCTAGGTGCTGGAGCAGCTTGTGGCACCCTGACGGCCAACCCAGGCCCTACTGGTAGAGCAGGCAACGGTGGCTGCCTGGTACCCCGAATGCAGAGGAAATGCTGGTCACTCACCTCCCCAAAACCGCCCTTGCCCAGCACACGGTACTGGCGGAAAGTGTTTTTGGTCACTGGCTGCCTGTGAGGGAAAGGAAACTGGAGTGAGATGGGAGCAGGGACAGAGCAGGGCCTGAAGCCCAAACCACCTCCATGCCCTGGCCTGACAGACTGTGGCCCACCCCAAAACCCCTGCTCAAGCAGACCTTGCTTCCCTGCAAGGCAAGCAAGGCTGGGGCTGCTGATGGTGCCAATAAAGGGCCCTGAAGGAGAGCAAGGCTAGGCCCTTGGCTCCTGCCAGGGCCCAGCACGGGAAGGAGCCCGAGGGACCTCTCAGGCAGCCCATGCGAGCGGGGCACAGGTCTCCCAGTGATGCCGGGGAGTGTTACCGTTCCAGCCATTTCCACTGCAGGAAGCGGTTGAAGTACAAGCTGTCGAGGTAGTCGGCAAAGGGAGCCACACTCAGGTAGTCGTGGATAAGCCTAGGAGAGAGCAGAGCCAGCAAGGTTCCTGAAAGCTGCTCACAGCCATGGAAAAGGCTGGCAGTCCAAGGAAAGAGGAGGTGAGCAGCCCTGAGCACCCGTTTACTTTGCCATCCCCTCACCCAGCCTGATGCTGAATCACCCACATACCCTGTGCAGCCCTGGCCCAAAAAGCCCACCCTCCGCGCTAAGTCTGATGCAAAAGGAACGTTGGAGGTACCGCTGTGATGAACACAGCACCCTGGGATGGGGCTGGCACTAATTGTGGACTCTCAGCACCAGCCCGGGCTGCGGGACAAAGAGGGACGATGGGACTCTTTGCAATTGCCTCTCTGCTCACAGGGCAAATGCACACTCAAGGCTGTAATCAGCTGCCGAAAGCTGCTAGCAATGTTCAGCACCAGGCGCCGAGTTGTTCAGTTTCAGATGAATATCCAGCACAAAAGGCCACAGGGGATCCTGCTTGAGAGAGCTAACTGCCTCGGAGACCAGTGCCAGGGCTGCCCAGCGGAGTAAAGAGCCTTAGACATAGTGTCTAGACTGGAGACATGCATCAAGGAGAAGCGGATGGGCTCTTCCCCTTTCAGAGCTTGCCAAGAGCAGGCAGGGCCCAGCCTGGAGGCTCTGCATTCAGACAGTGACACTAGTTACCACACACAGAGCTAACGCTCCCCAGAAGACTGCAGCAAACCCATTGCCACAGCCCTGCACTCGATTAGGCAATGTGCTCCAGCTGCTGTTCAGGGAGGGGTGGAGGCTGTAAGCCCGGTTTGCCTAACAGCTTCCGCTTCGCACCCGGAGCCAGGACCTCAGCCACTGCTTCTGTGATGGGAACAGAAGTGACCTTAGATCCCTGCAGCAACAGCCAGTGTAACTAACCACAACGGCCACATCTGCGGCCAGCGGGAGAGGACAGCTGGCACCAGCACTGCAGCTGTCAGCTCTGCTCTACGGGTGCCTACGAGATCCTGGCACAAGACTAGGAACAGCATAGCCAGATGGTGAGGCTCGCTGAAACGGGGTCTTCCCAAATGGCAACTCAGACCCATGGCAGACTCAGAAGAGTGACAGAGGCTTCTGCAGCAGCTTGTGGCTCCCAGAGCCCACAGGAGCTCCCTGCACTTGCTTTCCTGTAGCTGTGCTGCAAACTGCTAGCCCAAAACTCCCCAGGCCCCAGCCTTAGCACCAGCCCTCGCTCTCCTGGAGGAAGGGACCATGAGGGACAAGGTGAGTTAGCTGCAGCATCTACCCCGTGCCATGGTGCGACCTGCAGGCAGGCCCCAGCCCTCCAACTTACTTAGTGGATTCCTTGAAGAGCTCCTTGGAAGGTTCCTGCTCCAGCCTCTCACAACAGCCATCCACCAGCTGCGAGGGGACTTCAGGCACATGGTCCTCACTCTGGGGACAAAGGGATGGAGTCAGACATAGGGAGCAGAGCACAAGGATCCTCCCAGGAAGGAGAAGCCCACAGTAACAGCACACAGGCGGCCATCTGCTTTACAGCCAGTGGGAAAAGCAGCAACGGTCGCTTGTGAGGTAGCAGGGTGGCTCTGTACTCTGCCCTCACCATCCTGCCCAGCACATTCACTGTGGCAGGACATGGGTAATGACAGCTGTCAGCTTTCCAACTGCTCTACCGTTGCAGGCAGGAAACACAACCTCCTTACTCACGTTTGGCTTCAAGTACTTTTCAATCAGGTGCTGCCCACATTCCTTCCGCTTCTCATCTGGAGCCACTTCGTACCCTGCCTGCACAGAGCAAACAGCATGAGGAGCAGGTCTAGCCAGGAACCGAGCCTTGCTACCGGGCAACAGCAGCAGAGCAGCAACACCCTCTGCCCAAGGTTTCCCATGCTTTCCTGGAAAACCAGATCACCAGCAAACAGCTCCCTAAGCAAAGGCCCAGCCTTGGAGAAACTGCAACTCAGTTTTTTTCTCCAGGAAAACCCTATGTGTCCAGAAGTACCTGGAAACTGCCGGAGCACCCAGGGCCAACTGGTCCATACCCAGGGTGCCAAGAACATCCCTGCCTCCCCCATCGAAGCCCAACGGGCTTTGCTCTTACCACGGCATCCAGGAACTTGACGCAGCGTGACAGCTCAGGTCGTGTCTCGCAGAACTGCCGAAAGAGCATGTGCCCAATGGGCTGCTTCTCACATAGGCTGTGGTAGTCCCGCTCTGCAAATGTGGAGAAGACTACTCACTGCCAACCCCCAAGGAGCAGTCACAGCCCACCGTCCCAGGCACAGGCGGCAGTGGGGAGGCTTGTGACTTGTCAGCTGGCTGCTCACAGGTCCCACCAGCCTGAGACTCCCAGGAGAGTGAAATGCACCCAATGGGGACAAGTTCCCCTACAGAAGATCCTCTTCCCTGAATGAGGTTTGACTTGCTGTTCTGTACAGCCTGCCCCTCCTGTTTCTAGCAAGGGATCTTCGTGTCTCCTACTTGCCTGGAGGCTCTCTTCTCAAACCTCTCCCCAGGAGATCGACCGACTACTCCAGACACACAACTTTCCTTGGAACATGAGGAACACACCGAGCTTATTTTGAGGCAGATCATCCAGGCCAAGAGTTGCTCTGATGACTCTTACAAACCACTCGTATTCCCAAAGGCCCTGCTGGAAGCAGCAGCATCAAAATGGAGGGCAGCATTTCCACAGATGTCCTGTTAATGCTGCACACAGCAATTAGACGCCCCCACTCCATGGGACAGCCACTTGCTTGTACGTCAACTCCTACTGCTCTCTGGAGCTCGGCTTCCCTGCTGATTCCTCCTACCCCTCTCTGAAGCCTGGCAGCCCAGGCACAAACCCCTTTGACTATCCAGAGCACTTCCAGTTCTCTGCTTTTTTTTCTCCCCTTCCACTCATAAGATGTTGTCTGATTGCGGGCCAGAACAGATTTCTGTTACAGTCACTGCCATGAAGGGCTGTGGGCTGCAGATGTGCAGCTGTCCACCGCCTCGCAGGGGATCTTCCAGCACTCCCTGGGGCTGGGTACTGCCGGCCTTCCCCTCCCCACGCAGTAGTTTCTCCCGAGGAAGCTGCGGCTTCCTGAGGGTGCATCAGAATGAGGAGACCGGGCTGCGGTGGGGGAGGAGGCTGCCTCGCCAGCTCCGCCGCACCGGCCGGTTTCCTTGTGTCTGCAGGGGAAGGAGTTCTCTTCAGCTGGGAAGGACAAGAGCTTGCTGCCAGTGAGATCGGAAGCTTTCGGCTGCCCTCGCTGCTGCCCAGGCTCACACAAGGTTGCTGCCTGCGGTCAGGGCACACAAAGCTTAATTCTGCAGTGGGCAACCAGCCCACCATGCCCATGGTCCGGCCAAGCCTCTAGAATAGGAGAGAAATGCCTTTCTAGCAGGCTGCGAGGGGAAAACAAAACCACTCCAGCCAAAGAGTGACCCAAGCACAAGGATCGGGGCCATCTTTCCCATGGGGAAACCAAGTGAGGCGGCTGCCACCTGGGCCAGAAGCACTTCTCGCATGCCTCCCCAAGGGGAAGTGGGGACACGGGCGGTGACAGCCAGCTGCTGGGAGGGACTTGCCTCCCAAAGCATCACAAGGTCACTGTCCCAGACAGTGGGACAGCAGAGACAGACCACCAGCACTCACCACCGGCAAACGGGCAGCACAACAAAGGTGAAGTTCAGTGCTGGAAAACATGCCATGACACCCACAGGAAGGGTGGCTGTGGGCAGAGGATGGGCATCAGCTGAGGGAAAGCTCTGCTGAGGGCACACAAATCAGAGAAGCAGATAGGGGTTGAGATGGCCAAGATGGGAGCTGCAAGGAGAGCCCAGGCTAGAGCTGAGTTCAGTGCTCAGGACCTGCTCCAGAGAGGCAGTCTGCAGAAAAACCAAGGTGAGAGTCTCCATCTGATTACACTTGGCTGTGAAGCCGGCCCCGGGAGGTGGTGCACGGCGTGCACAGCAGCAGAACCACGCTGTTGTGAGCTTGGAGGTTACAGTGTGGATGATGGAGGTTGAGTTATTCCAAGTGCTACAGTCCCATGTGCCCTCAAAGGGAGCCACTCGTCTCCTTGGGGCTGCCAGGACCTGGAAAACCTGGGCAGGGTGGAACTGGGGACTGGAGCTGCAGAAACCTCCCAAACCCACTCAGCCCAGTGACACCTGCTCTGAAACAAGGCCAGAGCTGTGCCACTCTCCAGCTGGCAGCTGAATCCGGAGTGACAACTTTAAAAAACTCTTCCCTTCCCAGGAAGCAGAGCATTCCCACCCTCCATGCCCCAAAACAATTTCACATGATCTCAGGACCAAGCCTGCTGCACAAACAACATTAAAACCATGAAGAGTACAAAGTGCAGTATTAAAATGACAGGCCAAGCCCTGCCCAACTGTACAATTCTCATCCATACCGCACAGCAAGAACCCAGTTTTGCCCAAGTAAAGCTGCTGCATTAGTGTTAGAAGCCAAGGTCTGCAGAGCAGGGCTGAATCCCAGCCAGGGAGTCCAGAAGACATTAGCTGGACCTTTGTTAGTTATGCAAAGGCACCCCAGAGCGATGCTCCAAAGCTCTGCAACACCGAGCAGGTCTGTTTGCACAGAGAAGGGTGCATATCTCTAGTGAAGCTCATCACAGTCTGGAAGGCATGTGGGTACAGCAACAGGCACTACCCAGTGAGCGCCATGCAGCTGTGACTTACCCACCCGTTGTTTCTTCCCTACACCCTGAGCTCTGAGTGATCCTGGCCCGGTTTTGGCCAACATGTGCCCCGTTATATGTCCCTGACCCTCGCGGGACTCAACTGCCTTCACGTGCACCCAGCTTTGGGTGCACAACACCCACACACGCTCACCCACCGGCCCCGCTCCGGAACAGAGCCCAGACGCTGTTCAGCCCCTGCCAGCCACCGCATCTCACCGAGGGTTTGTCGAAGATCCTCGCAGAGGCTGATGTGGGGGAACTGCAGCATCTGGCGCCATTTCTTACTCTTGCCTTTCCGGTTTCCGCCACCACCTGCAGGGCACACAAAATTGGTACCATGAGTTATGAAGCAAGGACATCCAACTGCAGCCTAGCCTTACCAGGAGCTTAGAGAGGAGACACCCTCTGTCCATTTACACAAGCAAGCCCAGGCAAGGAAAACAAGACTGAAGTGGTACCATCGTCTCCTGGCTGGCGGAACAAAAGCACTGGAGCCTCTGACTGCCAGAGGAAGCGGACGGAACAACCACTCTGGCTGCTGAACAAAGTCACAACCAAGAACACGAAGACCTTTCACCTGGATATCTCAGTGATTCGTAGTCAGAGTGAAGAATCGGGGCTGGGGCAGGAGTGCCTAAAGCCACAGGTTACTCTACGCCTGCACAAGAGTTCTTGGCTCCCAGGCCTGTCCTCAGGACCTCTGCATAACTAATCACCTCTCGAGGCCAAGCCTTGCTTGGTGTGAAGCTCTTCTGCTGTAGTAAGGATGTTCATGCCACCTACTCATTCCAGACTGATTGCTTACTCCAGGGAGGGGCTCTCAGAGAGAGGACACAAAGCTGGGAGACAGGAATTCCTGCTCTAATCCCGGCTCCACAGACAACTCACTGCATCGCCCGGGGCTCATCACTTCAGTTTCCCACCTGTGAAGTGGGGACACTCCCACCTTTCTCCAGAGATAAGCCAGCCTCTGAAAAGCGAGATCCAAGAACTAGATATTATTCCAACTTCAGTTGCTGGAGTAAATGCCCAGTGCTGTAGGACGGGGTGGGAAAGCTTCTAGATAGACCAAAAAATTTACATCACAGCAAGCACTAAGTACTGAAATACTTGTCTGCCTGGTTGCTGGGATCAGCCAACCTCTCCAGGGATTGCCTTTCCCCCTGCCCAGTGCCAACACACACACAATCTCCCACCTCCCTTTGGAAATACATTAAACCACCCTGCCAAGTCATGGCTTTCTGAAATCAGGGGGGGCTGAACATCGTTTATCAGTTCTTGAGAAACACTTTCATAACACTTTCCTCCACTGCAGATGCAATTCAGCCCCTAATCCTAGACACAGTCCCCGGGCATCCAGCTCCCCGTGCCACAGGAGGCCTTGGTTGGACAGGCAGGTGGGACGGGGCCATCACAGCCGGCCTTCTTCAGGGCCAGCCCCCAGGTCCGAGCCCCTGGCATGCTGCGGGTTGCTGCGCTACATTTGCCCCGCACCAGCAGCTGGGCTGCACGATTGTACAAACTCAGGAAGGAAGTGACTCAAGGGTAAGCAGGGGTGGAAGAAACCAGCAGCAGACACCTTCTTGTCAGCCACGGCTTGCAGCAACGAAACGGACGGGGACAACTAAGTGAGGGCACAGGAGGACAAGCCATCCCACCCCCATGAGCACTCAAGGAAAGGCAGAGTTGTGCCCCACAGCGCCCAGAGGACGAGGACCGGCAGCTTGCATTTCCTTGAGTTGTTTGCTTTGAAAGGAGGCTCCAGCACCCTTCACGTAAGGTTCTTCCCTACCCTCCAGGCACCGCAGCAAACAGCCCAGCAGGGAACTTGTCTCCGGCACATCAACCTCCCAGCACCCCCGTCTTGGGGACGGGGCAAGGGGTGGGCCACCTCCACCCAGAGCTCACCACAGGGGAGCTTCAGGGCTTGGTGATACCTCAAAGCTGGTCTGTTGTTCCTCTGCCAGAGGCCAGCAGGCAAGGGGGACGACGGGGGAAGGATCCTTCACCTTCCCTGGGCCAAACCCTCCTAGAAGAGTTTGAAGGGAACACAGAGCATGGTCATCCTATGGCAGCAGCTGAAGATGGCTGTCAGCAGCCCCCCCCCCAGCACGTCCAGGGAAATCTCAGCCCCGCACTCCCACACCAGACCAGGAGGCTCCCAAAAAGGCTGGGCTGGAGCAGAGCACATAGTGCTGCTGGACCTGGCCAGCAAAGCGGCTCCGTCCTGTCACACAGGCTGCCAGAGCTCACCCCAGCGGCCACCACGGCCACCCAGCCACCTGTGGCTGTGGACAGGCAGCACAGCCACCTGCGGCTCTCGCAGGCCAGGAACCGTCCAGCACAAGTGTGCCAGTGGATCGTATCTGCCTGCAGCAAAACTACCCATCACCTGCCAAGGCTGAGGCACCAGAGGAGCACTGGGCAGCACCGCAGCAGCCGTCCCATGCCTCGCTCTGCGTCAGCAGCCAAACTCCTGGCCAGGCCAGCAAAGCGGCCCTGTCACACAGGCTGCCAGAGCTCACCCCAGCGGCCCCCACGGCCACCCAGCCACCTGTGGCTGTGGACAGGCAGCACAGCCACCTGCGGCTCTCGCAGGCCAGGAACCGTCCAGCACAAGTGTGCCAGTGGATCGTATCTGCCTGCAGCAAAACTACCCATCACCTGCCAAGGCTGAGGCACCAGAGGAGCACTGGGCAGCACCGCAGCAGCCGTCCCATGCCTCGCTCTGCGTCAGCAGCCAAACTCCGCTCTGCTGAAGGCACAACAGGAGCCAGTCTCCTGGTCATTCACTCTGAGGGAAGCAGGGTCTCGTGTCTAGAGGTCACAAACACCCCTGTTTCTTTTGTCTGGATTTGGTTTTGAACCAAACCTTGCCATTATGAACCATAATGTCATGGTCCACCACAGTCGCCATGCCTGAAGTACCTACGGTAAGTCTGATTTTCAAGCAGCTCAGAAATGTTTCTGCCCATGTAAATTTAATTTCGTTGCTCTTTGCTCCCACAAATCTAATCTCTAAAGCCCTCTAACTAGATTTCAGCAGGCCCCTCAGGCTCCAAAATGACTTGGTCTGGCCGGCTGCACACCGTGGGCCAGAAGGGACTGTACTTCCCCATCACTTTACGTGATCTAATGAACTCCCCGATGCCTGGCTGAACCAGATCTTCTCTGCAAAGGACCAGGCTCCTGTGTGACAGGCTTCCCAGCTCTCTCCTTAAGCCATCCTGAGGCTTCTCTGCACGGCAGGCTGCATCCCCCACCGAGGCCCTGGAATTCAGCCATGACCCCTGCAGCAGCAGGAGGTTTGCGGCCCCGCAGCAAAGCTCCTGGTGCTGAGCGGACCAGGGGCCAGGGTTGGTGTGAAGGTGGTGGAGGGGTGGGGCTCACCGCCGCAGTTTCGGGATCGGCCCTTGTGTGGGAAGCAGCAGTTTACCAGCCTGAAATCAACTTTTTCTCCTAAAGCTGCTTTGCCCCCCTGCCAGAGGAGCAAGAGCAGCCTCAGGAACGGGCAAGGCTGGAGGCTGCCAGCCCCGGCGGGAGGCAGGCGGGGGCTGCGGGGCGGTTTCCACACGGAGAGGCGGCAAGGCCACCCTAGGAGGGCTCAGCCCCCCCGGAGGAAGCACAGCACGGGGCGCTGAGCAACCCCCGGCTGCCCGGAGCAGCGCCCCGCGCCGGGGCTCCACTTAGGGCCGAGTGCTTTGAGGCGGCCTGCGCCCAACCTGCGCCGTTACCTCGCC
>NW_008796044.1:9119311-9123305 GCF_000699145.1 Aptenodytes forsteri | reverse complement strand
GTGTGGGCCGGGCCGGGGACCCGAAGGGGGACACCTCCCACCCCCCCGACCCCCGGGGCTCTCCGAGCTGTCCTGCGCTCCTCTTCAAAGCAGCTGCGTGTCGAGGGGAGCCTTCCCCCTCCTCGCAGCCTGGCCCCGTGTTTGCCGTGGCCTCAGTAAAGTCTTCCAAGCACCCGCGTGTCCGGTGTCGGTCAATCCCCGTGCCGCAGGGTGGGTAATGCAAGCTCCGGTGCTGCGCCCGGTCACCGCTGCGGTGGAGATCTGGGGTTTCCTCACTGCGGTTCGGCCTCATCCCTTGGCGTTGGGGGGTGCGGCGCTGCCAGCCTCGTCCTGCTGGGGCTGACCCCAGCGGCCGCTCGTGTGCCATTCTGATACTTGAGCTCCTCTTGCTGCTCCTGCAGGCTTTTTCCCTCCGTTGATTTGCTCTAAAAGCCCCTTTTTTTACTGCTACTTCAATTAGCAGCAGCCTTACCCCGTCCAAAAACAAGCTGCAGCGTGGGAACCTTTCCCTGCCTGCTCCCCAGCAAATGTCATGGATTTCTCTGCAGAGCTCTGTCCTCCTCGGGCACCCCGCGGTGGTCTAACAGCCCTGCAGATGACCTGCCCGGCTCCCTGCTTCTCCTAGGTGTAAAACTGCTCATTAACTCTCTTACCCGTTAGCAAGTTGTGCCTGCCCCACTTCCTGCTCCTTCCGGCTTTCGGGTGGGGACGTCACCTCCACCTTCCGACGGCTCCCGTCTCTCACTCCAGCCCACGGTGATGCCTACCTTCCGCCTTGCGTGCGGCAGCTGGTGGCAGTGGGGCTGCGCCGGGTGCGAGGTTGGTGGTGGCCAGGGCATGGAGGAGCAAGTGGTGATGGGCAGGTCCCTCCACCGGCCTCTGTCAATGACCTGGTGGTGGGGGCCAGGCTGGGCCCCCGAGCACTGCTCGGCCGGGCTGTGCTAGCGAGCAGGAGGGGAGAGGTTCATGTCCTCAGGCTGTAGTGAAGCTGATAATAACGCTAATTATCCCAAGCACTTGTTGCCCGTGCAATCGGTACTGACTGTGGTCTGCCGTGCCCTTCAGCACCCGCTGGAGATCAGGCGTCGCATCTTCTGGTTACGAACCCACAGCGATAACGAGGAGGAGGATGCTTTGCCCTGCCATACCTCGGAGGTGATCTCCCATGTCACTCTGCCATGAGGGATGAGGCCATGCTGCCAGCTTTCTTCTTTTAGAGCTGCTTTCCTTCTGAAGGCGGCACTTACTGAATTTGAGCTTCAAATGCAATGACTTTGTTTCCAAGCATTTGCACGCTTAACTCTTAGGTTGCTACTTTCGGTTTCCTCCCAGCTGGCATTTTGCAGCACCGTTCCCACCACTGGCAAGAGTCATCGGCCACGGGGCGCTGCCGGAGCAGTGCGAGCGTCCAGAGGGGTCCTGATGTCCCCAACAGAGCTGGTAGCAGCCCGGGTAGTGGAACCGGCACTCTGCTTTTTACCTCTGCAGAGGAGATGTGGCTGGAGAGGGAGAGGGCTCCAAACCCAAGCCTATCAGGGGACTAATTCAAAATAATCTTGAAAAATTGAAGAAAGCCTGAAAATGCAGGATGCAATTCCAGGCAGACGAGCGCAGGTGCTGCAGTTGGGCAGGAGTAATCAGTGCTTCGAGGGGAGTCGCTTTCCCGGTGGTACTGGGGTCATGGAGGCTCGTGAGAGGGGCAGGAATAAGGGTCATGCTGTGGCAGATAAAACAGACTTTGTACAAACTTGGAATGGAAAGGGCCGCTGCAGAGAGACGGAGCGACCTGCTCGACCCCTCTGCTGCGGGCAGGACGATATGCTGGATGGCAATGCAGCGGGAGATGCTCGGTGGGGGAGCTCTCCCCGGAGCGCCCCAGCACCCCGGTAGTGCCTGGGGTGAAGGGGGGTCCAGGCGCTCCCAGACCCCATCCAGGCCTCGGGAATTGATGTTTTGGACATCAGCCTGAAACTCCCTTCGGTAGCTCAGATGTTGCTCCGATGCCAGCACAGGCTGGATGTGCCGGCATCTCCTTGCCCAGGCAGGGGGGTCCCTGTGTGCCCCCACTCTGGCTGGTCCCTGGCCCCTCCTGCCCTGCGAGCATCCCGGAGCCACGCACTCATGTCTAGGAGGAGGGACAGTGCCTGGTCCCCTGGTTGGCCCCAGCAGTGCCAGGCAAGGGTGAGGGCAGGGCTGGGCAAGGGTGAGGGCAGGGTGCACGAGCCAGGGCACCGCAGGGCCCCGGGGTGCCACCCATGGGGCTGGTGTCCCTCAGGGAGAGTTCCTCTCCCCGACCGAGCTGGCCTAGCCGAGTCCCCATCAGGCGCCCTCATCTTCCTGGGTATTTTTAGAAGCAAAATGCTGTTTAATTATGAAAAGGCGAAAGACGGCCGCAGGAAGGGAAGCCAGGCAGCAGCGATAGGGCAGCTCTTTCCGCAGAGGGTGCCAGAACAGCTCCAACCGCCGGGGCCGGCCGCCTCCAGGGGATCAACGCCGGGCCCCCGTCCAGGCATGATCCCCGCCAGGAGCCTCTGCTGGTCCCAAAGCTCATGCCACGAGCCTCCATGCACAGGGCCAGTGGGTGCAGGGGATGGCCTGGGGGTCCTCACCGCTGCAAGTACCCCCGTCCCTTTTAGCCCCCTGGACCCCACGGCCAAGCTGCACCCACCCCGGCAGGGGCTGGCAGGGGCTGACAGGGGCCGGCATTCCTTGGGCTCCAGCTCCCAGGCGCCAGTGGCTGTTTTTAGCTGAGTGAAAGTCCAATGTTTTGAGATTTTCTATTTTGAGCAGCAAAGCTGGAGAAGTGGAGCGGCCCCTGACCCCCGGGTGTCTGTGTGGAGCAGGGCAGGGAGCCGGGCAGGACGGGCACGGGGCGGCTGCTGCCCCCAGGGGGGATGTGGTTGCCCCCAGGCCTTCACTCCATGGTTGCCCTCATGGCCCCTTGCACCTTGGGCTGTGCAGGAGCCTGTTCCCACATGGTCCCATCTCCCACGCTCTCCCAAGGGAGGACGGCTTTTCTGGCACTGGGATGTCATTCCTTCATTCCCTCCTGGAGCAAGATCCCAGTAAAGCCCCCAAGCAGGATATGGGGTGTCCCGCCCTAGCCCCGTGCCCCTCATACCCTACCGTGAGGTACGTACGTGCCTCCACGGAGCCCCCACGGCGCAGCACAGCTACGTGCTGATGGGCAGCCAGAGGGGACAGCCCTGGCAGAGAGGCACAGGGCTTGGACTGGGCTGCTGCGGTGGCACGGCCACTCAGCCCGGTGCTGGTGATGCTGCCACATGGGGGCTTTCGTGTCCTCCCCCCGCAGCAGCCATAGGGTCAGTCCCCTGTGCAAGAGGAAGCTGGGGAGCCAAGGGTGTGCAAAGGAGCTGGCGTTTTCCTGGCAGTGGGGCGGGCTGGCGCTCATCGGAGCTGCCATGGTGAGTTGTCACCACCAGCGGATCACCCACGCTGCAAGGAGGGTGGGTGGGGTGACCCAGGTGATGACGGGTGCCGGCGATGGGTGCTGACAAGAGGCAGATGCCAGCCCCAGGCGCAGGCTTTGGTCTTGTTTTATTCAACCCCACGTTTCCAAAAGTACCTCGAGATGCACATCAGCACAGCAGTCCAGGGTCCACGGTGGGGCCGGGTGCTGCCAGCAGCGAGCGGGGCTGGGGGCCATGTCTCCAGTGTCTCGGCAGGGCCCTAGGTGCGGTGCCGGCGGGGGACAGCGAGGAGCCGGCGGAAGGCGGCACGGAAGTCCCGGTTGAAGAGGGTGTAGATGAGGGGGTTGAGGCTGCTGTTGCAGTAGCCGATCCAGAAGAAGAAGTTGAAGAGGGGCTTGGAGACACGGCAGCCCTCCCCGCAGACAGCCCCCAGGCTGTAGGTGAAGAAGAAGGGAAACCAGCACAGCACGAAGGCCCCCATCACCACAGCCAGCACGACAGTGAAGCGCCGCTCCCGCGCCTGCACCAGTCGCCACCGGCACAGCAACACGATCTGGTGCTGG
>NW_008796044.1:9114516-9115310 GCF_000699145.1 Aptenodytes forsteri | reverse complement strand
CACGCTTGGGTGCTGGCTCGGGCGCCGCCAGTCCGGCATCCTGACTCCTGGCCCCTTCTTGCTGGTGCCGGCGGGGCGCGGGGCGCGGGAGGCAAAGAGGGCTGCTGTCCGCCGGGCGGTCAGGTGGTAGATACGGCAGTAGACGGCGACCATGACGAGGCAGGGAGCGAAGAAAGAGGCGGCGCAGGAGGCCAGCACATACCAGGTCTCCTGGCTCAGCTGGCATTCCCGGTCCCCTGGCTGGGCCCGCAGGAGCGGTGGCAGTGCCACCAGGGCCGCCGCCGCCCAGACTGTCCCGATCATCCCCTTCACCCGCCCAGGGCTGCGGCGCAGGTTGAGCCGGGCTGCCCGGGTGACAGCCCAGTAGCGGTCGAGGCTGATGGCACAGAGGTGCCCGATGGAGGCGGTGCAGAGCAGCACGTCCAGCGCCAAGTACAAGCTGCACCACAGGCCGCCAAAATACCAGTAGCCCATCACCTCGTTGGCCAGCGAGAAGGGCAGGACGAGGACGGCCACCAGGATGTCCGCCGAGGCCAGGGACACCAGGAAGAGGTTCTGCGGGGCCCGCAGGGCCCGGCTGGTAGAGACGGCCACCACCACCAGCGCATTGCCCACCAGCGTGGCCAGCAGGACAGCGAGGGCGGCCAGCAGGATGAGCCCCGTGGCCGCAGGCGAGTGCGGGGCGCTGCTGGCGCCGCTGCCATTACCGGAGGCGTTGGGGAGGGTGCTGGCTGGCTCCATGCTGGCCCGGCCCCTCAGGCAGATGAAGCCCCATGGGGCTGCCCTCTGCCGCG
>NW_008796044.1:9112050-9114282 GCF_000699145.1 Aptenodytes forsteri | reverse complement strand
GGCGGGAAGGGGGGAGGGAGGGACGGGCTGATATCGCTGGCAGGAGCCCAAGCATCTGTGGGCAGTGGGAAAAGCGGTTATTGCCAACACTTAAAGGGCTCCTGCCAGGGTCACCACAGCAGGTGGGCTCCTGCCGTGGGCATCAGGGTACCCGGCAGGCCAGGGGCACTGCCTGACCACGCCAAGTCGACATCCCGCTGAGCCCCAGCCCAGCAGCACCACAGCACCTCGCCAGCTGCCCCGTGCTGTGCCCGGTTCACCGACACACTGCCGTGACACCGAGCGGTGCTGCACGGACCCTGCCAGCTCAGCCCTCCGGGGACGAGGCAGACGGAGGAAAATGCTGCCTGCGGCACGTCGGTACAGGATGGCTGCAAACCACAGGCACAGGGTTCAGCTGCAGCATCATCAGCGTGTGCCCCCACAGCCCCGGCAGCGCATTTGGTGCATCCCCGATGCCGGGCACCCGTATGGGGCCGGGCTGTGCAGTGGCGGTGTATGGATGTGGGGGCGGATGGTGGGCGACTGGCACCTGCGGCTCCGGCTGCAGCTCTGGCAGGGTTTGCAGAGACAGGAGCCAAAGAGACACACACCCCGGGCGCAGGCGCTTGGCATTTATTAGACACCAGCTGAGTGGGGACGGCAGAAACTGGGTGGCCACGGGAACAGCGGCCCGGTGTCTGGTGCCGGCTAGAGCCGGGTGGCACCATGCAGGGACAGGCAAGGGGAGCCCACCCGGATGGCGGGGCTGGGCACCTCCTCGGGGTAGGAGAGCGCAGGGTTGTCCAGCCCCAGCCTGGCCTTGTCATGGGGAGGGCCCTCGCGCTCCTCCCAGCCCTCGGGGCTGCGGCAGCGGTCGGTGCAGCAGAGGGTGGCCCGGGTGATGAGCCGGTCGAGGGGCTGCAGCGAGTGCATCCAGGCGGGGAGGAAGTCCCAGGTCTGCAGCCATTTGGGCAGGCGGCCGGGGCTGCGGGCCTGCAGCGCGTTCACCAGCCCCACAAAGAAGAAGAGGCCGAGGAAGGGTGCGCCCACCCCCAGCAGCGCCTGCCAGCCCGCCATGGAGATGCCGAAGATGAGGGAGGGCAGCAGGAGGAAGCAGACGATGAGGTACAGCACAGCGAACCAGCGGTACTTGGCCGTGCGCTCGCCCAGCGCCTTGGCCATGCGGATGGGCAGGCGGGTGAAGGGCAGCGGGTACCACAGCAGGATGCCGGAGATGTTGAAGAAGAAGTGGCAGAGGGCGATCTGCAGGGATGGCATCCCCATTGGGCCAGGCATGCAGGCTTCCCCCAGCCCCTGTCTTGCCTGATGTCCCCCCGCCAGCCCAGCCATGGCCCTGGGCTGCCCGTACCTGGAAGGAGCTGGCCAGCTTGTCCCCTGGGCTGGCCAGGGCGGCCAGGATGGCAGTGGTGGTGGTGCCGATGTTAGAGCCCAGGGTCAGTGGGTAGGCGCGCTCTATGCTGATCACCCCCAGGCCTGCGGGAGAGGCACCCCATCCCGTTCCATCGCTCCTCGCCAGTGCCATCCCCACACTCTCCCAGGGAGGCACGGCTCCTCCCACACCTCTGAGCGCCCCAGCACCCATGGGCCATCGTTGGGGGGACCAGCACATGCCAGGGGACCAGGCTTGGCCGGGACTCACCGATCAGGGGTGTGATGGCTGAGGTGAAGACAGAGCTGCTCTGCACCACGAAGGTCATCCCAGCGCCCACCACCATGGCGAAGTACCCCGTGAGCCAGCTGAGCGGGTGTGGGAGGTCTGCCACAGCATGGCCACGGGCACAGGCATGGACACAAGCATGGCCACGGGCACAGGCATGGACACAAGCATGGACACGGGCATGGACACATCAGCTGGGAGCAGCCCAGAGCTCCTACATGGTGCTGGGAAGGGGGCTGTGGGGCCAGGCTCTGGTTATGGTGTCAGGCTGTGGGTATGGGGCCAGCCTGGTGGCTGGTGGCTGGGATGGCTGGGGAAGGAGGATGTGGACACCAGGAGGCCATGACATCTATAAGCAGAGTGGGGATCTGGGGCAGGCAAGGGACATGGGGGCCCAGGCAGGGATGGGGGTTAGGGGCAGCCAGGGATGGGTCTGAGAATGGCAGGTGGGGCTGGGGCTGGGGCTGGGTGTCCATGGGGCAGGGGGGGTCCCATCCCACTCATCCCACGGCGGTCCCCCTCCCACTCACCAGTGTTGATGACCTTCTGGGTGGCTTTGGCCACCTGCCCCC
>NW_008796044.1:9104496-9111673 GCF_000699145.1 Aptenodytes forsteri | reverse complement strand
GGCCAGGGGCTGTGCAGTTCGGGAGGGTCCCAAGCCCCACGGCGGCCGTCTGCAGGGAGAGGGTGGGCTGCAGCCGGCTCCACAGCACCCTCAGCCAGTCCCTGCCCATGACCCACCCTCCATGGATCGTTTGGTGGCCCCAGCAGGGCCACGGGCCCCTCACCTGTGCAGGTGCGTGGCCACACCAGACACGGATGAGGCTCCGGTTGCGCAGGCTCTCGTCCCCCGTTGCAATGCCCGTGATCACTGACTTGTCCAGCTGCAACAACACACATGTTGGAGAGGGCCCTTGGGGGCTGACAGCACCCCTGCCTCGGGGACATCTTTGCTGGGATGGGGACACCACTGCCAGCCTGGGGACACTTGGACACAACCACCATCAAAGGGACACCAGCGGTGGGGACAACACCACGAGCACGGGGACACCCATGCTGGGGTACCACCACCAGCCTGGGGACACCATGGCTGAGGAGACCTGGATGATGAGCTTGGTGAAGGGCTCTGTGATGATCTTCAGCAGGTCAGGGGCGTCGTTCCCACTACGGATGTTGAAGGTGGCCACGACCAGGTGGGTGACGTGGTGCAGGTACCCGCTCACCACCTCCAGTGGCAGCAGGACCAGCACCGACAGCCAGTTGAAGCAGTCGTGCACCGTGGCACCAGCGAAGGCCCTGCGTGGAGGAGCCCATTGGCATGGGGTGGCCCCCAGGCAGCAGCCCCTCCAGTCCCCTCTGCCCCGACCAGCTCTCACCGTTTGAACTCACTGCGGTCGCCAGCCTGCATGAGGGCCACGATGGTGTTGGTGACAGAGGTGCCAATGTTGGAGCCCATGATGATGGGGATGGCAGAGCGCACCTCCAGCACTGGGGACAGAGAGGCCCGCTAGCCCTGCGTGGCCCAGCTCGGGGTGACCCCGTCCAGCCACCCCATCCCCCAGCCTCAGGTCCCGGGGAGCCCCATGGGCGCACTCACGCCCCGAGGAGACCATGCTGACAATGATGGAGGTGGAGGTGGAGGAGCTCTGCACCAGCACGGTCACCAGGATGCCCACCACCAGCCCAGCCACGGGGTTGGAGAGGATGGCGTTGTCCTTGAAGATGTCCCCGGCCACCTTGCCTGCGAGAGAGCGTGAGCGGCAGGGTGCTGGCACGGTGGGTGCCACCAGCCGCCCACGTGCCCCCACCACCCTACCTCCGGCTAGCTGGAAGGCAGAGCTGAGCACGTCCAGGGAGCACACAAAGAGGTACAGGAACCCGAACATCAGGGGCACCTTGAGAAGGGAGACACAGATGGACTGGACCCTGGCCCAGCACCCCAGCTCTGCGCAAGACAAGAGAGAGTGTTAAATGCCGGCCGCAGCATGGCCCTGGCTCCCCGGGCTCCCGCAGCCCCACACCGTCCTCCTGTGCCCCCGGTGGGATGGGGCTCATGTCCCCAGCCGTGCCACCACTCCCTGGGCCCCCTGCACATCCTCCCACTCTGAAGCGCCTTGTGCCGACTGCCCCCGTCACCCCTCGGGTCTGCCCATGGCACCCTGGGCACCCTGCTGGCAGGCAGCCCACCACGCTTGGGGTCTGGCTAGGGTGCCAGCGTGAGGACTGGCATGGCGGGGCAGCTGGGAGGAATTGCTGCCAGTCCCAGGGGCAAAGCTTGGGCTCTCCTGGCACCCCATGCCCGACAGGGCGGGGCAGCGGGGGGGAATTGCTGCCAGTCCCAGGGGCAAAGCTTGGGCTCTCCTGGCACCCCATGCCCCCCCTGGGTGCCTCCGGCAGGCCTACAGAGTGCTCCCCAACCTGGGTACATCGTGCCTTGGGGTGCACCACCCGGCGATCTCACCTGGCTTCTGCAGCTCATCCAAGCCCAGCCGGGGCCCCTGCCAGGGCAGCGCCTCCAGCTCGTACCGCTCCCTGCCCTCGCCCAGGCGCCCCGGGGAGCCAGGGCAGGGGAAGCCATGGTCAGGGCAAGGCACCGCACCGACGGTGAAGGGGCAGGTGTGGGCACCCGGCAGCCGGTGCAGAGCTGGGGAGAGGGGGCACCCGTGTTATGGCCCCATCCTTGCGGGGACCCCCCTGCAGAGGAGAGCAGGGCACCGCCCGGGCCAGGGTCCAGCCAGAAGCGGAACTGAGCCCGGCGGGGTGAGGAAGAGGAGGATGAGAAGGGCTGGGGGCACCTACCTTGGGGGCTGGGGCAGTAGGCGAACTGGGGCCCGTGCACCACCCTTCCTCCCCGCACCGGGCAGCGGGGCAGGGCCGGGCTCTCCCTCTGGAAGGGCAGCATCGCTCCTGCTGAGGCTGAGCGGAGGCGGCCGCGTGTCACCACGGCAGAGCCATGGATGGCTGTGCCATGCCGACCACTACCAGCCCCCAGAATCCCTGTGGTGCTGGCACCACTGAGAAGGACCATCCCATCACCCAAAAGTCCCCTGCGCCACCGGCCACTCCCGTCCCACACCAGCAAGCTCCCTCAAGGGCAAGCAGCCCGGGCAGAGGGGACACGGGGAAGGGACCCCTCCTGCCCAGGGCCCTGCTCACCTGGGGCTGGCCGGGCACTCAGGGCAGCGCCATGTCCGCATGCCACATCCACGCGTCCCTCCAGCGAAGTGGCCCGCAGGGCACTGCGGCCCTTTATATGCACGACAAGAGCAAAGTCTAAGGAGACCCACATTGCCCCTCGCCTCCGCTCACCGCTCACCTCCTCCCCAGAAATTCCTGCAGTTAATGGGTAACCCTGCGGCATCCTGCGTCAGCTGCGGCTCCAGGGCGGGATGGGGCACGCGCCCCTAGGGTACCGTGCCGCCGGCACACCCCGCCTCGCCTGCCTGAGGCTCGGCATCGTCCCTGGGCGAGCAGCAGCCGGTGTGGTGGGGAGCGAAGCCAGGGCAGTGCTGGAGAACAGTGCCTGAGGGGCGATGCTGGAGCAGCCTCAGCTCTCCATCACTTGGTGCCAGGTGCTTCATCCCCTGCACAAGAGGAAGAGGAGGAGGAGAAGGGCTCGGTGCTGGTGCTGCTGGGGTGTCCCAAACCAGAGGTGAGGCCACACACACATCCACCATCATGTGGATGTGTGACGGCGGAGTCATCTAAGCATCAGCCGTGAGGGACCTGGCCCTGCCCAGGGCACGCGCCGTCCTCGCCGCCAGGGCGTTGGTGGTGGGTTACATCAGCATTGGCGCAGTCCCTGTGTCCTGTCGCTGGTGGTGACGGTGGCACGCGGCCCGGCTCAGCCCGTGCCAGCGGCTCAGCGCAGAGCAGCCGGCAGCACTGTGAGGGCTGCGTGGGGCAGAGCCCGCGTCTTCCCAGCATGTGCGATGCCGGGGCGGGCAGGAGCGGAGCGATGCCAGTGTTGCCATCACCACCTCCTTGACACCGTTTATCATTACCCGCTGTTTACACACCTCCGGCCAAGTTTCCATCCACCCATGAGGCACCCGGCCAGCTCGCATCCACGTCTGTCCAGGGGAGAGCCAGGGGCAAAGGCCCCTCCATCCCTGGCACCTGTGGGGAGTGGGGCACGGGGGGGCCGCGCGGCTGTCACGTCCCCATTCCTGTGGGACCAGGCACTCCTGGGTCCCACCACCACGGACAAGCCAGCCACGATTGTATGGGGGGAGCAAGTGGAGATTCCTTGGGTATCCCAGGGTGCTCAGGGGCAGCCTGGGGACATGCCAGCCTGAGGGCCTCCCTGCCACTGCTGGAGCATCACCGAGCCTCTGCCAAGTCACAAACCAACGGAGCTGAATGCTCAGGAGCTGCCATGGCAGGGGACATGTCCTGCCTCTGTGGGGGCCCGGGGACTCTTCTGACACTTGTCTGCGGACAGCGGCACCCGCAGAGCCCCGTGCCAGGCTGCAGCGGGCAGGAGGCTGGTGTCCACGCTTGCCCTGTGCCCAGGGGCTCTTGGCCAGCTGCCCCCACAATCATTAACCCAGTGAGGCCCTGGCAGCTCCGGCTGTCACTCATTGACAGGGTCGGGGCTGAAGTCCTTGGCCGTGCCGGCCCGGCAGCTTCCCCTACACCATCAGCGGTGCCGGGAAAATAAGCTCCTGGCACTGCCCCTTGCTGCCGGGCAGGGTGGCACTGGGGCCAAGGGCTGGCTCCAGCCCTGCCCTGGCCCCAGGGGGCTCCATGGGTTATGGAGGCGCCGTTTTTTCAGGGGGCTCCATGGGGTATGGGGGGGCTGGGGGGACATTGCTGCCGGGAAAAGCACCGTGTGGCCTCGGTAGCGGAGGAAGGAGAGGGACGCGCGTCCAGGCAATGCTCTTTATTTCCCCCGGTTTCACACCACAGATGGGACTGAGCAGCACCATGGAGACACAGGGGGGCTCTGACCGGGGGCCACGGGGTGGCAGCCAGCCACAGCAGCGTGGGGCTGGGTGGACATGCCCCTCGTTCCTGGGTGAGCCCTGGGGCTGCCCTGGGCCACCCCTCTGCCTCTGGCCGGGCAGTGGTGACAGAGCGGTGACCCAGGGAAGGGCCCCGGCACACACGGACGATGGAGGGATCTCCTGGCTGCTGTCAGGGGGCTGTCTCCGTCACAGACTGGGTCTGGGACCTCTGAGAACATGGGGCTGCCAGAGGTGGGGACCCGCAGGGCACAGCCAGGTCCGGCAGAGCTGGTCTCAAGGTTACAGCCCAGCACAGCTGCCGGCAGGGATGCCAGGCTGGGCACACGCTGGGTACCTGCACACCAGGCTGAGATGCTCAGCACCCAGGGGTGCTGCATTCCTCTGGCACCAGGCAGGCCTGTCCCCAACAGCTGAGCACCCGCAGCCCCAGCCGGGCTGGGGCAGGGGACCTACGGGGATCTGCTCCTGCGGGTCGCTTCAGCAGCTGGCCACGCAGGGTCTCCCTGCGGGGAGGAGGAAGGCTTCTTTAGCATGACCTGCTGGCTCTGCCTCTGTCTGCTCGGGGCAGGAACCAGGTGCCCTGCTCCACAACGGCAGTGCTATCGTGGCACGATCAGGCCCAGCCACGCTCACGCGACACAGATGGTAACAAGCTGCCTGGGGCACAGGCTGGCAAGGGCCATGCTCACCCTCCCCAGGAGGGGTAGACCTGCACATCAGCAACGGGGGAAGCCCTGTTCCTGTGGGTCAGGGACCAGATCCAGCCCTCAGCTTCGGACACGTGTTCTCCTGACCCTGCCTGCCCACAGCACCGGGGTTCGGGGCTGGAGCCTGCCTTGCCACCCCACCCACCCTCTCTATCCCTCACACCCTTTGGTTGAAAGGGTGCTTTCCCCACCTGAACAGTCAGCGGGGCTGTGCCAGCCCGGCACAGGCAGGATTTGCTGGGCGGGCAGCCCTGCTGCAGGCAGAACAGGCAGAGGCACTGGGCAGGACAGTGCCAGGCATGCGTGGGACGTTGCAAAGTGCTTTGCAACGGGGGTTCAAACTATGTACAGGACTCCCTTGACGTGCACCAGGATGTGACCCCACCGAGGGGCATGGCAGCTGCTCAACCACTCACAGCGACACGACACGACAGTTTGAGACAGGACGTGGACGAATCTGCGGTCCAGGCAGTGTTGGCGGTGCAGGGCAGGGGCTGGTCAGACCCCGTGTTGGACCCCGGCATGGCCCGGGGGTACCACGTGCCAGGTGTGGACGTGCAGCAGGACTCATCGGAGCTCGTGGTTGACCGGAGGCTGAGCCGGCGCAGGCTCTGTGGGCTGAGGATGGCCGTTTCCCTCGGAGCCTGGGTGAGGGGCGCGGGGCTGATCCGACCCTTCGCAGGCACTGTCATCCTGCCCAGGGAGCTGGAGGAAGTCAGGCAGGACCAGGTCCTCCTTGGAGAGCAGCCCACGCTGGTCATTGGCCCGGCAGCTCTGAGCACGGTTCAGCAGCTCCACCAGACCTGGGGGAAATGCAGGTCACGCACCTGAGCCTAGCACTCGGGCTCCTGTCCTAATGCCTTGTCTGCTCTGTCCACCTGACATGACCCTGAACATCTCCCAGGCACAGCACCTGCACCTTCTCCCTGCTCCATGCCAGCACCCATGGGACCCTGCACCCATCCCCAGCAGACTGGGACCCTGCATCCCTCATCCTGCAGACCTGGGGGAAATGCAGGTCACGCACCTGAGCCTAGCACTCGGGCTCCTGTCCTAATGCCTTGTCTGCTCTGTCCACCTGACATGACCCTGAACATCTCCCAGGCACAGCACCTGCACCTTCTCCCTGCTCCATGCCAGCACCCATGGGACCCTGCACCCATCCCCAGCAGACTGGGACCCTGCATCCCTCATCCCATGTTTTGTCCCAGCCCCTCAGGTTTCAGACACGCCAGATCTCACCTTCCAGGTCATACGTGCGGCGGTTCAGGTTCATGGCAGCTGAAGACTGGGGCCGGGAGAAGGAGGAGGGCATCTCCCACAGTGTGTCGGGCTCTGCTCCTGTCAGGCTTCCCTCCTGCAATGAGCAGCCCAGGCCTCAGCGATGGGGCAAGGAGGCAGTGCTCCCCCAGCCCACATCCCCATCGCCCTCCTGCAGCCTGGCTCCCGCCTCGGCACCTGCAGCCCAGCCCTGCAGCATGTGCCAGGGTCGCAGCAGGGCATACCTTCCCCACAGACCATGGCAGCAGCCGTGGGGACATCTCCGACCGGGATGGTGGGATATTGAGCTCACCTCGCTCCGGAGCGGGGAGGGGGCGGCTGCAGCCTCGGCGCTCTCCGTCACTCGCATGTCTGCAAGGTAAGTGATGCTCAGTGCCCCTTACCCGGCCAGTGACAGGATGGAGACCATCCCAGGGAGCAGGAGCCATGGCCAGCAAAATGCAGCCTGGCCCTGTGAGCACTCAGGGTGGGGGGGGGGCACATGGCCTGGGAGGGGGACACAGCTTGGAGGGGAGGACACTTTACCAGCCAGCGTTTCCAGGACGAGTTTCTGAGCAGCCACCGTGCTGACCAGCTTCTCCAGGTCCAGGGCAGCTGGCTCACCTTGCTGCAACGGGAAGAGCCAGCCAGTGTCACTCTCGCTGTGGCACAGCAAAGGTGGTCAGGCTGAGGACCTGTGATCTCGCTGGCCAGACCCTGCTGGGTCACAGGCTGCACAGTACAGAGCACACCCACCGATCCCTCCTGGCCCACGGCGGGGTGCCACGGCCCACCTCAGACACGGGTGACTCTCCACAAGCTTGCAGGCTGCCCCCAGCATGGACCACTGCTCCCCACCTCCTGC
>NW_008796044.1:9099033-9104477 GCF_000699145.1 Aptenodytes forsteri | reverse complement strand
GCCCAAGGCCCAAGCCCCAAACCGCCCCCCCCCCCCAGTCCTCCCCCCCCGATCCCCGATCCCTCCTGGCCCACGGCGGGGGGCCACGGCCCACCCGGGGGGCTCGTGACTCTCCACCAGCCTCCACCCCCAGCATCCTGGCCGCAGGAGGCTGGGGCCATGCCCACCAAGGTGTGAGCCCTCACCCGCCGCAGCAGCGCCAGGTCCATGCTCACGCCGTACTTCCCCAGCACAGGCTGCAGCGCTTCCCGGATGCGCTTGGTTGACTTTGCCGTGATGCGGATGGTCTTATTGAGGGAGGAGATTTCCAGCCTGCAGAGGAGAAGAAGAGGCTCTCTGCAGGCAAACATGGACAGGCAGGACAGGCAGGGGCAGAGCCAGGGCTTTCGGGACTGCCTGGGGGGTTGGGTGTGGGGCACCACGGGTGGCCACACATGATGTGGACCGGACATGTGGGCAACAGCATCAGCCCCAAAGCTCCCACTCACTCAAAGCTTATCCTGTTCTCCAGCTTCACCTCCTGGTCTGCCAACACAGAGCACTCCTGGTCCAGCACCAGCGCTTTCTGCAAAAGCCAAATGATCAGGAGAGAGCAAGCAGAGCGGCATGTGGTCCCAGCCCAGGGATGGTCTGGCTGGCAGGAGCCCCCTCTCATCCCTGCCCGCCCTACCTGCTCATTTCCCACCAGGTAGACCTTGATGTCGGGGAGGCTGAAGCCGCGCTTCTCGCATATCCCCGCCAGCATGTCGCGGATGGAGTGGCCGGGCCGGACAGAGGCCAGTGAGGCCGTGCCGTCAGGCAGGTACACGCAGCAGTACTTCATGGGCTTGGCCGGCAGCTCTGCCTCACTGCCCCCCAGACTCTTCCGATGGCCCTGCAGGAGGGATGCGGCAGGATGAGCACAGCCAGTGGCAGCGTGATGCTGCAGGCCCGGCACGGCAATGACTCACCTCCGTCCAGAGGCTGGCGGCTGTGCCGGCCGAGGACAGGAAGCCCAGGTCCAGGCTGGCGGAGGAGTTGAGCGAGCCCTGGGACTCCCGCCACAGCATGGCGCTCCCACCACCTTCTCCCCCATCTAGGACAGACAGAGGGATGGTGGTGAGGACCGTGGGCACCCTTCAGGGGCAGCACGGCCCCTCTGCCTCACTCGGCACAGCACCTACCTGCCCAGGAGGGCTCCCGCCGCTCTCCCTTCCTGAAGGACCGGCGGGGGCTGCGGTTGGCACCACTGCCTGCTGTCTCCACACCCAGCGGCAGGGACTTGCCCAGCTTCAGCTTCGACTTCTGGGGCGAATGGAAAAGCATCTCAGTGTGGAGACATCCAAGGCTGCCCCTTCCCTTTCCCTGGTTCCCCGAACTGCTTGTCTGTCCTCAGCCTGGGGCTGGGTTTGCTCCGAGCAGCAGGGAAGGGACCCATCACCGTTTTCTCAGGCCAAGGTACAGGTCCCCGTCCCCCCTTCCCACCCCACTCACCTTGCTGAGGTCAGGCGGGGGGCTGCTGCTGCGGGAGTGAGGCCGCAGGTCGGGCAGGGGCTGCCCCTGGCTCTCTGCCCGCAGGCAGGCCTGGTAGAGTGGGGATTTCACAAAGCGCGTGTAGCTGTCGAACTTCATCAGGTTAAAGATCTGCAAAGGGAGGATGCGTGTGCTTAAGACCCCTGCCCACCTGCAGCTCAGTCTGGCCACTGCCCCGTGACATGGCCCCACGGCGACAGCAGCGATGCTGAGTGATGTGCAGGGTGGTCCCGCAGCCTTTGTCCTGTGGGTGGGGTGGAGCACGGGTGCTGCTCGTACCTGGAGCTGCTGGATGCGAAACATGTCTGGGGAGGGGGTGGCCAGCATGTCCTCCCCAATCCAGGCCTGCTTGTCGATGTTCACAGGACTGACTGAGTGGCTGGAGAGGAACTCATCGTAGATTCGCCGTGCCTCCTGGGCCAGCTGGGGGAGTGGGGGGGTTAGGCCGGGACCAGAAGCCCCCTCCTCACTGCTACCCTGTGGGGAGCCCCTGGCTCACCCCACGGAGCCACCTGAGCCCTGAGGGGCCAAGTGGCCCCTGGGACCTGCTCGATGGGCATCAGAGCCAGCTGCCTCCACCCAGCACCAAGCTCTGGGCACAAGACACCGGTCTCTCTGTGGAGGTACAGCCCAAAGTAGGAACTGTCCCCCTGCAGCCGCATGACTCTGTCCCCACAAGCCCCCATCTAGCTCTCTGCCCTTGCTCTCTTGTCCTCCCAGCAGCACTCTCCACCCTCTGGCCACCCTGGGCTGGAGAAGCATGTCCTGCTCCATTGGGCAGGCAGTCCCGGCTGTGGCTTTTCAGATGCACATCACATCCATATCCTTATCACTCTCACAAGACACCCCAGCCAGCTCAGCCTCCCAGAACAGGGGTCTGCCAGGACCCTGGGACATGCAGGCACGACAGCTGCCTCTACCTCTGCTCACGTCCCTCCCAGCACCTGTGTGACCCAGGCTCAGCCACACCATGGCTGCACGGAGGCCCGTACCTGCTGCGTGTCACTGGCCGGGATCTGCTGGAAGCGCTCACATGCCTGCCAGAAGTAAACGTTTTCGGCGCTGAACTCCTTCTTGAGGAACTCCTGCAGGGCAGAGAGAGCTGCTGGCCTGGCCGGCACCGTGGCTGTGGGATGGCCAGTTGCCAACAGTGGATGGGAGCAGGGACCAAGGTCTGGGCTGTGGCACTCACAGTGAAGTAGGTGACGGCCACGCGGTCCTGCAGCAGCGTCTCGAAGGATTCAGCCCAGCTGACCACAGACCCCTGTGTGGAGCCGCAGGTGGCTGGCGGTCCCGGCAGGCTGTTCACGCTGTGGTTGCTGCCACGGGCCCTGGAGGCGTTTAACTCTGAGAGAGAAAAAGCATCATTCCCCTGTCGCCAGCAGCCCCCTGTATATGCAGCAAGTTCATCCGCTCCATCCTGATCGGACCCAGCGAGCCCTCAGGTAGGGAACTCCAGGGGCATCACAGCAGCATTCTCACCAGATTGAGCACCATGATGCCACAGCTGGCACCTTCCAGCGTGACAGCCCTCCCTGCCAGCACTGGCTGTCCTCCCCAGGGAGGGCGTGGGGAAGGCACCCAGCCAGCGAGGGAAAGCAGGGTGGAAGGGGACACGGGGGGCACACGGCATGGAGGGAAGCTCGGAGGATGGGTAGAGGTGCCTGAACTTACCTTCTCTGCTCCTCTGGCCATGATGAGGAACAAACCCAGCGAGAGGAAGGCACAGAAAGTGTCATCCCTAGCTCCCAACCCCAAGGAAACCCTCCCTCGGGAAAACGCAAGGTGACCATGCATTCAAATGGAGTCCCTCTGTCAAAAAGACGGAAGTTCCCAGGGGCAACTCCAGCTTTTGAACTGGTTTGGCTGGTGAGCAACTGGGAGCAGAGGGTCATTTGCCAGAGAAGGTGAAGGTATGCAAGCAGGGCTCTCCCAGCAAAGCCAGCAGGAACAGAGGAGGCAGCAGGTTGCTGCTTTGCCAGGCTCCCTGCCCTTCTCCTCCTGTCCAAAACACAGGGTAACTGTGCACACCCTGTGCATGCAGGTGGGAAGAGCAGCCACCGGCACCCCGTGCTGGAAGGATCCTGCAGCAGGGCCGAGACGGGCGAATGGGCCATCTGAGATATCCAATGCACAATGAGAGACAGACAGACAGACTCACTCCCTCAGGGAACCTGGGGCTGGCTGGTACCCAGGTTCTGCTTGCCCTGGGAAGCCTCTCAGCCCCCAGCACCCAAGGGTGCCAGCTGAGCAGCCAGAAGGGAGGGACAGGCGACATGGGGCTCTGCAGGAGGGATGGGGGGATATGGGGAGTCCCTGGCAAAGGGCTTAGCCTGGCACTGTGGGGGCCCAGCCATGCACCCGCCCACAGCACAGCCTGTGCTGACACAGGACCTGGCTCTCTGCTGGCTCCTTGCCCCTGGCACCAGGCTGACTGTGGGCTTCCCCCTCCCCTGAAGACGATGCTGGCCTCCCGTCCCGGAGCAAAGAACAGCCTTACCTCCATCAGACACAGCCGGGCCCTGCGGGGGTGGAGAGAAGAGAGGTGAGAGGGGGCACACAGCATCCGCCAGCCCAGTGGAGCGGTACCCGGGCAGGCGGCAGCTTCAGGGCAAGCCCAGTCCAAACCCAGGAGCTACGGACATGGGCTGCCAGCAAACACTGCTCTGGTGTTAGCTGCAACCAGGATGGCTGCCCCACGGCAGGGGCAGGACACGGGGCTCCCAGCCCAGGGGCAGCGAGCAGGGGTGGGGGGGTTACAAGGGGTGCGCAGCTTTTCTCCCACCTCCCGTGCATCTACTGCCCTGGGGCCAGGCTGGCAACTGGGAAAGGGCAGACGCTATCAGATGTAACCCTGCCACTGCTGCCTGGGGAGGAGAGAAGCAGCCTCCCCGGCACAGGAAGAGGAGGGGAGGCGGGGAGGGAAGGAAGGACAACCACAGCCCTAGGCAGGCAAACTGCCTGCTCCCTCCTTCCTTGGGGCCTGGGGCTACTGGAGAGCAGATGCCCAAAACCGGGGACCAGGTCCTGCCAGAGCTGCCAGCCCAGGGCACAGCAGGACAGGGTGCCCTGCAGCATCCCCTGGGCCACCCCAGATACCTGCTGCGGGGATGTGGTACCCCAGGACCCACAGCAAGCAGGCAGATGGGCAGAGCCTCCACAGTCAAAGCCCAGCCAAGCACTCCCTGCACAGCGCTGCCTCTCATTGCCTGCCTGGGGCCACACTGAAGTGGTGCCCTTGACTTGGCTGGCCAGTGCCCCCCACCCTGCCAGCCCCACACACCCCAGCCTGTCCTGCCTCCTGCCCCAGCCCCACTATTCCACCCCTGCCTGTTCCTGCTACCCCACCCCATGTGCCGCTGCCATGCCCCTTACCCCAGCCCCACACATCCCAGCCCTGCCTGCCCACTACCCCAGCCCCACACACCCCTATCTTGTCATCTGCTTGCTCTTCCCCATCCATCCCTGTTGCCCACACCCGCATAGCTCTGCCCTGCTTGTGCCACCCAGTCCCATGCACCCCAGCACTGCTGACTCCTGTTTACCCCAGCCCCATACGTCACTGCTTGCCCATTACCCCAGTGCCATACATCCCCACTTATATCGCTGTCTCAGCCTCATAGACCCCTGCCTTCTCATTACCCCAGCCCCATATGTCCCTGCCTGCCTGTTACCCAGCCCCATATACCATTGCCTGCCCTAATACCCCTCTACATCTCTGCCTGCTGTGGATACCCAAGCCCCATACACCCCTGTCTGCACGTTACCCAGCCCCACACCCCCTGCCTGCCCGTTATCCTCTCCACACCCCTCTGCCTGCCCGGTACCCAGACCCATATCCCCCTGCTTGCCCGTTATCCGCCCCACATCCCGCTGCCTGCCCGCTACCTGGCCCCATACATCCCCCTGCCTGCCCGTTATCCGCTCCACAC
>NW_008796044.1:9092976-9098614 GCF_000699145.1 Aptenodytes forsteri | reverse complement strand
GAGCTCCGCGGGGAGGAGGCGGAGGGGGAGGAGACGGCGCGGGGAGCGTTAAAAGGCGGCAGCTGAATGACAGCGGCTGGGCCCCCCGCCCCCCCCCCCCCCCCCGGCCCCGGCACCGCCCCGGTGGGCACCGGCCCCGGCTCCGGGCCAGGAGGCGCCGCGTCCCTGCCCGCGTCCCCGTCCCCATCCCTGTTTCCATCTGCGTCTGTGACCCCATCACCATCCACATCCCCGTTCCCATCCCCACCTACATCCCTGTCCCCATCCCAATCCCTGTCCCCATCCCCGTTTCTGTCCCTGTTTCCATCTGCATCCACATCCCCGTCCCCATCCCTATCCCTGTCTCCATCTGCATCTGTGACCCCATCACCATCCACATCCCCGTTCCCATCCCCACCTACATCCCTGTCCCCATCCCAATCCCTGTCCCCATCCCCGTTTCTGTCCCTGTTTCCATCTGCATCCACATCCCCGTCCCCATCCCTATCCCTGTCTCCATCTGCATCTGTGACCCCATCACCATCTACATCCCCGTTCCCATCCCCACCTACATCCCTGTCCCCATCCCAATCCCTGTCCCCATCCCTGTCCCCAGCCCCATCTGAATCCCCAGCCAATCCCTGTCCCAACCCCCATCCCCATCCCACTCAGTCCCCATCGCCTGCGCGGCCTGTGCTGCCTTGGGGTCACCACCCCATTGCCATCACTCCCAGCAGCCTGGGCAGCCCCAGGGGGCTCCTCCCGGGCACCACATCACCCCAGGGAAGGGAGCTGCAGGGGCAGGGGGGCATCAGCACACCCAACGCACCCCTCCACCAGCCTGGTGCCACTTGCCCCGGTCACACCCGGCCGGGCACACAGCTGCCTCCCAGCCCCACGCCAAGCAGTGGGTCTGGGGGTGGCCCCCAGGGCCGTGCTGCTGCTGCTGCCGTTAGCGGCCGGCGTTCGGGGAGAGCTGCCTGTACCGCGGATGCCGGCAGAGCCTGGCACAGAGGAGTGGTGGACGTGCAGCCTGGAGTCACCAAACTGATGCCTAAGCAGTTTTGCCCATCTCCTAGGTCGGGGTTCCATGTTCATCAGCAACCACAAACCAGTCCAGGATATTTTAAGATATTTGTTAGGAAATATAAGTAACTAACAGTTACAGGATAAACCGCAGAACACCATGGCAACCCACTCATGGAAATGCTAATAACTGGGACGTAAGGTGGGTGATTAACCTATCAAAAGCAGAACCCTAACATTAAGTTGGGTGCAGATCTATGCAGAGAAAAATGAAGTGTTCCCACTGTGAACATGCACAAAAGCAGTATGGCGTTGCATGCAGATCTATGCAGAGAAAAATGAAGTGTTCCCACTGTGAACATGCACACAGTATGGCATTAGCAGCCGCAGCCCTGGCAGGGTCTGCGGGCAGGGGGGATGGCCCCCACTGCTGCCCCTCTGCCCCCCCGCCGCGGCACGGAGCAGCAGTGGGGTGGGGGGTGATCCTGCTTCTCCCCTTCCCTTTGTCGGAGCATAGCTGTGTTGTTTGCCTTGGCTTTGCAACGGGAGTTATAAATAAAAATGTCTCACCAAGAGTGCGTGACTCACGGTCCTCACCACAAGGATAACCTCTCTGCTAGGAAACCTGATCCGAGGACCGAACTGCGGCATGCAAGAATCAAAGACATTGCTTAATATATTTAATCCAAATGGCGAACGGACAAGCCCCTCACCCCACCTGGGCTGGGGCGGGCTGCTGGGAAAAGTGCCTGTGCCCCTCTGGATCCCTGTCCTGTGCCCCTCTGGACCCCTGTCCTGTGCCATCCCTGACCTCCAGCTGCTGACAGCCCAGCCCTCAACCTGTGCCAGGGCCTGGTGGTTTCCCTCGGACGGCAGCGGGGAGCTGCGGCAGTGGCTGACGTGGCCTCGAGCAGCTCCAGCCTCAGCGTTACCTCCTGCCACCCTCCGAGGGGGCAGCTCGAGGGTGCTGGTGTCGCCTCATGCAGCTCGGGCATGGTGGGACGTGGGGATGTGCTCAGGCATCACCCCTCAGAGGGAAGACTCTGTCAGCCCTGTGCACCAGGACACGGCCGTGCCTGTGCCTGCCTCCACTGCCTGGGCAGCAGGCAGCGGCCCCCTTCGGAGGCTGGGGCTGCAGTGCCTCTCCCGGGATCACACGCCGGCTGCACGGCTCCATCCTGCTGCCATGCTCTGCCTGCGGTGATGCCCGTGGTGCCTGGGTACCGCATCCTCCTGCTGTGCTGCCATCCCCGAGCCGGAGCCTGGCCCCATGGGGAGAGGGATGCCCTGTGCCCCAGTGCCCCAGCCTGGCAGGACCTGGTTTATCCTGGGGGTAGGCGGCGGCGGCGGGGCGACAGCTGGCTGGGGGATTTGCCGAGGGCATTATTTAATGCTGTGGGTAAATGGAGAAACAGCAGCTAATTCTGGAGCCTGTAATCCTCTTCCTCCCCTGGGGATGGGGAGCGTGCCAGTCACGCAGCCGCCGGCGGGCCCTGGGGATGAGCCCCTGGCAGCTCCCCCGGCGTGCTGCGGGCCGGAGCAACTCCCAGACCATGGGTGATGTGCAGAAGGTAAGCGGGGTCCGGTGACATCCCACCTGCACCAGGGTGGGTGTGCCGGCACCGCCCCGGCTCCCGGCTGGGGTGCTGGGCGGGCTGGCAGAGCAGGACCGGGGCTTTACCCTGGGCATGTCCCCCCAGCACACCCAGGAGCTGGCAGGGCTCCCAGGGCAGGGACAGCACACCCGGGGGCGGGGTTGGGGCTGGGCAGATCTGCCGTGGGCAGCCTGGACACCTTGGGAGCCAAGCCCTGGTGCTCGCTCAGGCCATAGACACGGGGTACCCATGGCCAACAGTGCACCCAGCTCCCCCCTCCGAAATGAGGGTGCTCTGCAGAGCCCTGGCGCCCCGCAGGCCTCCCCCAGTACCCCACGTCCCCAGGGGCTGCTCTCCGTCATCCAGAGGCTGAAGGGTTCCCCAGAGCAGGAGCTCCGCATCGTCCTGCTGGGGCTGGACAACGCGGGGAAGACCACGCTGCTGAAACGCCTGGCGTCCGAGGAGGTCAGCACCATCACGCCCACCCAGGTAGGTGCCGCTGGGGGCCATGGGCAGCGGGAGGGTGGCAGGTCCTACCCTCCCCTTGGGTGATGCCGGGGTTTGTGTCCTCACGCAGGGCTTCAACATAAAGAGCGTCCACTCGCACGGCTTCAAGCTAAACGTCTGGGATATCGGCGGGCAGCGCTCCATCCGCCCGTACTGGAGGAAGTATCTGGGCAGCACAGACCTGCTGGTGAGTGGAGCGGCCGCCCGCAGCCCACCGCAGCCCTGCGTGCGGAGAGCTATGCCTTCTGCGCAGGGCCCTGTAGCCCAGCAGAGCCCTGTGGCCCCCACAGAAGGCAGAGGGCTGTGCAGCCGGGCAAGAAGGAGCCGCTGACTGTCCCTTTTGTCCCCATGGCAGATTTATGTCATTGACAGCGCAGACCAGAAGCGTTTCGAGGAGACCGGGCAGGTATGAGGAGTCTGGGCAGGGGGATGGCTGTGGGGCCCTGGGGCTTGGACCCAGCTGGCACCAGCTCTTTGAGGACTGGAGCGGGGAGTGAGGCTGCTCTCTACCGTGGGGCAGCACCGCTGTGGGGGCCACGCTGTCCCCAGAGCTATGTGGGAAGGGCTCGTGATCAGGGTCTCAGCACCTAGAACCACCCCATGGCAGATCTGTGCCCAGCAGCTCCCCCCGAGCTGGGTGTGATCCCCCAGGGGTACCTGACATGGGGGTAACTCTGACCCTGGTGAGAGCGACCCCTTGGTCGCCAGCCTCACGCCCTCCTCCCACCTCCCCAGCACCAGGTTAGTGATACGATCAAGCAAAGGTTTACGAGTAGCAAATTCAGAGTTACAAACCCTGGGAATGAAGCCGGAGAGGGGAAGGTGAGATTCCGAGTGCCAGTCTTGGCTGTACAGGCACCAGATGGCAACGCGGCTGTGCCAGACAGCATGGGGCTGACAGCAGCCTCCTGTAGCTGCCCTTTGCCCAGGGCTCTCAGTGCCGGCAGTGCTTCAGCCCTCAGGTAGTACTGCGTGCGGCTCCCGGGCTCTCTTCAGGGCAGATGGAGCTTCAGGGGTGTGTGACTCTCCCTCAGGATGTCGAGACCTCACAGCTGCTTTGGCTGTAATAAAAGCACCAGACAGAGGGGAGTGAGGCACTCTGCGGGTCTGAGTGCCCCAGCCCGCCCTGGACAGCTCAGGCAAGCAGCCAGGCAGCTCTGTGGAGGAGGGCAGCGGTGGGCAGCAGCCCTGGGAGACAGTTCTCTCTTGGCAGGAGCTGGCAGAGCTCACCGAGGAGTCGTCCCTCACAGGCGTCCCACTGCTGGTGTTTGCCAACAAGCAGGACCTAGTGACTGCAGCACCCACAGCCGAAATCGCAGAAGGGCTGAGCCTCCACACCTACCGGGACCGGGAATGGCAGATCCAGGCCTGCTCAGCCTTGTCTGGGGAAGGAGTGCAGGTAGAGGGACAGGGGCCTGTGGGCTCTGCAGAGGTGGGAGAGGACCCGAGGACCTGCTGTGCTCTTAGGGCTGTGCTCATGTCTCTCTCTTCCCTCCAGGATGGGATGAACTGGATTTCCAGCCAGATCATGAAGAGGAAGAAGTGAGAGCTGCGAAGTGCCAGACTGGACTGAGCTGCAGGTCCCTAAGCCATGGCCAACCCCCCTGGTCCCTAGACTTCCCCGGAGGGCTCAGCTGGGCCCTGAGCCTCAGATGCCATGCTCAGATGGGCTTCCTACCCAGTCTTTCACTAATCAGTCGGCTTCCCCCCTCCCTGCCTCCTGGGCTTCCACGGGCTCTTCGTACCCCCCAACCCTCCTGCAGCCCCAGTGCTGTCGGAGGGAAGCACACATCCCGTTGTGTCAAGGGCTTGCACGCCTCCAGAACGAGATACCTGCTCAGGACTTGTCCATGCACACTGTAGGCACACCCCGCAGAGGCTGCTGCAGCACGCACACTGCCCAGGGCACGCTGGACACCCCACCGTGGTACCAGCTACATCCTCAGACGTGGCACGTACAGCCAACCGAATAGTGTGTATTCCCCTCCACTCCCGTAAGATGTGACTGGTGCTGCCCCAGCTACGGCAGCTGCTTGGGAAGGCCTCGGTTCAGTATCTTTTGCTGGCCAGAGGAGCTCCCACGTGTGCACGGGACCTGGGACAAGCACGAAGACACAGAGAGGACCTGTCTGAGAAGTCACCAATGGAGGGGTTTCATTGCCTGGTGACGGCCTTGGTTGCAGCCATGCTGTGCCTGCCGCCGAGAGGGGCTGCTCTGCAAGAGCCCCTGGGAAGTGCGTTGCCCTAAACACACCCAAGCTGGGGCTTCTGTTGCCCCGCTGAAGGTGCCCATCCCAAGGGCTGGAAGATGCAGCTCCCTGGCCACCACAGCCACCATGGCCGAGCGCCCGCGCCACTGAGGATGGGTGGGAGACACGCTGAGATGGGGCTGGGGGCCTTCTGCTGTGCCAGGCCCTGGGCTGCAGCCCTGCCTGCCCACAGGTGGCCCTGTGGCCCTGAATAAAGCCGCCCGTGACCTCCGCGCTGCCTCAGCCAGTCCTCCCCGCGGTGCTGGGACAGCACTTCTCCCC
>NW_008796044.1:9088821-9092038 GCF_000699145.1 Aptenodytes forsteri | reverse complement strand
GCCTCTCCCGGCTCTTGCCCTGACGCCGCTGGGTGGTCTCTCTGCACAGCCCTGCTTCCTCAAGGACTGGGAGCTCCACGTCCACTTCAAGGTCCACGGAGCCGGCAAGAAGAACCTGCACGGGGACGGCCTGGCCCTGTGGTACACGCAGGAGCGCCTGGTGCCAGGTACGGAGCGCAGCTGGGGGCCGCCTGGCGGGGCTGAGGCCACGTCAGCACTCACACGTGCCCTGGGGCGGCCCAGGGAGCTGCCCTTGGCGCTGCCCCTGTCCTGGGAGGTTTCTTGCCAGGGAGGGCGTTTGAGCTCCTCTCTGTCTGGTGTCACTAGATGGGGACGGCACGTCCTGTGTGTTCTGCCCTGGAAACAGGTGCCCTCGGTCGTCTGCCTGGCAATAAACAGCTCTCGCAGCCCTTCTCAATAGAAGTCTCTGAGCACAAATTCCTTCCGAGAGCCTTCTGTTTCCTATGTTCTGCCCTGTTCCAGGTCCTGTCTTTGGCAGCAAGGACAACTTTCACGGACTGGCTATCTTCCTTGATACATATCCCAACGATGAAGCGACGGAGGTGAGTAGTTCAGGGAGCTCGTTCAGTGCCGAGGAGTCTGTTTCCTCCAGGCTTTGTGCTCTGAGTGCTTCACACCCGGACCAAGGAAAAGTCTCTCCTTACGTGAGAGTGGGCTGCTCTTCCTGTCATGGGAGCTGGTAAAGGGAAGAGTTTGGATGTGTATTAACGGAGATAAGAAGGTCCTTGCTCCGCCTTCTGCTGCTGTTGACTACACAGATGTTTCCAAGGCCTTTTCCCCTCAGGATGAGAGGGCAGCATGGAGCTGGTGTGAAATGTGCACCACCTATTAAGTTAAGTTAGAGGAATCTACCTGAAAGCATATTCATCCCGAGTGTCATTTCTTGAACTTTTCTGTGCTTTGGTCGATCGTTCGCATTGTTTCTGGCCTTATTCTCTGTTTCCAACCTGGGTGTCTCTAAAAGGGAAACTCCTGGGCTGGCTTTTTGCTCCAGAATTCCCTGTGGCTGAAACACAGATCAGACCTGTGCGGGCTGTTGGTCCTTTTCTTTTCTCCTGCTCCGTGTTTGTGGATGTTGTTACGGTACAGTCAGAAAACATAACTGTGGTAGTGAGATCTATTGCACCAAAACCATGACGCTTAAGCCATAAAGCACCTGGAGATGACCACATCCCCCTCTTGTCTTGATGCTCACCGAGAGCTGAATTCTTGCCTCCAGTTGGCCTCTTCCAGTGTATGTAATCTGCTGACTACAAAGCCCTGTGTGCTTGCCTCCAGTTGGCCTCTTCCAGTGTAATCTGCTGACTACAAAGCCCTGCATGTGGTTATGCTCCTCACGTGAGATTTCTGCCCATTCTGAGTCCTGTGCTCTGTTCTTACACTTCTTACCCGGTCTGGTGCTTACTCTGCAAGTCTGGGGCAGTCTCGTTGCCCTGGCCGCAGCGGTGCGGTGTGGGCTCATGGGGGGGTCTTGGTACAGAAGGTCAGAAACGGCTGCTCTGCTTTAGCCAGAACAAGCTCTTGCTCAGTTCAGAAGCAGCTTTATGTAGAAAATGAGCCTCGATTTCATTGTTCTGCCCTCCATACCCGACTGTGCAGCAAAACTGTGGCGCTGTTGCCGTGCCTGGCTGAGATCCTGCTCTCGCTGAGGTTTCTGACCAGGCAGGGGAAGGTGGCTCTTGGTCTGCAGCTTGAAGGCTCCTGCAGACTGAAAGCGCCAGCGCTCTCCTCCCTGCAGCGCGTGTTCCCCTACATCTCTGCCATGGTGAACAACGGCTCCCTGACGTATGACCACAGTAAGGATGGGCGCTGGACGGAGCTGGCGGGGTGCACCGCCGACCTTCGGAACCAGAACCATGACACTTTCCTGGCAATTCGGTACTCCCGAGGCCGCTTGACGGTGAGATGTGGCAAACACCCTCCGCAGGGCGTCTCGTGCACGTTAGATGGAGCAGTGCTGAGGCGCGGGTGCTGCTGTGTCAGTAGGTGACCTGGAGATGGTTTTCCAGGCTCGACCACCTGCGCCTCCAGCTCCAGAAGAGCTGCAGGCGGGCAGGCTGGCAGTGTGCGTTCTCGGTGTGACACTCCCCTGGTCTTACAGGTGATGACCGACGTGGAAGACAAGAACGAATGGAAGAACTGCATTGACATTGCAGGGGTGCAGCTGCCAACCGGCTACTTCTTTGGTGCTTCTGCTGGCACTGGAGATCTGTCTGGTGAGAGCGGGCTTTGCTTTGCGGGAATACCTACTGTTTGGAGCCTGGAATATAATGCTATGGGTGCACTGGGTGGCTTCGATAGCTTCTTTTCCCTGAATTGTTAAAATCTTGAAACCCTGTTGGGTAGGGACCCGTGGCCTGAGAAAGGAGGCACCTGAGAGCTAAGGAACATCTCAAATTGCAGTTTGATACCTGGGGTGTGAGGGTGGCTTGAAAGGGAAGGAGACCTGGACCTGGCAGAGCATGGACCTAAGGTCCTCTGAGCGTGTGGACATCTCTCAGAGCTTCTGACAGCGTTTGGTGCTGATGGTTGTTTCCTAGACAATCACGACATTATCTCAATGAAGCTATTCCAGCTCATGGTGGAGCACCCTCTAGAAGATGAGACTGTTGACTGGACCAAGATTGAGCCTAGCGTCAGCCTCCTTAAATCGCCCAAAGGTGAGTCTCCGGGCTTCGGAAACCTTTGGTAGAGCATTGGGATGCTGGGGCTGGACTCTTAAAGGCCCGTTGAAAGGTGTCAGAGCTGTGGGTCCCCGCGAGACCCCACAGGAGCGAGGCTGGGTTGGTCTCTGTAGCTGTTCTTGTCCTTGCAGACAACGTGGATGACCCAACGGGGAATTTCCGAAGCGGGCCTCTGACGGGCTGGAAGGTGTTCTTGCTCCTGCTCTGCGCGCTGCTGGGCATCATCGTCTGCGCTGTGGTGGGAGCCGTGGTCTTCCAGAAACGCCAGGAGCGGAACAAGCGTTTCTACTAGCAGGAGACCTGGGCCGTGGCCTGTGCCCAAACCCATCTTTTCTATGGGGAGCTGTAAAAACTGTGGTTTCTAAAAGCTGTTTCTGAGAAATATCAGAAGTATTTTCTTATCTGTCTGTTTGGCTGTAACCCCTGCCTGGCCCTCGGCGTCTGGCGGGTTGGACCCAGGGGGGCGATGCCTGCTGGGGCCCTCAGGGCTGCGGCGGGGGAGCCCGGAGGGC
>NW_008796044.1:9080782-9087677 GCF_000699145.1 Aptenodytes forsteri | reverse complement strand
CCAGCTCAGCTGCTCGGGCGAGGGGCCGGCCCCCGGCGGCGGCGGGCAGAGCCGGGGGGGTCCCCGCCAGCCCTGCCCGCCCCAGGCCCCCCTCCTGCCGGCGGAGGACGAGCCAACGTGGGGTCCCCACCGCCTGGCGCTGCTCGTCCCCTTCCGGGAGCGCTTCGAGGAGCTGCTGGCCTTCGTGCCCTACATGCACCGCTTCCTGAGCAAGAAGAGGATCCGCCATCACATCTTCATCCTCAACCAGGTGGATCATTTCAGGTAGCGTCTCCCCTCGCCGCAGCGAGCAAAGGGAGCGAGGGGGCCCTTCTCCGAAACTCAGTCCCCGCTGTGAGCGCTGAGGGGGTCTCCCGCTTGCTTCTGGCGGCATGGAGAAGTGTAGGGCCTGGGCAGCGGGGAGTCAGGGCTGGGGCGTGATGCTCTCCCCAAATTTACTCACTCTAGAGCTTATAGAAGGACAAAGCGGTATTTTGCTTGTCTCTTCCTAAGCAAGAAGAGAATTAATTCTCTACCCCCAGATATTTCAGCGTTCTCCCCAGTGTCGCAGGTCCATAGCAGCAAACATCTGAGGATGCTGAAATTCAAAGAAATACTGTGGGGTGTTTGGAAATGCCGTCGCTCACCCCCTGCTCGCTGTCTGGTACCTGCCTGCAGCCCTGGCAGGTGCTGTGCAGCTCCCCAGCTGGCCTCGGGCAGGACAGGGTTTGCTGTAGCCCCTTGCTGTCTGCAGCGGCCGAACCCCTGCGCGTCGCCGTCGGGCTCAGCGTGTGCTGCCTGCGTAGGGAGAAGCAGGGGTGCAGTTTCAGGACGGGCAGCCATGGCACCCAGTACTGTGAAGGCAGGGAACACCGTGTTTGTGTGTGTCCCCGTTTGGGGACTGGTTGAACATTTAGTGTTGAGGAGCACGGGAGAGGGACGTGAAGGGACGACGGCTGCTGTGTGTGGCGCTGAGAATCCCCGGTCCTGCGGCAGGTTTAACAGGGCGTCCTTGATCAACGTGGGCTTCCTGGAGAGCGGCAATGACACCGACTACATCGCGATGCATGACGTCGATCTCCTGCCCCTCAACGAGCAGCTGGACTACGGCTTCCCGGAGGCAGGGCCCTTCCACGTGGCATCCCCGGAGCTGCACCCGCTCTACCACTATAAGACCTACGTGGGCGGCATCCTGCTGCTCACCAAGCAGCACTATGAGATGGTGAGCACGGGGGTGGGACGTCCTGGCCAGTTTGGGGCAGGGGCTACAACATTGTCTTGGTGAACAGTTGTACATTTTGTGCTCCACGCTTGGGAAGGGGGGAAAAAGAGTCAAAATGGTTCGGGGACAGAGCCTGCGGTGTGATCTGGTGGGGGGCAGGAGAGGGGAGGCTGCGCTGGTGCTCAGGGCTTGTGATGCTGGTGTCTGCTCCTCTGCAGCGCATGGAGTTGTGCTGGACCAGACCTTGGCCAGTACAATGCCCCTCTCATTTCAGTGCAACGGCATGTCCAACCGCTTCTGGGGCTGGGGACGGGAGGACGACGAGTTTTATCGACGTATCAAAGGAGCTGGTCTCCAGGTAAGGGGTGCTTCCTGGCCTCCTAGGTTGAAATTGCCCTTCTCCTTGTCTCCCTGCTTGGCCCCTGGCTGTAGCCGCCCAGGTCGGGACCTGGGGAAGGCAGCCCTTCTGCACTCCTCACTCCAGTAGCAGGCGCAGCAAGTTTTCCAGTAGCTTTACAGAAGCTTTGCTTTCCTTTCCAGGTTCGCCGTCCCTCTGGAATCACGACTGGATACGAGACTTTCCAGCACCTCCATGACCCAGCCTGGAGGAAGAGAGACCAGAAGCGCATCGCTGCGCAGAAGCAGGTGAGACCTCAGCGTGGTTGAGGGGAACCACGGGAGATTTGGGTTGTGGTCACCATGTGCTCTGAGCCCTCCTTTCTTGTGTCCTCCCCTGCCAGCTCTGCGCTCCCTCCCCGGGCACTGGGTGCTTCCCCCTCCGCTGGAAGCCAGCGCAGGCTGAATGGTCTTTCTCTTCCTCAGGAGCAGTTTAAGGTGGATCAGGAGGGAGGTCTGAACAACGTGAGGTACCGAGTTGAGTCACGGACAGCTCTGAGTGTGGCAGGAGCCCCTTGCACCGTCCTTAATATCTTGCTGGACTGTGACACAAGCGAGACCCCCTGGTGCACATTTGGCTGAGCCTGTCTCCTGTGTGCCGGTCGTGTGCGCTGTGCTTGTGCCAAGATGCCGGGGCTGCTTGGAGCAGGCAGGATTTTTGCAGCAGATGAGCATGGTGGTGCTGGCGAGACACAGAGGAACAGAAAGGGCTGTGAACCGGGCTTTGCTGGGACCAACAGAAGAGGCTGAGAGTGGGACTCCGCGGCATCGCTGTGGACATTGGTGCTGCCTCCCAGGGCAGGTGCAGGAGGCAGTTTTCCTCCGCTGGACATGGCTGAGCTACCACCCAGCTCAGAGGACAATAAAGAACTATCAGGGCACCTGTGAGTTGTGAATGCCCTGGGCTGCGCCGCACCGCTCCTTTTTCCTGCTCCCTTCACCTTACTGGCTTCAGCGCACCCATTTCTGGCTTGGCCCCAGCTACACTCTGTCTGGACAGGCGATCTGCTCTGGTTCAGAGGCCAAGCCGGTCTGAAACAGGCTCCGAGTGAGATGGTGCCTGTGTTTCAGCTGCCAGGTACCCCCAGGGCTGTGCTGTGGTCACTTCATTGCAGGAAGCGGTTGTGGTTGAGCTGTGCCCCGAGCCCCAGCATCTGCAGCTCTGCTGGATGTTGGCAGTTGAGGTAGCCCAGGACTTCTCTCTGTGGAGTAAGGAGGAGAGTTCTGGCAGACCTGCTCCCTTCCTTGCCTGCTTTCTGTGGCATGTGCTGCCTTGGCCTTTTTCAGGGGGTGTTGGAGAGCCTGATGTTCCCCCAGCAGCACTGAGGGGAACTGGGATCTGCTCCGGCCCTGTATGAGGTGTCCCGGGAAAGACTGGCGGCCACGCTTACCACAGTGCTGGTGGACCTGGGGCAACGGCATGGCTGAAGTGCAGGAATTAGAATGGTTGCCCCTAACCTGCCTGAGTTGAGGGGAACAAGAGCTTCCTTGGGCGAGGTAGGGGCTGGGATGCTCCCCTCGAGGTGGGAGCAGGAGGGTTTGGGTTGTTGAGGGAGAGGCAAGGCTGTGCGGGGCCCAGGTTGCAGGTCTCACCCGCTCGCTCTAGCCACCCGGCCCTGCCTTGCGGCCAGGGCTGTTTCTCCCATGGCGCGGCAGGACAAGGACCTGGGCTGTCCCTTCCAGCAGGGCAGGGGGTATTTAGTTGCTGAGGGTATCACAGTGCTGGTCCACCGCTGCTGGCAGGGCCTGCAAGGGCTCTGCTGTGGGCTCAAGCCCTCCACTGCGGATGTGGCTTGTCTGGGTCAGTGAATGGCTTGGGGAAGGTGCCCGGGCAAAGGGCTGTGTCAACTTTGGGGTGCTGGTGAGCAGGAGGTGACCTGGGCAATGCACCCTGCAAACCCCCGGTCCCCAGGAGCCCAACCTGTGCAGTGACTTAGGGACCTGCTGCTGTCAGAGCAAGAGCAGCCCATGGGAGGCGGCCGAAGCACTGACACTCTGTGCTGGGAGAGTGCCCTGGGACAGAAGACAGGAGGAGGAGGAGGAGGTGAATGTCCTCCTCGCTGCTGGGAACGTGACTGGGTGCTCTGCAGTGCTGGATCCAGGAGGTGGGGAAGCCGGGAAGGTCCCAACAGGTGAGGAAGGGCCCTGGGGGCTGCCGGTTGTTTGGATTGGGTAGAAATCAGCCACACCAGCACCTTTTGCTGGGAAGTGGGATGCGTAGAGCTGAGCAAGAGGGGCAGGGGGGGCTGCATGCCCTGCTTGGGACCTGGCTCTCGAGCCCCAGGTAGGAGCAGCGGCTGTGGAGCAGCGCCTGGTCCATGCCCGCTCGTGCTGGGAGCGAACAGGCACTGTGACCGCTAGGATGCTGCTGCTCACCCTGATCTGCCGAGGGGTGGCAGAGACGCCCGCTGACTCTCAAGGGAGACCCCTGCCAGTGCTGGGCTCCTCTCCTCCATCGCCAGCCTGGCCTGGCCGCCTGCGCAGGCTGCTGGGTGAAATGGTGCTGTGCTGCTCCAGAGTGGAGGGTGCTTGGGCTGGCTCACAGATGGTGCCGTGTGTGGGACACCACCGCGCTGGCTCTGGGGTCTTGGCATGCGTTTTGGGTGCTGCTGCCTCCTCAAGCTGGGCAGACCCAGCCGAGCAGCCGGTACCCCTGCGTTCACCAGTGCTGGCACCAGGCCCTCCATGTTTCCTGGCCCCCTTCTGTCCTCGTCCCCTGCCTGGCGCTTCCTGGAACAGTTGCTTTGCCGGGTGCCTGCAGACGTCCCCAGACAGAAGCTGTCGCCATCCCAGGAAGACGAGCAGCCCCGTGGACATGGCACCTCCGGGGAGGAGCATCAGGATGAGGGAGGCAAAAGCATTGGAGCCAAGTGTGGGGGTCATGTACCATGTAGGGGCAGCAGCATGGGGTGTCTGGAGAGATCTGGCACTGTCTGCTCTCCGTGCTGCTCCGGAGCCGGGTGAGGAGCCTGGGGCCCTGCGGACTGGGGTGCGAGGTGGGCTGCCTCCCGAGGAAGAGGTTGAGGTGGCAGTGCAGGGTGGTGAGGATCAGGCCGTGCTGCTTTGCATCATCCAAGGTGCAGGCAGGCCCAGCGTGTCCTCCTCCCCAGCTCGGGGCCTGTCCTTGCCCCAGGGCGATGTAGGGACGTGCTACCCAAGAGTTCCCAATGGCCTCTCCAGCCCGGCAGCCCCAAAGCAGTGCTGGTATCTGGCACAAAGATTGCAGGCAGGCTCGGACACACGGTGCACTGCTCCGGAGGTGTTCCCAGGACCCGTCATGTCCCTCGCTGCGGTCAGCCGGAGGGAGACGTTGTCCCAGCAGCCCCATTCCTGTCTCTCCATCGTGCAGGTTTTGGGATTGGCCACTTGTACGCCAGCCACTTACCGGTGCCTGAACTGCAGCCAGGGCTGGCGGAGGCAGATCAAAGTATTTCTCTGCACCGTTCAAAATAGATGACACAGTTTCGGGCAGGTTTCATGAAGACGTAGATGTGCAGAAACAGAGAGCATATGTGCACCTCGCACTTTGCTCAGCGCTAAAGGCTCCTCTCCCGCTGCCTGGCAGCTATTTCTCAGCTCTGCTCGCAGCCCCCTCATCCTCCGGTTGCTTTTGTGGAAGAGGCGCCGTGCTGGAGACCCGGCTTCCTTTTATAGCCCTGAATGTGACTCGGAGGTCACTTGGCTCCGTTCCCCCTCCACGCACTTCATTATTAGCAATGGCCCAGCGGGAGGGGATGAGGTTTTTCCCCATTGCCTTTCTGCAGATGGATAACACCCTGCCTGCTGTCCCAGGAGCCCCGCAGAGCCGAGCCGGAGGCCTCCTGGCGTTCCTGTGCTCTCAGCAACCCTGAGAAGGGGATCAGGATGCTCGGGGGAAGAGAGAGCCTGTGAAATCCCAGCCCTGCCCCTCTGCAACCCCCCTTCTGGGGCCCAAATTGCTGTCAGCGAGGCTGTGTGGGGGCTGCCATGGGCACGGCAATCGGCTGGCTTTTATTGCCAGGTTGTTTTAAACCGGGTGGTGCCCGGAGCAGTTTCCTGGTGGCCACATGAAATTGCTGTAGTATCGTGATGTGGGGGGGACCAGGGGACTGAGATGAGCGGAGAGAGGGGCTGGGGAAAAGCCGACGGGAGGCAGGAGCATCTCTGCCCAGGAAACGGAGCATCCCTGGCCACTGGAGTGTCGCAGGTAGGGCTGAGCCCCGCAGGAGCTACCGTCCCATGGAGCCGTGCTCAGGGGAGCACAGCCCGTGGTGGAGACGTGGCAGCAGGAAACGGGGCAGACGGGAAGGAGGGGTGCGGCTGACCAGTCAGCCCGGCATCACTGCAACCTGCCTGGACCGAGGCCCCGGTGGGATGCCGTTACTGCCTGCCACCGCAGGCATGTGCCTGTCGCTCTGGCAAGGACCCAGTGGCCCCATGGGCTGCTGGGGGTGCCCCACGCGTGGCTGAGCTCCAGGCAGAGGGCCAGGGCCCCCAGCGTGCAGCTGGGTGGTGAAAAGGAGCCACGAGGAACAAGGAGGCCAGGGACAGAGGGAGCGGTTGTGTGCCTTGGCACCACACTGAGGATAATGCAAGCATGTGAGCCTGGTGAGCAGGGACCGGGGACAGTGTGTGTGTGTGGGTGAGCACTGGCAGCACAGCTTGAGGACTCTGGTGTGCAGTGGGGGGAGCTGGCAGCGAGCAGGGCCCTGGTGTGCGAGCACACCGGATGCATGTGTCCCCGAAC
The DNA here is from genome assembly GCF_000699145.1 of Aptenodytes forsteri. Lineage (NCBI taxonomy): Eukaryota > Metazoa > Chordata > Aves > Sphenisciformes > Spheniscidae > Aptenodytes > Aptenodytes forsteri. The sequence continues at coordinate 9,081,354 of NW_008796044.1, read as the reverse complement.
CCAGGCTGGGGACGATGCGGGTGCGATCGCTCCCCAGGGAAAGGTGGGCGCTGTGTACGGGCTGCCGTGGGGACAGAGCAGGGTTAGCTGCAGGTGTCCCACTCCCTGAGGAGGCCAGAATGCCTGGTGACCAGGTCTGCCCCGTGCCAGAATCCCCGCTCCCTGTGCCTGGCACGCTGCAGGGGAGGCAAGTGACAAAACCAGGTCCCGGCCAGGACGTGACAGGGTTGATTCAGAGGGATGAAGCGTGTTGTGTCTCACCGGCACCAGGCCAGGTGCTGGGGCAGGTGGCAGCCCCAGGGCTACTCCATGTCCCCTGTGCATGCTGCAGCCGGTGGAGTGAGCCATGCAGCACAGGCACCTCTGGCGGCTCCTGCACGCCCGTGGGTGCTGTGGCAGGGGGACACGGGGCTGTCCTGCAAGAGGAGGGTACAGAGAGAGTCCCACGAAGCTGAGACCCCTGTCCCCTCCGCGGGGGCTTGGTGCAGCCAACGAGGCTGAGCAAAACACTTCTCTCCTGCCCCGGTGGCCCAGCCCACGCCCGGCGTGGGTGATGTGGCCTGCTCCTACCA
>NW_008796044.1:9078832-9079595 GCF_000699145.1 Aptenodytes forsteri | reverse complement strand
GCCGGACCGGTGTTTTGCCGCCTGGGGGGTGACACCCTTCCCGCCGCAGGCAGGACACCTCTGGGCTCCCCCGGCGCTTCCCAAACCTCCCACAACCTGACCTACTTCCTCGGCCGCCTGTGCCGGGAGGAGCTGCTGCGGGGCTTGGCCAAACTGCTCCCGGCAGATGTCCTGGTGCCGGGGGCTGGATGCTGCAAGCTTCCCCGCCATGGGGACATCCATGGGCCCCATCCCCGTGCACACCCAAGTGGCATCACAGGCAGCCCGGACCCTCCCGGGGGGTCTGTCCCTTCCTGCCCTTTGTGGGGTGCTGATGCCCGGAGCAGGTGCTGGACTCGCGGAGGGAGGTGACAGCACAGGCCGGGAGCTGTCAGACAGGTTTGTGCGTGGCAGCAATTAAAAGCGGGGTGTTTGTTTACCCGGCGCGTGGTGCTGAGAACCAGGGCAGCTTCCTGGGTGTAACCGGGCCCGCGAGCCCTCGGCGAGGCTGGGAGCCGCGGAGGGGACTCTGCCTGGCCCCTGCCACGCTCGCATTGTCCCCTCCGCCAGGGCTGCCCGCAAAGGGCTGCGAGGGCCATTGTCGCCCTCCCCGGTGCTGGGGAGCCAGAGCCGAGGCCGAAGGCGTCCTCCTGTCCTTCCTTCCCCGGCCACCTGTGCAGGAAGCTGCATTGTCCCGGCCGCATCCTGCCCCTTCCTGCCGACCTCCTGCCGTGTCCGGCTACGGGGCCCCCCACACGCACGCAGCAGCCGGGCTGCGTGCGCG
>NW_008796044.1:9077601-9078757 GCF_000699145.1 Aptenodytes forsteri | reverse complement strand
GACCCGCCCGGGGGGTCTGTCCCTTCCTTGTGGTTGTGGGGTGCCGATGCCCGGAGCAGGTGCTGGACTCGCGGGTGACAGCACAGGCCGGGAGCTGTCAGACAGGGTTGTGCGTGGCCGCAATAAAAGCGGGCGGCCGCCTGTGCCGGGAGGAGCTGCTGCGGGGCTTGGCCAAACTGCTCCCGGCAGATGTCCTGGTGCCGGGGGCTGGATGCTGCAAGCTTCCCCGCCATGGGGACATCCATGGGCCCCATCCCCGTGCACACCCAAGTGGCATCACAGGCAGCCCGGACCCTCCCGGGGGGTCTGTCCCTTCCTGCCCTTTGTGGGGTGCTGATGCCCGGAGCAGGTGCTGGACTCGCGGAGGGAGGTGACAGCACAGGCCGGGAGCTGTCAGACAGGTTTGTGCGTGGCAGCAATTAAAAGCGGGGTGTTTGTTTACCCGGCGCGTGGTGCTGAGAACCAGGGCAGCTTCCTGGGTGTAACCGGGCCCGCGAGCCCTCGGCGAGGCTGGGAGCCGCGGAGGGGACTCTGCCTGGCCCCTGCCACGCTCGCATTGTCCCCTCCGCCAGGGCTGCCCGCAAAGGGCTGCGAGGGCCATTGTCGCCCTCCCCGGTGCTGGGGAGCCAGAGCCGAGGCCGAAGGCGTCCTCCTGTCCTTCCTTCCCCGGCCACCTGTGCAGGAAGCTGCATTGTCCCGGCCGCATCCTGCCCCTTCCTGCCGACCTCCTGCCGTGTCCGGCTACGGGGTCCCCCACACGCATGCAGCAGCCAGGCTGTGGCTGCCTCGTCCCTGCCTGGCGTTGGGGGTGGGAGTGCCTGCAGATGGAGCGGGGCTGCAGAGAGGGCTTGGGAGCTCGCCCTGCATGGTGCAGGAGCCCGTGGCGTGCGGGAAGACTCCCTGTGGGCCAGGAGAGATGCCCGTCCCCTGCGTGCCCTGGGGAGGTGAGCCAATGACCCCTGGGACTGGGTATCCCCAGGGTTATTTTGGGGAGGTCTCCAGAGGGTGTCCAGACCCTGAGGTTCCGGTGGGGTGGCTCAGTGCCGCCGGGCCGGGGCTGGCGCCAGGCCCGGGCAGGTGCTGCCGGCTCCCGAACTCGCCCGCCTGGCTGGGCGGCAGGTGCCTGTTTTGGTGGCGGCCCGGGCCGCAGGCGGGA
>NW_008796044.1:9075539-9077466 GCF_000699145.1 Aptenodytes forsteri | reverse complement strand
GGTCTCTCCCAGCACCAGGAGCCCAGGTCGGTCCTTGGGGACCAGCTGGGAAAAGGGGTGCCGGGGGGGTTTGAAGTCCCGGCTGCCCAGCGTTGCTGACTTTGTCTCTCCTTCGGCAGTGCTGGTACCGGGCTTTTCTCTGATTCTCCATGGCAGCAGCACAGGGTCCTGTGACTTGTGAGCCCGACACCCGCGTCCTCAGCACATACCTCTCCTCGGAGCCCATCGGTGTCGTCAGCAGCATGGGCAGCGTGGGCAGCCTGGTGGAGAAGCAGGATCTGTCCCCCCTGGAGCTGCGGGCCCCACTGGGGGGCTCGCGGGGGCTTCGGCAGCCCGACGGCTTGCTGCGGAAGGGGCCGAGCCAGCGGGAGCTCTTCGGCTACCTGCACGGGGCCAAGAAGGAGATGCGGTCGGAGCGGAAGCACCAGACGTCGGGCGCCTGCTACAAGCGGGACTACGAAAGTGACCGCGAGAACCGGTCCCCCGAGCGCTGCTCCCGTGAGCATCACCGCGGGGCCGACTTCTCCAAGAGTTCCCTGCCCGAGAGGGGCCGCTTCGACAAGGTGAGGCTGCGGCTGTGGGTGCCATGCTGGGCCCCGAAATACATCTGCGTGAGGATGGGGCTGGAGCAGAACGGTCTGTGCCAGGGATGGGATATGGGGTTTTGAGGACGTCCAGGGATATGGGGCTGGGAGCGAGCAGGTTCTCCTTGGCTCCGGGTGGCTGTGTGTGCTGGTGGGGACTGTTGGGCTCATCCTGACCCCGCTCTTGTTTTTCAGTGCCGTATCAGGCCCTCGGCCTTCAAGGCGGTGGCCGGGAAGGGGCTGGTCTCCATGCAGGGCCTGTCCTCATCCAAGGGGCAGAAGCTGTCCAAGAGCAACGGGAGCCTGCACACGCTGCTGTCGCAGAGCAGCACGGCGGCCTCGCAGCATGGCCCGCTCCGCACCCACCTGCTCCACGCCATCAGCCTGGATGAGGCCTCCGACTCCAGCCACAACTCCATCCAGAGCTTCCCCTCCTACGGCTCCCGCCTCAAGCCTGCCCAGAGCCAGTTCAGCGCCTCCATGGGCCACATCAACCACATCGGGGGCTCCTTGGACAGGGTTTCCCGGAGTCCCAGGGACCCCCTGGCCCCCGAGAAGGCACCTCTGTCCTGCAAAAGCATGGCCACGCTGAGCCGGCTGCAGAGCCCTGGGGAGCCCCCGCCGCCCTACGAGTTCACCTACTCGCTGGAGGACGCAGTGAAGCAGCTGGAGGACCGGCTGCAGGAGACGGGAGGAGAGCTGCGGCAGCTCAAGAGGAGCCTTAGCGAGACCGAAGACCCCTTCACGCAGGTGAGCCGTGGGGCTGGGGCTGTGTTGGGTGCCCCAGGCAGGGGTGGGGGGCAGCGGTGCCTGGGTGGAAGGGGTGGTGAAGGAGCTGGTGTCCTGCCATGGTGGGCGATGGGCTGGGAATGTCCAAGCATGGGAGGAGCCAACATCACGGGACCTTCTGGGATCCCTCCCTGGGGCTGCCCTGCGCAGGGGCAGGCTACAGACCCTCAGCAGCGTCAACCTGTGCTGGCAGGTGTTTGAGGACAAGCAGCGGCTGTGGCTGGATGAGCTGGAGGATCTGAAGCAGATGTACATGGCTCGGCTGCAGCAGGTGACGCAGCAGGCGCAGCGCGGGCAGCGGGCGCTGCAGCTGCAGCTCTACAAGGCGCAACAGGAGAAGAAGCGGCTGCAGGAGGAGCTGAGCATGCAGCAGTGCCAGTGCGAGGAGACCAAGCTCCGGCAGCCCCAGGGCGAGCGCGTCAGCCCCAAAGGGCGAGCGCGGCAGCCCCAAGCTGGAGGAGACCAAGTGGGAGGTGAGTCCCCTTCCTTCCCTCCCTGTTGCCACCCTCCTGGCCGTGGAGGATGGGGGGAGCAGTTCCCTGCTCTGGTGTCCC
>NW_008796044.1:9072518-9073916 GCF_000699145.1 Aptenodytes forsteri | reverse complement strand
AGGAAGGAGAAGAAGCGGCTGCAGAGCTGAGCATGCAGCAGTGCCAGTGCGAGGAGACCAAGCTCCGGCAGCCCCAGGGCGAGCGCGGCAGCCCCAAGCTGGAGGAGACCAAGTGGGAGGTGAGTCCCCTTCCTTCCCTCCCTGTTGCCACCCTCCTGGCCGTGGAGGATGGGGGCAGCAGTTCCCTGCTCTGGTGTCACTCATGGCCACAGGACAGGTGGGGACAAGCCAGGTGTGATGCTCGTGGTCTCCTAGGGATGCTGTGGTGACAGCCTGGGGTGCCACCACCCCTGGGGTCCTGCTCCTCCAACCCTTCCTCACCACTCGCCCATGCCCTGCAGGTGTGCCAGAAGGCAGCGGAGATCTCCGTGCTGAAGCAGCAGCTCCGGGACACCCAGGAGGAGATGGCTCAGAAGCTGGGCGAGATCTTCAGCCTGAAGACGCAGCTGCGAGAGGCCAAGGCGGAGGTCCAGGCCAGGGACTCCCAGCTGGCACAACTGGCAGACTCCTTCCAGAGCCCCCCAGAGCCCAGCGCCTCGCTGCCGCTGGGCGACGACCCCATGCCGGCGTGCCAGGACTTCCCTGGCTGCGAAACTGATGACTCCAAGTGCCGGGGCCTTCACAACGACACGGCGGAGCCACTGGAGCAGCAGGTGGAGTGGCTGTGGGCAGAGCTGCTGCGGGAGCGGCGCCAGGGCCAGCTGCAGGCCGTGAACTTTGAGTTGGAGAGGAAAACCTGGCAGGAGGAGAAGGAGAAGGTGCTGCGGTATCAGCGGGAGCTCCAGGCCAGCTACATGGAGATGTACCACCGGAGCCAGGCGCTGGAGCGGGAGCTGCGGCAGCTGCGGTCAGAGCCCAGGGACGTCGGGGCCGACTCGCCGTGGATCGAGCGGGTGGAGTCCTCGAAGATCTGAGCGGTGGGATGCTGGCGGGACTGTGAAGGGGGAAGGTCTCTTGCTGCTGCAACGGGATGATCTCAGGGTCTGCACAAGGACCGGCCGCTCGGCGCTGCCCTGGGGAGAAGGACTGATTGCGGCAAGGGAGCTTTTCCTTCTTGCAGCGCTTCAGGCCCTTCTGGGGGGGTCCCTGGAGACAGGGGGTCATCTGTGCCAGGGTGGGGGTCTTGCATGTGCCCCGTGCTCTGACTCCAGGAGCGTTTGCCCTGTGATTCTTTCTGCCATGGGGCAGAAACCAAGCGCCCTGTGAGACACTCCCTGTCCTTCCTGCTCTACCGCCCCTGTTCCCTACAACCCAGTAACTTAAATGTCTTGCTAAGGAGTCCTGTCCCCAACCCCCACTGCCTTGCTGGGGGGGTTCCAGCTGCTGCTCGCAGTGGTTGCCCTGTCCGCAGGGTTCTGGAGCCGGTGGTGTGGTGGGGCCCCGTGCCCGCCCCGGTCT
>NW_008796044.1:9071791-9072473 GCF_000699145.1 Aptenodytes forsteri | reverse complement strand
GTGGTTGCCCTGTCCACAGGGTTCTGGAGCCGGTGGTGTGGTGGTGCCCTGTGCCTGCACCGGTCTGTGTTGGTGCCACTGGGAAGGCAGAGGAGGAAAGCCTGACAAGTGCTGCTGCTGCTGTGGAGGGGGGCAGCTGCTCCAGCACTTCTGTTGGGGCTTTCCATGTCACCCGTAGTGGGGCTGCTCTGCAGTGAAGGGTGGTTAATGCAGCTTCCCTGCAGGGAGCCCTTGAGCTGAGAGGGGCTAGTGCCTTGTGCAAGGAGGGATGGGAACCTGGTGCCCTGCCACGCTGGGAGGCCTTTGGGGAGGGGGAAAAGGACCGGGGCATGTGGGCAGGGGGTTGGGATGCTCCCCAAGCTGGGGAAGAGGCTGGTGTATCCCCACATCCGCCCCTCCCAGGGTGGGCGAGTGGTAGCTGAGGAGCTGGGCCAGTGCTGGGAGAGACCAGGTCGAGAGGTGCTGGAAGGAGCCCCGCTCTGTGCCCGGAACAGCGGGGCCACACCAAGGCCAGGCCCGGCCCGGCTCTCCTCGGCCTTTCCTGCAATAAACCCGGATTTCATTCTTCCAGCCTCTGCCTTTGTTTCCTCCGGGCGCGGTGGGGGGTACCGGGGGCTCTCAGCCACGCAAGGGGGTGGGGTGTGCGGGCTGGCCCGTGCCCTGCTGTGCCCAGGGAGGGGGT
>NW_008796044.1:9070060-9071286 GCF_000699145.1 Aptenodytes forsteri | reverse complement strand
AGGGGGAGCAGGACCTGCCACCGCCCCGCGGGGCGCGGCCCATCCCCGGCTCTTCACAGCGGCAGGGGCAGGGCCTCCACCTCCTCCAGGCACTCATCGTAGGTCTCCTGGTACTCCTCGTGGGGCTTGATCATGATAACGCAGGTCGGGCGCTTCGAGCCGGCTGCGGCCCCCAGGTCCTGCGGGAAGAGTGCGAGGCCGTGGGGGAGTGCCGGGTCCCCCCCCCCGAGAGGGGAGGCCTGACACCCAGCCGACACACTTCACGCCCTGGTCTAGGACAGGGAAGATGTCTCTGCCAGCCCCTCAAGCCCTCCGGACTCGTGCTGGGTTTAAGAACCCTTTTCCCAGCTTCTCTCCTACGTCCCGGAAGCGAAGCGCCGGGCTGGCACATGCCGCAAGGGGCTGGCACCTGCCTCATGCACCGTACCCCTTCCCCAGGGCAGGGAGCCAGGGTCAGCAGAGCTGCCTGCACCGGGGGTGAAGTCCCAAAGACACCGACCCGACACCCCCCCCCCCCCCCCCCCCCCCAGCTTCCAGTCCACAAAGGGGAGGATGTCCCACCAACACCACGCCTTGGCCAGCGTCTCGTTTCCGCAAGCAGCCAGGTGCCAGCTCACAACTAAAGGGGAAGAATGCGCCCTGGCTCCCCCCCAGAGAGCTCCCGTCCCCAGATGCTGCAGGGGTGGCAGATTACGGCAAACGGTTCTGTGGTCCCACAGCAAAACACTCCTACACCCGTGCCATGACCGCTCGTCCCGCTCGTGCCCTGGCCACAGACAAGCACAAGCTTTACTCAGGCACCAGATTTGCGCCTCCCCGCAAAGACGCCGCTGCACCCTGGTGCGGCGGGGGGGGGGGGGGGCTCCCCCCCTCTCGCTGGGGCTGGCTCCTCCCGGCTGCGCAGCCCCAGCCCCTTACCGATTTGGAAGGGACGTACGCGTAGGGGAGGCTCCTGTCCTCGCACATGATGGGGATGTGGCAGTACACGTCGATAGGCAGCGTGTCGCCGGCCAGCACCGTGATCCTGCAGGGGAAAGCCCGTGTCAGCGGCCGGGCCACGCCGGGGCGGCGGGGCCGGGGCAGCGCTTACCCCTTCTCGCCCTTGTTGATGAACTTCTGGACCTCCTTCACACCGCGACGGATCTGCTTCTGCTTGGCCGCTGCAAGAGAATCACACCGTGAGGGGGCTGCGCCGCCACGGCCCGGCCCGGCCCGGCCCGGTCCCG
>NW_008796044.1:9044414-9069687 GCF_000699145.1 Aptenodytes forsteri | reverse complement strand
GGGTGTCAAACAGGCGGGGACAAGCTTTCAACACGGGCCTTTACTGGGGCGCGGTCGGCGCTGGCCTCCCCGGTGGGTGCAGGCCAGAGCACCGCAGGGCTGCGACTGCCCTGCCGGCCCGCCGCGACACGGGGCAGCAACGCTCAACCCAGTCCGAACCCCAACACAGCAACGCCGCAAACGTACAGGGAAGGCAGTGACAACAGAGCTCTCCCGCAGCGCCCCGGGGGTACAGCCAGCCACCTTCACGGGGCTGGGCCCCGATTCACCCCAACGGGTCACAAAGATGATTTTTTCCCCTTTTTTTCGTCCCAGGAACCTTTTCTCACTGCGGGACTACGCTGCTGCTTTCCCCAGGGAAGAAAGGAGGCTTCCCTTCTGGCGCCCCTCCTAGAAACCGCTTTGTTCTCTATCCCATCAACTGCGGGATAACTAGGTCTGCTGAAGGCCATGGCTGTGGTGTCAGCACATCCCCTGAGCCCCAGCAGACCTCTCGAGCCAGGGAGACAGCGCTGCTCCAAAAGAAACAGGCCTCAAGACGTGGCTTGTTACCTTCTCCCCCACCCCAGCCTGTCCCTTGAGCACAGGAGAGCTTCACCCAACATCTGCAGCTGCTCCAAGACCTCTTGCTGCATCTCCATGGCCATGTGGTGCACGTGGTGGTTGAAGCTGTTGTACATCACCGCATTCTGGAACATGAGCATGAGGTCACGCTGGAACTGGACCATGGACTGAATGTGTCCCTTTGACAGTCTTCTCTTTATGCTGGTTAAATCCATGGGTCTACAAAAGACAGATAGAAGGAGAATTAAATTGCAACCCCGGGCCAGGCATTCTTCAGGCTCTGCATGAACGTGCTTATTCTCATTTAAGCGTGGCCCTGAAGGCACAGCTATTTTCAATCAATTTTATTGCTCAGGACAAAGAGGGGAAGTGAGAAATGTTTTTCTTCGAAGTCAGACAAAAGTAAGTTTAGCCAATGCGACACTTGCTATCCAATCAACTTGGCAGGTCATTAGCAGTCACCTCTAAAAAAAATTTGATGCTGAGCTCCAGAGAAGGCAAGCAGAGCGATTCTAGTAATTAGTCTTCATGAAGTCAGTCCAGGTCTTAGTGGAGAAAGAAGAGTTACTAAAATAGGTATCTATTAAAACCCCTTAAAATCGAATGGTGCCACTAGCAAAAATAGCAGTGCTGATAAGGGGAACATGATGGAGAATAAATATTACTTCCCTTATTTCGACAGAATGAGAAAATGAATGGCTGCAGAGAGGACAACTGTGACCAGAATAGAATATGATTCAGCTCTGAAAAATGCCCTTAATCTCTCTGGGAAATATTCTTATGACCCACTTCTCCACTGAGAGTAAAACATCTGGGGAACAAGCAGTGGATGAGGAGAGGGTATCGACTGAGGCACTCGCTTCCAACACAGGGAGAAGAGACTGCTGAGCTGCAGAAGCTGAATCCCCTGCTCAGGCAGGGCTTACAGCTGCATGGACTGTGCCTGGAGTAAGTCAGCCATGCAACGCTGGCAAAAGGCAGGCACAGTTCCTGTCAGCTGCAGAGTCAGTGCAAACTTCCAAGTCTAATCACCTGGAAGGGAGTTTTAATAAAAGAAATCAGTGGGAGATGCTGGTGACAGCCAAGCTCTGGAAAAGGAGGAAGGAAACCATCCCACTGGCCCTTTGGAAACCAGAGAAGACAGACAAAACGGAGAGAAATCAACTAGCGAGCACTTCCTCCACAAACTCACCTCTTTACCACATCCCTGTATCCAGGGGCTTGTTTCTCTGATACCGCCTTCAGGAACGGGCCACTGTATCTACAGGGACAAGCACAAAGAATGGCCTCTGTCCGCCTCTCCGCCAAAGACAACATTGCAACACGGACCAGCGCTTGCCTCTCCCTGCTTGCCATGAGGGCCATGGCCGATTAGCAACAGCCAGTATTCGGTGGCTGTCACGACTCGGCATGGGAGGAGGCTGCGCCCCTTGCTGAAGCTGGCTGTGCCAGCTGTGTAGGAAGCAACATTTGGGCTCTGCCACATTAAGCGGAGGAAATAAATATGCAGTGTTCTCTCCAGCTTTGCAGCACGCAGCTGTTCTTGCTGCGAGGACAGCCAGAAGAAAAGCCATGGAGAGACAAGCCAGCCTGTGGTGGCTGTTGTGGAGGGGAGGACAAGGCCTGGTGACACAGGAGCTGGAACTCAGGGCAATGTGTACAGGAGCCATGTCAATCCAACCCTTTGCCCCCACATACCTGTGACTGGCTATCATCTTCCAGATGGACAGGAGAGTTCTTTTGAAGAGCAAATGTTGCAGGGGGTTATCCCAGCTCAGCTGCACCCTGTGGAGGGAATATATTGCCAGATCATCACACTCAAGACGAAGTAGGAGGTGGCAATTCTGCTAGCACCCACCACATCCAGGTGGATGAAGCGCAGAGATCCTTTGCTGTAGCTATGCAAAGCCTCTCAGGATGAGATGGTGGAAGCGTTCTGCATCTGAATGCACAACTAAACATCCAGAATGCAGGAAGATGCCAGGCAATAGGTAGAAACAAGACCTGAGCTGAGCAGCTCTAAAGGGCAGGATCAAGTTGGACAGAAAAGCTTGTGCTACTCTGAAGTTCAGAACTTTACTGAGGTGTTTTTTATTCAGTTTCTCATCCCAATAAACTACGGTTTTCCTTCAAAAGGCAGCCCAGGTGATCACACGTGGCAGAGCCTGCATGTGACTGACATGCCTGTACCTGCCTAAAACAGACTGCTAATACCTCTCTTAGGAGCTGGACTGGACATTGCCTGGCAAAGCATGATGCCCAGCTCCCACAAGGCCTAGCTGCCTTGAGGAAACACATATTTTCCATTTAATCTCTTATTTAATCTCTACTCTTCTCACTTCAGCTTAGGATCAATGCCCAAAAATGCTGGCAGATCCACAGAGATAGCACAAGTTACCTCCTTCGCTCCTGTTCTCCTTGGCTATCTCACCTTCCTGGAGGTGACCTGTGCCATACACTTGTTCTCATGTGAGACAAGGGAAACAACTCTCTTCTGCTGCACCTGCAAGAGAGCAGACTGAACTACTTACAGCTGCATGTTGGCAGGACTTGTAGAGTCCAGCATGGGGGCTGCAGCGGTGCTATCACTATCATCTTGATCCTGGACCTGATTACTCATCTCCTGTGGATGCGGCTCACCTAAAGCTTGTTCTCCAGGTGCCTCTTGAGTCTCGTCCTGAAGAGCACAGAGGAAAAGGAAGATATGTCTAAAATGGCAGCCCATCACCTGAATCCTTTATCCAGAAGCCAGCCTGCTGCACATCCCCTTACTGCATCCAGTCTCAGCTGGGAGCTAGCTCGCTCTCCGTTATTCTGGAGGATGATGTTTGACTTAAGAGACCTTCACTGTGCTGCTCAGCACTCCAGTAACAGCTGGGTCTGATCCCTTGGATCATAACCACCTCTGGCTAACACAAACACTGCGGAGCTGACTGGTGCCCAGTGTTGTGTCTGTCTGCTTTTCTGGGAAGAGTCATGGATGTGAGAGGGCAATCAGGAGCTGAGGTAAGACTGCCTCAGGCTTGTTAAAGCTCAAGACGCAGATAACAGGATCCCCTAGAGTGCCACAAGGTTGTTTCCTCACAAACTCCCACATGAATATGACAGAGAATAGACTCAGCCAGGAAGGAGAGTGTTTCTGTTGTTGTAGTGATTTGCCAATAAAATGTAGAGAGTGACAGGTGCAGGGAGAGAGGCTTTTTGGAGTCCAGAAGTGGGATTATGTGCAGGGGCACCTGAGAATCCTCAACAGATCTGAAGCATGGAGCAGACTCCTCAGAAAGAAGGTGGACACTGTGCTGTGTTTGGCTTTGACCACTGGGAGAACTGCGAGGGAACTGCTGGGAATAACACCGTCCTGGCTGAACAGGTGAAATGTGAAAACCCTGAGAGTTATTTCTGTCTCCAGTGTCTAAGTTTGCAAGGGAACAAATGTGAGTGTGGAAAAATGGCACTGTTCTTCCACTGCTATATTACCTGTCCCAGCAACACCTCGCAGGCTGGTGGGAGCCCACAGCCCCCCTAGACACAGGACTGATGTAAACCCAGGGTAGACAGCGCCTGCTTCCAAGACATGATGGTCTCCAGGGGCAGATGGTTACTGCTATCACAGCCACGTGGGCCTGAAGCCAGCCAAGCTGTGTACTGCATAACACAGCAATTAGAACAAGGCAAGTATTCCAGTCTTGCCTTAAACCCGAGCAGGCTGCCAGCTCTCATGAGTCACCTTTACACTGCCAAAGAGCAATTCCTCCAACTCGCATCTGAGGGTTTGATCTGTAACAAGCTTCCTGTTCATAAAGATACATATCCATACATAAAAAACATCCTTCCCCCCATATATTTCTTTTGCATTCCCCTCCCTGCTGTATCCTCCTCTGTGTCCCTGTCTCCCCACTCGGAACCTGGGACTTCCCCATCTCTTCTAGAGCTGATTTCCTGCACTGCCTCTTGTCTCTCATCCAGGACCACAGGTTCCCTTAGGACCACCTCTCCCCTACCTCTCTTCCTGGGAAGTGTTCTTTCTCATCTGCCAGGACGTGTAGTTGACTTTTGTCTGCTCCTGAGATTGCTGTCCCTGTGGTCTTTTCCTGGTACCTCACATCTTCCCCATCATCCTGCTTCCCAGAGCCACAATAATCCTGCTGAGTCTGTGATGACTCTGTGCTGCTAATGCGGAGAGGTTCCATCATCTGGGTTACCTGCAACACAGAGATTTATTACCTCAAATTGTGAAGGCAAAAGGAAGAAGAAATAAGCAGCACAGATGCTATTTTTGCTTTCACTCACAAATGCCTTTCCATTTTTAGGAATCCCTGCAAAATCTTCTGATGAAGCCCTGTGTTATTATTACAGTGTCAGTTCACTGACATCTCTGTGCTTTAGGGTGAGCTGTGTTTTGGCAAAGCAGCTGCCTGGTTGCGGTGCCAGCTTTAAAGGGGAGGAAGGGCTAGGCTTGGGACAGGGAGCAAGTGAACTCAGGGCACCTGCTCCTCCCCCAGACTGTTTCTGTGTGTAGGGATGGTGGAGGCCCTGAAAACCCTAATGTTTCAGGAGGGCTTGAACTATGCCGCCCACTTTCCTGTCATCCAAGCAGCCCTACCTCTGAGAAGAACTGGAGAAGACTGTCGTCTTCACATGGCCTCTGTGCCTTTTGGTAGTCTTCACTATCATCCCCCCAGAGAGGCTCACTGAACTCCAGCTCGCAGTCTGCCTCTCGGCTGCTCTCCTCTAGCTTCTCCATGGCTACCTCTTCAGTATTCCTCCAGCTCCCCACGTCCAGATCCAAGCTTGAATCCCAGCTGAGAAGCGACTGGAAGTCACTGTTCTTCTCTGACTCGCTGGGAGACTCCGTCTCAGACTCCCACAACACCCAGGCATGGCCCATCTGCAAACAAACATAAAGAGAGAGACAGCAATTTCTTTGTACCCTGATCCAGAACTGCAAAGCCCAGCTCATTTCCTGACAGACTCAGAGAGCCGAAGCATGGGAAGGACCCCGTGAGGCGAGCAGCCTACACTTGAGCCCAGACTCGACAGCACGTGGCAGGGCTGTAGCCCTGCAACACAAACTGCCATTTCAGAGCAACTGAATTTCAGGTTTTCTGGTGCTTTTGCTGTGCTGCCTCGGGGTCGGTGGGTGACTGTGCTCGGGGGATGCTGAGCTACTTAGGAGCACGTGGCTTTGTCAGATACTAGATGTTTAAGGTGCCAAAGGCAGCCAGCAGCAAGCTCAAAACCAAGTCATGCCGGGGCTCCTGAGCTGCTGACAGTTGTGAAAAACTAGTGACTCCGAGGACAACTCATTGAAATTCCCTTTGCTGCCCCATGAGAACTTTTTATACTGCAAAGAACTTATTACAAACACCACAGAAACTTTGTTTTGAAAGTGACAGATGTGATTTAGCTGGATGGTGATATATTGTGTACCTGAGCCAGAAGAATTTTAACCACGCAGAGTCACATGCTGACAGGGGACAGTTCTACACATTTCAGAAAATAAAAGTTAGCATTCTCTTAGGAAGGAAGAAACCATTCATTTCATTCATTAGTCCATGCCTAAGTGTCTTCTACTGCACGAGTCCACTACGAGTTCTCTAAGTCTGGGGAATTGCTTGCAGAGTCACAGTAACAACAGTAAATGGCTGTTAGAAAAATCTGTATCTTGCCACTGAACTCAGCTGCCTGGATGCTGTACCTATGGAGAATTCTATGCATTAATTAGCAATGTCTTTAGAGTTTTCAGTTATGTACAAGCTAATTTTTCCAGAATTTTGAACAAGTACATTTCGCACCAACTTCTTTTTGCATTCTCAGGACTGCTAGCACAGCTACAAATAAAGCTTACGGTGCACACCTGGGAGAAATAAGGAATCCATTTGGTTTGGGATGAGAAAACTTGTTTGCTTATTTTATGAACTTACAAGCAGAGCTAGGATCCGAAAGGCCGTCCTGAAACCTCTTTCAAAGTTAACTTCAGCGGAAGCAGATAAAATTTGATGAGGTAAGAGATAACATTACCTGCTTTCAGCTTCCAGCTAAAGGAGTTGGGCAAACTGTGATTTCATCTGAAGAATAACCCCATGCCTAAAGCGCTTTCCTGCACCATCAGCAGAGCTGGCCGCACATGCAGAACCAGCCACCGCAGCTCAGCTGAAGAACAGAAAAGCCTTAGCCTAGGGTAATCCAATCACTTGTGATCATCTTTCTGTACTCCGGTTGAGAGGGATAAGCATTTTAAAATCAGGAAGCCCAGAGAACTTGGCCACAAGCACTGATTAAAAAGATCTTCGTCCTTATGTTCAGTTTAACTAAATCTTGGAAGACTCAAGACACCAGAGCGGAACAGCAGCATTAGTGCAAGACAAGTGGGATGAGTGAAATAATTACAGACTGCTTAGTTCCATACCCATTCTGTACAAAGAATAAGGGACAAAAAGATACAGACTTCAACTTTTAATTAAGAACCGCCTGACAGTTCTGAATTATGTTGGCTACATAAGTCACCAGCAAGGAATCATGATCATATTGGAAAGTTTTAGTTCGCTTTGCAGAGATCAGACACGGTGCAACCCTCGCTGATATGAGAAAAAGCTGTTAGAAATAAAAAAGACGGCCTTTAAAAGGAACTTACATGTCAAAACAAGAAACATGATAAAAGCCTGAACTCTAGTAAATGAAATGTAGAATCCACAAAAAAGTAGGCAAAAAAAAAAGGAAAAAAAATGAAGAACAATTTGCTAAAGACATAAAAGCAAATAACAACAACAAACCTCATCAAAAACATCAGAAACAGAGAGCTGCCAGATGATCAGTGGGAACGACGCATGATCAGTGCTAAACATCTCAGTGGAAAATAGGGCCAGTTGGAAAAACCAAATTAATCATCTTTATCAGCAGTTGCCACAGAGATCACACGAGACTTTCTCTTGGGATGGGTCTGAGAGACTGTTTCTAATTAAAAAGTCAATGGGGAGGTTTTAGAACAATTTGAGGGATAGAGTAAACCTTAGAACCAGTTGGGATTCACTCGTGAGTCCTAAAGAAGCTTAAATATAACATGACCAAACCTATGCTGTGTAACCTGTCATTTAAATTAGCTACAGCACAAGAAAAACAGAAAGATGCGATTGTTATATCTGTCTGTAAAAGGATGGATGTTGGGAGATGCAGCACAGTAAGCCCGAGCTCTGCACTAGACAGATTAGAACAAAGTATTAGGAAGAAGAGAATTAGTAGTCAGAGCACGAGATGATGAATTGGGAAAGAGGCAACGGGGCTCTGCAGAGGAAAATCGTATCTTAGATTTTTAAAGATCTTAAAACATCATTAAAGACTATTAAAATGTCACAGGCCAAGAGAAAAGGCTCTTTGAGGGAAAAAATACCTGGTTAAGAGAAGACACCAAGGGTAGGAACGAACAGCAGTGCTTTCCATAATGAAAGTGAGTTACTAGTGGGCATGATAAACGTCCTCCCACATGCTGCAACTTCAGTTGTTCAACACGGACAAAGACAGGGCAGAGGTGTTATAGAGGAGACGGAGCCAGGCTCTTCTCAGTGGCTAACAGCGAAAGGAGAGGAGGCAGCGACAAGCTGCCCTGAAGGAAATTCAGACTGGATAGAAAGTAAATGTTTACTCCCTGGGGGTGGGTAAGCACTGAAACAAGTTGTCCAGAGGGGTTAGGGAATCTCCATCCTCGCAGATTTTCAAAACTTGACTAGACGAGACTCCGAGCAACCCGACCTACCTCTGAAGCTGGCCCTGCTTTGAGCAGCAGGTTGGACTAGATAAATGCTCAGAGGTCCCTTCCAACTTAAATTATTCCATAAAATACCAGAAACCAAAAGAAGCCTGTAACTTTTTGTGCTATGAACTTAACAACCTGTAATCTCTGGAAACCGAGGCCATAAAAATTCAAATCAGGAATTTGTTCCCAATTTCAGTAGTGAAGGAAAATTAACCAGTAAGCAAACCAAAGGATTCTACATTTCTAGAATCAAATGTAGAGTGATTCTTGGTGGAAATACACCTCAGCCAAACATGGGACTCAACACAACAGGCACAACCAATGTCAACACAAAACTTGTGAAAATTAAGGTAAGGTCTGGTCTTAATTGCAATGACTCAGTTTCCTGCAACTTGTGTGTCAGAAAGCTGCACCCTGTACATGCTGCAAAAGAAGTGCAGACCACTCCCAGTGGCTGCAAGCATCAGGAAGGATAATGTCGTTTTGGTTTCTTTTCCCCTAGGTAGTCATGGGGGCAGAAAATATGCAAGTTTCATCTCACAGGTCATATAAGCAGAAAGTAAGGCGACTTGAAAATTGTCAGAAAGAAGTTAAAACTCAGTTAAGCATCCATGTTGCTGAGGGAAAGAACTGTAATTTCCAGGGGAGAGAAACAGTTCACAAGCTCCAGTGTGAAACCAGGCACTAGCATGCTGGAACGACAGGGGATTTTCACTGACGAGCGTACCCTTTACAAGTCTCTGGGAAAAGAATGTAAGGTACATTTCAATACATCAGTCTCTTAAGAAAAGCTCCAACAAGACTGTAATATTTAACTTCTCATGGTTAGATCTCCTGTTTCATCACAACAGTACCATATTCTCACACACTCGAGCAGGGAATCTTCCCTCCACCCAAGCACTATGCAACATTCCCATGATTAACGGATTGTCTGTAATGTCAAAGCTCTGCCATGCTTGTGTACTGTATGGATACCTGGAAGAGAGTTATATTTGCAGATATTAGACAGGTATGCACCCCTGTACAAAAAGAGGGTTCCTCACTGCAGAGAGCTGCGATGCTCAGTACACTGCACACCGTACACTGGATTTGTTCCCGGACTTTAATATACATACACATTTACACATCACTAGTAAAAATCTGTACACTTCACATTACAGTACATACGAGCCACCAGTTGCTAGCTAACACCAGAACACTGATGAAGCCCAAGACGACTGCCCTAAAACAGGCAGGGGGGCTAATCTTCCCCTCTGGGAAAGTTTCTTTGGGTTACACATTCCGACGAGACACTGCTTTCCAGAGGGGCAAGCGAAGAAGGTGGACCAGGTCCCAGAAATGGACCTGCAGCTTTTCTTCCTCCTCCAACAGCTGTTAACAGCATCTTGCTTGCACTCCAGCTCTGGACGCCGGGTGCTGGGATTTTCTGTCTGCCTGCAGCATCATCATTTCTTCATCTTCATGTCTGCCTCGATGGCACAGCGACGCCCTCTGGTGCCGCCGTCCTAGTCGCAAGGCAAACAAAGAGAGAGTTATGCAACCCTAAACACAAAACACTTCCTCCAGCACTCGGGGAGGTAAGGAATTGTGCATCTGGTAACAACTTTTCACGCCTTCCAAACAGGAGAAAGGGAAGCTGTCCTAAGAAGGCCTGGAGAGGCCTGCCTGCAGACCTACCTAAAATTCACCCTGGACACAGCACAGGTGCTGGGATTTGCAACATCTCTGTGCACTGCTGGCAGCCAGGGCAGAGAGAGGCAACAAGGCTCTCGCCCAGACAGGTGCTTTTAGAGCCTGTACAGTGCAGGCTTTCTCCTAAGCAGCAGATTCTAGCTTGGCTCTTAAGATGGAAAGAGGAAACTGCTGACTAACCTACCTTATCAGCTGCTGATCCCTACGGGAAGTGCTCCTCCAGTTGAGTGACCCTGGCACTAGCTCCCTAGTTTCTCCGCACAGCTCCTTTCCATGAGCAGAAGGCGAGCTGAGAGCTTCCTTTGATCCGCTGCCCTCTCCCTCTGGCTGACATGCTGACTCTCCCGGAGTACTCCTCTGTCTTTAGATATATGCGAGAGAAAAAAACGACTCTCCATCTTCCTCCCCTCTCTCCTCCCCGCAACTCAGAGACTTGGGGTTTCCCAGAGGGAACATTTTTCCAAACACCTCCAGATCACCACAGGCACAGAGCAAGGTATTTCTGCAGAGTATCTTATTTCCCTTCCAGACCATGAATGATAAAGGAGTACACAGCTGACTCCTCACCTTCCCAAGACCCTTTGTACTGTCTCGAACGTGCGGAAGGGGCAGCTGTATAAGCATGACAGGTGTAAGAACTACAGTACTGCACCACTTGGTCTGTCTTCCCATTTACATGGAAAGAAAGCAGGAGAGAAGTTGTGGAAAAAAGCAAAGGCAGATGACAAAACGAGAACACTTGGAACCAGAAGAAAAGACTGAAGCCCTTCCCGCTCACCCACGCTGAAAATAAGGGACTGAGATGTTTCTTCTCTAATGATCAAGGTTGTACAGCCCCCAAGTTAAACACACACCGCTGCAATGCTGCTAAGGATGCTGTGACAGTGCAGTGATCACCCAGACAAGGAGCAGAGCACACTGCCAGCAGTACTGCAGTACCTGCTGGAGCCTTTCAATACTTACAAAGAGAGAGAGAAGGAAGGCAGGAGAGCCCATTGGGACACTGTCCTGTTAAAAGGCCAAACAGAAGGACTCATCAGATATCAGATACGGAAACGCACACACCACATAGAAGCACTGAGTCCACACACGAGCATAGAGAAACATGTGCCCCACTCCCCTTCCTGCATGGCATCAGTCTTATGCAGCAGGAACATAAAAACGGACAAAAGAGGGATACTGCGAGAGTCAGAATGCTAGGAAAGGGATATTCCCTCCTCAGCTGTGGCAAGGCCTAGCCTACCAAACAATCTCTGCACTGTGCAGTCACCACTAGAACTAAGCAGGCAGTCCTTGCTGTCACAATGTTGTGTGCACCAGCTGAGAGCACTTGAGATCACTTAATCAAGTCTGGATGTGTCTTTACAGAAGGAAAAAAAAAAATCTACACTGCTATTAGTTCAGATCAGTGTGGAAATCAAAGGTTCTCTGGTGTGTTTTATACAGCAAACCAGACTGGAGTGATTCCCTGGTTCTAAAAATCTGAGTAGGAAGTGAAGAACGTGGCAGAGGCTAGTCCTCCAATTCTCTACACCTTCCTGCCGTATCATGCCTCTTCCAATACTCTGTTTTCATAACTTGTTTTTAAAAACAGGGAACAGAAGTATTTGGATTACAGAAATAATACTTAAGACCTGCCTCTGGGATGACGTACAGCTCCAGAGCTAAAATCTAATCAATGGACACATTTAAAGAAAAATTTGTTCACATAAAGATGCTGGAGCCATTGCAATCTCAAAAAACATTCTGCCTATCTCTGGTATGGGAACTTCATGCAGTATCTTGGGATTCTCCAAAAGATACCAAGTGCCCTTTCACAGGGTGCAGCATTCTCACCTTCTCCGAAGCATCTTGCTTGCGAGTGGAGTCTCGCCCACGCAGGCTCTTTGCACTGATCCCCGACTCCGATGTTTGCATGATCAGTTGTGTGGCCAGAAATTGCTGCAAGAAAACCACGCTCTTAAGATTCTCAGGCAAAACAAGGTCAGTTAGTGCGTGTCAGTTAACTATCAAAAACCACAGGCTGGGAATGATTGGGTCAGAAGCAGTTTCAGTTCCTTGTCTGCTGCTCAGAATAAGTTCCCCCATTTACCTCAGAAGCCACAAATCCTGAGGAACTATAAAACCCCAGTTCAAACTCTGTTAGCCCTGCCAGTTGGGACATTCTACTTCACAAGAAATTTTAAATGGCATATATTCACAGGACAGAGTTTCATGTACACTTTAAACCAGCATAAACCAGCACAGCCATCAAAAGAAGCAATCGCGTCCCCTGCCATTCACCATTCTTCTTGTTTGTTTCTGTTCCTGAACCACACCCTGGTTCTTGCTGGCCTAAGCATTTCCCTGAAGGAAATTAGATTTGAAATTGGTCTGGGCTGAACCTAAAAAACATTTTGCTGTGTTAGTTTTAAATTATCCACAATCTAGTTCACCACAAACACCTGAGCTAGCACAAGAGAGATGCAGGGAAAGATGGGACTACTTCATTCAAAGACACTGTGAGTGAAACTATGGTCTTACATCCAGAAGTCTTTCCCATACCTATGGACCAAGGCAGATGTCTGTCTTGCACTGGCCTCAGCTCAGTACTTTACCTGGATCTGCTCCAGGACATCTCGCTGCATCTCCACAGCCATGTGGTACACATCATGGTCAGAGCTATTGTACATAACCGCATTTTGAAACATCAGCATAATATCACGCTGGAACTCAGCTGTGGTTCGTATCAGCCCATTCTCAATGTTCTTTTTGATGGTAGATAAATCCATTGGTCTATGAAAGAAATGCAGTCAAAATAGCAACAGAAATATTTAACTCTTTCCCCTCTCTTTTGTGAACAGCCCTGGGTCTGTGACATGTCTAGTTAGACCACCTATTTAATTTAGCCAAACAGGTTCTCCCACACACAGGCTGTGTTCCTGAGTACCAAGGCCTCGGGTCAGAAGACGCAAGCTGTCCACCAGTTACCATGAATGGTAACAACGGCGTGACAGATGCCTCAGGAGAGGCATTTGCCTTCTCCAGGCATCACTGAAGGAGACAGTAACAAGCTAGAGCTGCAACCACTGAACTGTTTAGGAGAGATTTTGGGGGCTAGCAGGGGATTCTGGTAATTCTTCCAGAAGAGTCCACTATCTGGGACAGTACAAAATGCTGATTAAAGAAGATAGGTCTTTGGAATTTCAAAGATTAAATCCTACCCTTGGATAGAAACTGGGAGAAGCAGATCAGTCACATACCACCTTACTGATAAAAAACGTTCTGTGTGAGTCAGTGTACTTCATTCAAAGACAGGGCTGTGTAGACACCTATCTGTTACTGAAGACAACCCTTTTCTTGGGGAAACCTGTTTCTGACTGAATCATGCCAGAAAAAAATAATTTTCCAAGTCTTGCAGTCTGCATGGCAGCCAAAAACTACATTGTTCCTGCCAGAAATCCCTACACAAATATGCGAATATAGAGAGTTCTAATGACGGAAGACTGCCGAGACTCACCTCTGCACAATACTGTGGTATCCTGGTGCTATATCATCAGTTACAGGCTGGAGAAACATTGGCGTACCTGCAGAGAGGAGTCCACTTAGTGCCCATCCTTGCTGGTATTTGTTTCATGCTCTCATGTTTATTTGTCTGCTACCAGTAAGAATATGACTCATCATCTCCCGGTACCAAGGCAGATAAGCCTCCGAGATGGGAAAGCAGAGACTTGTCTAGGATTAGTCACTTCTTTCTGCCAGTTCTCAAGACATCAAACTCACCTGTGATTAGCTGCTGCTCTCCAAACTAGCATGATGGCTTTCTTCCAGATCTTCTGGGCCTGTATTGCTTCCTGGTCCTCACTGCACACTGAGCTGGGAAGGAAAGAATAGGACTTCCTTCAGGAGTCTGCATACTGCCTCAGAGCAGAAACCTTACGGTTTATTTGCCTTTGACATGCCTACACTAATCCATGCCAAAGACAGAAAGAAAAAAATGGGACCGGGTACTATGGTGCTGTCCGCACACTTGCACTTGTAAGCAAGGAGAACCAGACAAATCATCAACAAATTCCCCCTTCGGACCCACTCAGTCAGCAAAACAGAAATGAGAATCCCATGCTCCCTCCACAAAATAGCCTGGGATTTGCACCTGTGTGCCTGAGAGCTTCACTGATACTCACAACTGAGAGGAGGCTGGGCTGCTGGGGATGGAGTCGGCTAGCGTGTGAGACTGCAAAGGTGCATTATGGACACTGAAGCCATCATCGCTCTCACTCACAGGGGGTTCGTTATCCATCTCTGATAGATATCCCTCACCCTGATCTTCTTCTTTGGGTTCCTCCAAACTGGCAGCCTCACTGGCACCATCCTCATCATCCTCTTCACCCTGCCCATCCTGAAACACAGAGAGTTCATGAGTCTGCACAGCCAGCTACAGCAGCAACTCAGAGCCTCCAAAGCAACTATGGTTGTTGCAAAGTGATTTTCTTGCTACGGCTGCTGACAACTGTACAGGCACTCGCACAAAATCCTTGTCACTCTATCCTGCCCTGCCTCCCCCCACAGAAACAGAAACACACATACACACAGCTTTATAGTGCCTGAAGCAATCTTCCCTTTAGCTCCAACTGCAGACTGTCCAATTCCCTTCTCAGTGCAGAAAGCTGAAAGCAAGCTTTGCTTTTCAGCAGATGGGAGCCAGGAAGTAGCAGCAGTGAGATGTTACTAATGAACCCAAGATGACTACGCCCAATCCAGAATTACCTTCATCTGACTCCTAAACAGGGCTTGGGCCTCCTCCTTCATTGACTCTGTGAAAGAAAGAAAAGCAGAAAGGTTGATTCTCCAAAGCAGTCTTTCCTACAAAAGCTCCTGCACCAATGCCTACTGTCCTGCAGTAATTACCACTGTTCCTACACGTCTTTTCTCCCTCCTCCCCAAAAAACCTGAACCAGATCACTGACATCTATCCAGCTAATAATGTTGCATGTAAAAGATTTCCTAGCTGAATTAAGTTACCTGACAGCTCAAATTTGTGCTGAACATCAGCCTGTGAGGAGTCTTCACTCACATTTGGGACTTGTGGAGGGGATGAATCATCATCAGGTGGGGTCTGGAGGGAAGAGAAATGCACAAATCTAGATGTTTGTGTCAGCTTACTTCAGTGAAGGTGTGGGCACATCTCACTCACCCTAACCTAACTCAAGGCAATGAAGTTCACTGAGCACCTTCCCAACAGCAATTCTGCAGATGGGCGGGGGGAGATACATAAAGGTACTGCCTAAAGCAGAGAGCTTCTCTGCAGATCGAACAGATCAGCAGCATGACTCCCAAGAAAACAGTCAGTCACATTCATTGAAGGGTCACCTTCAACCCAGCAGTCATCCTTCCTCTAAACTTCTCTCCTACCTGCCACAACTGCTCCTTTCTTTCCCCACACCAGTTCCAGACAGCCTCTCTGCTCACATACCTCTGTCTTCACTGTATTGTGCACTGCGTCTTCTCCCTTGGCCAATTCTATCTCAATTTCAGAAGTCTCTCCTGCTGCTACAGCTGCTCTTTGATCCTCTTCTATCTCTTGACTTCTAAGCTCTGGTGTTTCTGTCACTCTTGCAGTTGCTGGTATGGTCTCCTCAGGGCCCAGATGACTCTGCTCCTGCTCTGCAGGTTCTGTCTTTATTTCTGATCCCAGCTCTCCAATGCCCATTAGGTCTCGAATTCCCTTGGCCTCTGGCTCCTCACACTCCAGTCTCTCCTGCTTCACAGTCACAGACACTTGGGGTATCTGGGCCTGTTTCTCATGCTCCTGACGAATTGAGTGTTCCCAAGGGCCAGGCAGGGTCTGAGGGTCATCGGTATCTTCGCAGAAAGAAGACAGAGCAGCTTCAACAACTGCTGCATCCAGGACTTCAGGGTGGTCATCTACCTTTATTGCCAAAACAAACACACAGCAGTGCAGGCCAAGGTCAGAAAGAGGGATCAAAAAAAAGTTCATGTTATTTGGTAATGAGACAATTGCGGACAACCGGGTGTACTGGGTTTACAAAGTTGCCTTTCGCAGCCAGACTCGTATCACTCCCTGTGGAGTCTCCTGTGGAGCTTCAGTTTCAGAAATACAGCACTCCTGGGAAGTATGCTGCAAGCAGTGCTCATTTGTCCGCCAGAGATGTGACCCAAACCCTACCCAACATGAGGAAGAAAGAGATTTCTTTCTGCACTCTGAAGAGGAGCACCAAGCTAAACGTGGCAGACTAGCAGCAGTGGTGTCATAAGGTCATTTCCTATTGATCTGGACAACGATGGTGAGAATGCGCATTTTGGAATAGTTATTTCTTGCTTGTTTAAACTAACTAAATTGGTGAACAGTAATCACTTGAGATTAACCTAACTGGATGTGGAGCAAAAGGCACTGGCACTCTGCTTTGCCCATTTACCTTGTCTTCAATGATGGCTATAATATTTCCAACAGTATCGAAGTCCAGCTCTTCCCCTGTATAGGACACTGCAATATCCATTTTCTCAGCCAAATCCAGGTCTTCTTTCCCATCCATGCAGTGATCTTTGGAAGAGCCTGCAGTGCTGCCAGCCCCAGAACCCAGGCACTCTTTCTTGATGGAATCAATGATCATGGATATTTCACTGCTGTCCATGGACACTGTCACGGTATGGGAATCAGACACTGCCTCCATGGAAACACAGGCTTCTGGCTGGCTCACTGCACAAGGATGAGAGTGACAATCAGAGACCAATCTGGAGAAGTCAAGCCCACATAAACAAATACTGCAGCGGATGAGACCGAGCACCAACCGCAAGTATCCCAGGTCCACCCACAACAGCATGGCTTGGAAAAGTAAAAGACAAATACGGGTTTGCTTTCCCACAGTAGAGACAAAGTGGGAACTCCAGCCCTTGAACCACAATCCAGCAACATACCATTAGCACCCCCACCCCCACCCAGCAAATCCTGTTTAAAACCATCTGTTTACTCCAGAACCCAGCTGTAACCGTCCTAAGGACGGCGAGTCTGAGGTGATAAAAGGCCAGCTGAAAGCTCGCTGGGTGCTGATCCCAAGGGAATTTCTGTTTTCCAACAGTGCATGACCTACGAGTGCGTAGTTCAGGAACGCACCTGTGGCTACGCTTTCTGGAGCTGCAGCTGGTGGCACAACGGATGGTGCTGACAGCGTGGGCATCATGACAATGGTTGCCTGGGACACAGGCTCTACGGGGGGTGGCAGGAGCTTAGCTGGAGGTTCGCTGGCAACAGCGGAGAAGGAAGCAAGAGGTGAGGTGAACTGTGCAGGACCAGCTTCTAAAAGCCGGGAAAGCGTAGGAGCACCTAACAGAGAATAGAAGGAAAAAGCACATGAGCAAGAAGCAGCCACCCCTGAAGTCCACAAAACCACCAATGGGCTCTTCACTGTCCAGTGGCTTCTTCTGGGAAAAGACACTGAGAGGTACCTATAAATGGTCCCAAAAGCTATATGGAGAACCTGCACCAAAAATGCATGACCCCTTTGTGTCTGCAGTCTGAGACAGAACCATGCAGACTATGGGACATTGCGTTCAATGTAAGGGCTGGACAGGCTAAGCCACACATGCAGAGAGATGCCCTTCCAAAGGCTCATCCCAATACAATTACGGGAAATCTGAAAAACAGTGCTGAGAGAGCCACACAAGGTAAGCCAAGACAAACAGTCATCACAGGAGCTGGAAGGGAGCAGAGGGGATCTCTTTGCAGGTCTTTGCTGTAGAATTCCTCTTATATCAAAGGTTGCCACTCATCTTAGCTGTAATTTCCAGTCTGAATTTACTGAACTGTCTGGACCAAATTAACAGGTCTTAAAGAACAGACATGGATAAGGAAAGTGAGATTATTCATATGGAATTATATATGAATGAATGGCATAAATCCTCAGTTGCAGACAACGTGACTAAACCACTGGTTAGCACGAGCTGAGAAGAAACTTCACCTTAGGCAGGTTGTTCTGACAGGGCCCAATGCAAAGACTCTTGCACTGTCCCTCTCACCTCCCTCTGTGGAACTTACACTGGAGCTCACAGTCTGCTGTGGTCTAATCCTCAACAGACTTCTCAGCTAAAGCAGAGGTAAGACACATGAGCTCTCCAGATTCACAAGGAGCCGCAGTTTGACACATCAGGAATCAGATACTAGACCAATTTTTCCCCAACTCCCTGTTAACTAACCCTTTCTTTCTACACTGAAATGCCTGGTATTAGCCAGTGTCAAAATCAGAAAACTAGACTGCATGGACCAGGATCGAATCAAGTCTAATTGTTTCAGTCATTTTAGATCAAGGCACTCTTTTTTCTGTAAGGATTAGAGTCTTCTTAAAAAAAAGTAGGGGTGAGAGGAACAGGGGTACAGAAATAGGAATACAACTCATAAAGAAGCCCCAGAACCAGCCAGGCTAGATGTCCTTCATCTCTCTCCAAAGAGAATTCATAGAACAGTCTGAAGGTACATCTGAAGGGAGAACTGTAGAGGGAGAGTCCTGAGTTACCTGAAGCAGCAGGAGATGCAGGGACAGCACCAGGTGCCGACTGCATTTCCCCACTGTGCAGCACTGGAAGGACGCTTCCTACCTCCAGCAGGACTCCTGAGCTGTTCATGTGACCAGAAGCCACTGCCATTTCATTTTCACCGACCTGCCAAAGGAGGACACAACTGAAGTTCCTGGAGATATCATCACATCAGTGATTCTCTGCCAGATATGCACCTCCACGAGTATGTCCATCATTTGCTGTCTCAGCATTTCTTTTGCACTTTTTGTCTAGTATAGTCCCTGCCTGAGGCCCCTTATGCAAGAGCACAACATGACAAGTCTGAAACTAGTTGTTGCTCTTCAGCTACAATACAGCTGCAGTGCCACCTTCCTTTGAAGTTAGGCCAAATACTTCATTTGCTTTACCTTAGTTCCTCTGTTCAAGGACCTCAAAATTCCTTTACAGATACCAGTCTCTCTACCCCCTGAGATGGCATGGAATTATCCCTTATTTTGAGTTGAGGGAAACTGAAGCACCAAGATGGAAAGGAACTCTATCAAGGTCACACAGTAAACTTATGACGGACCTTGAAGCAGATGTAAAACAGTCCTGTCGATACAAAGAAAACCCACTCTTCTACAGCCATTCTCTCTCCTTGCTCCACCCTATGTTACATTGCACCCTGCAAACATAGAACCCATGGAACATTTACCCAAGCTAACAGATAGAAAAGACCCCAAATCTGACTATTAAAAAAAGCAAGTCAACAGCAATACACCTATTCCATCACACAAGCACCAACACAGGGAATCCGTGCCACGGGCAGGCTGATGGCTGCTATTTTCAGACTGGGCTCTAAACACTATCAGCAATGGTCGCCCTCCTAAGACTTCCAGAGTCACTAACACCAGAAGGGTCAAAGTGGCTTGTCATCACAGTGATATTAATAACTGTCTACAACTACGAGAAGACTGAAGCACTTCAATATTGGTCATAAACCCCATTAAAGGACTCCCTACTCCTATGCTAAGACCCATTACAAACATTGAAACTCAACTTCCTGCCAAGATGTAAAGAATTGTGAGCCCAAAGTAGAAATCACCAAGAACACCTCCATGGAGACTGATTGGGATGATGCTGACTAACATGCCCCCTCCCCTGGGGAGAACAATTTCCTCTAGCAAAGCCTGCAACTCCAACTCCTTACGACTGAGGGGAGATAGCCAGTCCTACGTGCTGAATAATTCCTGCAGTCCTGCACCCACAGTACTGCTGGGAAAGGATCCCACCTCTGTGGCTCACAGGGGTAATTATATCTCTCAGATATCACTTCTGTTGGGACTCTCACAAAAACTGTGTTTTTAAAAAGCCTTTGCAGCTCCCCCTTTTTTGGTGGGAGAGTCTGGAGCAAATTGTTTGTGTGGTTGCATATATGAGAGGAGCTCCATACCAGCCTGGGGCTTGTGGGCAGGAGACTGCCCTTCTTCAGCAGCTCTGAGAGCAGAGGGGAAGGAGGCGGAGTTGCTTTTTGTCCTATCATCTTTTTCTGGGGTGAATCATCAGTGACTGGGGTCATGGGGGCATCCAGGGGAGCAGAGCCTGGAGGGGTGTCAGGGATTCCAATGAAGGAGGCAACTGGGGTGCTGGGCAATGTCCCTGGAGTGACCTGAGAAAGAGAAAAACCACACTGTTCAAAGCCACACTCCACCACACGGACTAGCCCCACTTGCTCCTTCCCCCAAGAGTATTGATCTAGCACACCACAGACACCTACTCCAGGCATATGCTTTCACCCTTTCCCTGCCCTGTAGCGCCATTTCCCAGGCACACACAGAAGACTGCCTGGCCAACCCACTGATGCCCCTACATAGCCTTTGATCCAGGCACCTGATCATCACAGACATGGAAGAGGACACGTATCTCGAACAGCACTGTACATCAACCACACTACAGCACTACCACAGTGAAAAGTCTGCAAAACAGGGCAAGGGCTTCTCCCCAGGCTCCTGTTCCATGATGGACGCCGAGCCCCATGTCCCAAGCTGGTCTTTCCCTCTTTCCAGGGGGAAGCATCCTTACCCCCGGACTGGCCTCGTCCACAGCGGGCTGAGACAGATCTCCCAGAGCATAGTCTCCCCCTGGGGAGGTTGAGCCTGCAGGGGAGCGAACCATCACACCCGTTAATCGTCGTGGCGGATTCTTAATGGCCTGACGAGCTGGAAGAGAACAGAAAAAAAAGTGAGATTCCATGACTCCATCGTGGACAGTCCCTGAGAGTTACCTCTGACTTTATCCTAAAGAACCCTAACAAAACAATTTATATTGTAGGAATTTCTTGCACCACACTAGGCTGAGTTCACAAATAATACTAGCATTGGGTAATGCACTTTAATTTCAGATTTCCGTAGCAGTTGGGTATTCACCACCTCCCACCACCGGTAGGTTAGATCACTGAATTGCCCCAAGAATTATAAATGAATTAAACATTCAGAACAAATCTCTCTTCCTTTTATCTTCAGACAATAGTAAAACTATAGGGAAAACTAAAGGGGTGAAAAGCCTGACATTCTAACAGAGAGCTCCTTGCTAATCCTGCTTCCTCTTAGATACACCTTTTCTACAGAATTTGTTCCCTTTTCAGAAGTCTCTGCATTTTGCCCTGTTGCAAATACAGCACTGGAAAGAGAATATAATCTTTCTTTCCAACTCCTAGGGTCACGGAATTCCTCCTGCACAGGTCTTAACAAGACTTATGTATTTCCCAAATGTTCTTATGAACATATGCATCTGTCTCTGAGGAGGAGTAAGGAAGCTCATTTCCAGCTTACCCTGATAAGCAGCATCTGTAGCCTTCCTCTTGACTTCTGCCTCCTCCTCCTCCATTTTTTTCTTTCTGTATACAGAACCAAAACCTACTGTCACACAGTGTTCCACTTCCCCTTAGTTTCTCTGCAGCTTACTGACCCCCACCCCATTATCTCCAGACAACAACCACCTGCCTCTGCGGACTCAGGCTCAAATCCTCTAAGGAGGGAAGCGGAGTCAGAGACCAGTCAGAGAACGACACACTTGGCAGGAAATTTCACTTCCAGCTGATTAGCAAAACGGAGGAGGCAAGCATGCTGCTGCAAGCCATCACTGAGCTCTTCACTGAGCAACTCCAAAAGATATTCCACACAAGCTGGTGCCCCCCAATCCAAACTAAGTCCACCCTCAGAGGCCAAAGCATCTGCCCAGCTGCCCTGTTTCTCTTAACCCAACGTATGCGGAGCAAGAGGTGTCTGACAAACAGACAGTGTCAGGCAACTACAATCTCAGAAGAAAGCTTAACATGGAAATAATTAAATAACCCACATCATAATTTCATTGCACAGCTCCTCTAGTCTGTTATCCATGTGTCCGGCCTGGATCAGCTCTGCATCCTTCTTGAGTTGCCTGTAATCAGGAAATCTTCTTACTTACTTATCACTGAACAATAAGCCCTATGCAGCATTTTCACCCCGAGCACCATCCCACTTGGTGCCCCTTGTGTGCCTTAGGTGCACCGCAGCTTAATGCCTCTGCCACATACCTGTATTTCTCCTGTGTTTCTTTAATCATTTTCTTCAACTCCTCAACTCGTTCTGCAGTCAGTTTCCGCACAATAACATCTTCCACAGTTTCCACAACTTCTCCCTTCTCACCACGTTTTCTCCTATAGAATAAGAGAAAAACAGAACAGTTCAGACATGAAACACAAAAAACCCCAGTTCTCCTTTCATAAATGGCTGCTGTCTGTCATTCCTGACACAAACATGCACAAAAGAAAAATCAACCTCCTCTTCCAGTTTCTCTTAATATTGGACAGCACAATGTTCAAACAACCTCTTTGAATAGTTTATCTAATCCTTAAATGCGTCCAGTGTTAAAGACTTCAGGAACAGATCAAAGATGCAAGCCCACTGCAAAGTCTCAACCTGAAAAAAAATCAATCATTCAGAGAAGATTCTTACTACCCACGAAGAAACATCGACTTTTTTTTCCTCAATAACTCTACTAAGTCTTTTGTCTTTGCAACTCTAGTGCTGAAGATCATTCAGCACTCTCACAGATACTACTTCTAAACATCCTGCCTTTAATTTAATTTGATGTGACGTCTCAAAACAAAATGCCTGGATTTAGGATTGAGAAATATCTGAGACCACAAAGGTGTAGTGATAGCATTGATAAGAAAACTATAAGAAACCACTGCAAAATAGAGACAAATACAAAACATTTCCCCTTCTCACTCTTGTTGTCTTTTCTACCACTATTCTGAATGATAATTTTATGTGTAAAGCTTCTGATCAGTAAGACTAATACGTAATGTTTTATTCCGGCCAAATAAATATTTCTTTTTGCTGCATTAAGTCCCCAAACGCACACTGCAACTCTTACAAATGGAGCTGTGGCAAAGTGGCCCCAATTACCCCGCCATGCATTGTAACGACAGTAGGGGCATATGGAAGACACTAACAAGTACGCAGTGACCAGCTTTAGAACCGTGTAATACTGA
The DNA here is from genome assembly GCF_000699145.1 of Aptenodytes forsteri. Lineage (NCBI taxonomy): Eukaryota > Metazoa > Chordata > Aves > Sphenisciformes > Spheniscidae > Aptenodytes > Aptenodytes forsteri. Next base: position 9,046,657 of record NW_008796044.1, on the reverse strand, counting down.
AATACTTCAGTCTTACGAAAAAAGGAGACAAGATAAGGAGATATGGGAAGCACGTTCTAAGAAATACCTTGGGCTTGCCAATCTCCCCCATCTGCCATACCCTGATCCCACTGTCCACCCACGCCAGCTATCACAACTGAATTTCCTCGTTCCTGAACGCTCCTTTTGGGAGGAGCACTATCAAGTCCTTTCCGGTAAGAACCGACAAGTCCACCCAAAATTGCTGCAGACTGCACTTGCTTCAGACTTTGTACTCACTTAGGGGTCTCTGTAGTCTCCAAGAGCTCTGAATACTGAGATGCACAGTGCTAAGAAGAAACAAAGAAAGTCAGAGGACACCAAAGAGTCAGCATCAGCAAATGCCTATCAACAAAGCCTACAGGACACTTAATCCTACTTCTTCAGAGGTCTTACACTTTATGAACATATCTGACAGTCTTCTCCAGAGTTTCCCCCACGGCTATAACTTAGTGTAGCGCAAACTGAGGAAGCATATTCACTTTTTTACTCTAGCACTGCCCAGGCTGATTTCCAAAAACAAAGCTAAAGAACAGATGCTCCCAACAAACAATTTAGAAATCAAATCAGGCAAGCGTGATTAGGAAAACTGTAGCCATGACATTTCTGTCTGTGAATATCAACCAAAAATATTTCAATGGAGAAAACAAAATAACATTATATCAAGGCCAGTTTCATAGCTTAAAAGAAACAGTAAGCAACATAAAACCCCCAGCTTCTCCTCCCTTGATTCTCTTAATCTCTCTGTCCCTCATACAACAAAAAACGCAGGTGCTTGCCCCAACAGTAAGACACCAAAATACACGGGCATCCACAAATTCCTGGGGCAAGGAATTCCACAGCTTAATTACATGCCTGGTGAAGAACAATCTCTTTAGGTCTGCTTTGAACCTGCCTCCTGTTAGTCTTACTTAATAGCCTCTAAATCTTGTACTGGACAAAGCACTAACAATTAATGCTTATTCACCCTCAACTTCATGCCACTTCTGGTTATACAGACACCTGTCGTACCTCCCGTTACTCATCTCTTTTTTATGTTGAAGGGTTCTACTTTACTTAACCTTCCCTTACAAGGAAGCTCTTTCACGTCTTTGATCACTCTTGCCTTTTCCTTAACCTTATCCAACTGTACTATAAGCTCAAATTTAATTTCAGAAACAGAAAAAAGCATTTAATCTGATTTATACAAAACTGATTTTTTTTAATTAATTTTGCTATCTTTTTTAAAAACAAGAAATACATTCTCTTAGGCAGCTGTCTTACACATCCCATGCAGAACTCATTTTTTCCAAGACTCAAATGCCAGTATCTTACCTTCTGGGAAAACCAGTCAGGTGGGCGTCCCGGCTCTGCAAAAGGTTTGATAGCTCTGCTGACTGAGACCCTGCAGGAGAGAAATGGCGAGTCACCGCCAACTTACTTTCTTCCCCAACCAACATGCTGAGAAAAGACGCTGAGCCGTCTTGACGTTCATCACTGAACAGCCCCCATAAACACAACGAACTTGCCAATGAGCTGTTATGTTTGGGAACTACTGAAGTACAGCCCTTGGACTCAAAAATATTTGCCTACTCCCAAATAAACAGCTTCCCTCCCTTGCTTTGAAAAGCAAGTTTCTAGCTTCTGATGACACCGTTGCATTTCCACAAAAACTTTACTTTGGCGAGGGGAAAAAGGCAGCGAAACAGAGCTACAAGTGCAGAAGCGATGCCCAGGAGTCTGTTATCAAACATCCTCCTCGGCCACAGCTCACCTCTTCCAATTTATGCTGGAATAACGTTACTCTTTGTTCTGATTAACACACTCCTGCTTTCACACAGTAGTTACGGAAGAAGCAAAAAGATTTTCAAGGTACCCGTCTAAGACTTCCACCTTCAACAGCCCAACTTTGTTTCGAACAGAAAGCAGGAACGGTTATGACTGGCTGTTGCAGACCGAACCGGCACGGTGAAAAGCCACGCCCGGCACAGCCACACCACCCGTCCGGCGCCCCGGGAGCCCGGTGCCCGTGCCCGGGGGGCGCGGTGCCCGGGCGCGCCCGAGGGCAGAGCGGCGGACGCAGTCCCCGCCGAGCCCCGCTCCCTTACCAGTTCTGGTCCCCGCTCCGCATGACGGACGAGGCCAGGCAGAGCTTCTCGCGGATGGACCAGGGCTCCGTGGGGCCGGCGCTCAGCAGCTTGTGCTCTGCCGGGAGAGGGGAAGGAGTGCGCCGACCCGCCCCCCCA